>NC_034409.1:349809-365696 GCF_002078875.1 Numida meleagris
GTAGCATTACTTAAAAAACCCCAGCAACGAAAGGCATGGCTATGTGGTCTCCTACAGAAGGAATCTGGGCTCAGCAGAATGGTGTTACTGGTGCTGCAGAGCGTAGCAAACGAGAGGCCCGGGAACAAAGCCTGGCCTTGCTGCTGCTGGCGGCTGGGCAGCAGGAGCTGCAGCTCGGACCAGCAGCGTTCATTCGGAATTGGGCACCGCTCTTTTTGGCCATCTCGGTGTTCGACCACTGTCTGGTTGGGGTTTTTATTTTCTTTCGGCACTTCAGTTTTCTGCGGTGTCTTTTGATAGTTTGTAAGCTGCCATAGCTAATGTCTTCTGATCGTTTTGGTTCAGGCTGTTTTATGTTTTATTCATCTCCAGCGCTGTATTTGGTATTAGCTCACACGATGAGTTAGAATTTCTGTCTTTTTTAAGCAACTGTATCATTATTAGTTGCTAATACCTTCTGGCACTCTTTCTTGTATTATGCACTTCCCACTGTTTCTGAAGCTCAACAGCCTTAAAAGAAATGGATACGAATCCCTTCTATATCTAGCTCCCTGCTTTTCTCAGTCAGCTCTTTCATTTCTTGCCTTCTGCAGCTCGCAGCATGCGTTCCTGGGAGCTGGGAGCTGGGCTGTGGGCAGACAGAGTCGCTCCGTGCTCGGGGCAGGGGCTGTGCTCTCGGCTGGGTGCCCGTCCCCGCTGCAGGCCGGGCTGCCTGAGCCCAGCTGTGCACGTGAAGATGTCCTGGAGGTTTGCTGGAGGATGCTGGTTTTGTGCAGCTACATCAGGTTCTGGTGCCAGGTTCCCAGCCGTGCAGTGGAGGCCGTCAGCGGTGCTTGACTTGCCATTGATCACATGAGGAACTTGGATAACGTGGGTAGTCCCCCCGGAATCCCACTGTGAGTTGCACTGGTTAGGGCTGGGTTTTCTTGGGCAGCCTAGATCTGCTCTGCAGAATTGCAAGCAGCAGGGAGGGAGGTGGCTGCCCGTCCGCCCCGTAGCTGTGGGACCTGTCCCCCCCGCGCGCCCTCTGGATACTTGCTGCTGACTCAGGTTTCTTCTGGTCCTCAGTTACTTCTCTGTGTTCCAAGGCTTCCTGAAAATGTTATGTCCAGAGAGCTCAGCAGTGAGATTCTTAAAGGATCCTGGCTAAGAGCTCCGACCCAGAGCTGCTGATTTGAAGGTACTCTTCTCTAGCAGATCTTCTTTGGAATCTCCTCTAATTATCACTAGAATAAAAGGTGTGTGGTCAGCACACATGATCCTTATGTGTATGTGGAATGAACAAGCATTGCTCACAGAGGTTTACCTTAACCACGTTATTTTTGTCGTTGTAAAAGATCAGCACCATTGCCAGGATAGCAAGATTTCTTCATAGAATCATTCAGATCGGAAACGACCCCTAAGATCACCAAGTCCAACCCCATCTAGGGAGAGTCGCCTGCACGTCCTAGAAATCTCTGAAGAGCTCAAGAAACATTGGGTCAGAGTTTGATACGCCGTGCCCAGGCTTTCCAGAAGCCGTTAGGAAGGCTTTCTCGGAGGCTGCTTATCTGTAGCTAGCTGAAGGATAAAAGCAAAGGATAGAAACAAGCATGTGGGTTCCACCCGAGGTGGAGGTGGCCAGTGCTGGGCCACAGGGAGCTTCCAGCAAGGAGAGACTGTCGGAGAGGCGAGCATGGAAAGGTTGTCAGGAGAATAAAGTGGGAATGTGAGGAAGGATGGAGAAGTGGAATGATTTCCTGTCGTTTGCCTTAATGTGAGAGTTAAGCTTGCTGCCTGATTCCACTGAGCCCACAAATGGATGCACTGCTTCCACACAGCCCAGCTCTGGAACTCATTGCCACAGTGGGTGGAGTTTAAAGGCTCCAGGAGGAGACCGTGCAGAATTCATGGAGGCCGTGTTCCTTAGGTTTATTAAAGTGTTGGTTCTGATCCCCCTCTGCTGAGAGGCAGGGGGAGGCCTTTGCTTGCACAGCCTTCATTCAGAGCTCTGCATTGACCACTGCTGCTTGCCAGCATGAGGAGCCTTGCAGAGCCCTCCTGTGCAGTTCTTCAGTCGCTGTGGGGAATCAGAGCCCCGGTCCCACAGCTGGTGGGTCTGGTGCCAAGGGTTAAGCTGAAGAAAGGCCATAACCCTGCCAGGTCCCTGCCAGCACCCTGAGTGAGATGACACCTTTCTGCTGATTTCCCTCTGCAGCAGAGGGAAATTCATGTTCTTGGCAGAAAATGAATCAGCAACGTTATTCATCTTTATCAGGCTTAAGGTTCCCTCCCCACCCACTCCTCATATTACTTCCCAGGTTGGAGGATGCCACGTTATCAGCACTTTTATCTCCTGTTCTGGATCCTGGAGTCTTTCCCCAAGCCAGATCTGGAAGGGAACGCAGCAGAACCCTTTGGCTCCTCAGCTGCTGTGCTTCCAACTCGAGGACCCCCGCCCGCTGTTCAGGGTCGGTGTGATGTGGGTGTTCTCCTTCTGCAGGAGCGTGAAGCAGAGGATGAGAGGCAGGAACACAACCAGCCCTCCCACCTCGCTGTCTCTGCAGCTGCACAGTGTCACCATCCCCGGTGGCCCAGTGGGTGCCATGGCAGCAGGACCTCCATCTCCCACCGGCACCGAGTCCCGAGCTGGTTGGGCTTCCTCACGTGCCCGTGAGATTTGGCAGAGGGACAGCTCTCACTTTGCCTCTTTGTTCTTCGTGGTTCCCCCTCTTGGCCGGGTGCTGGGACAGCACTCAACTTCAAAATGCAGCCTGGGTCTGAGGCACGGTTCCCTCGCAGCGAGACTGCTTTCTGCTGTCTATTGAATGCCATTTCAGGGCCACTTCAGTGGAACAGCACATTTCTGTGCCCGCTTTAAGCAGTGTGAGCACATGTGCTCTTGGATGCAAGATTCCCCCTGCCCCTGCTGCCTCCATGTCCCCAGGGCACACGTCGCTCAGTGCAGATCGAGGGATGCAACAGAAGCAGAAGGAGACTTTTTTCCAATTTAAAAAAAAAAAGCGAGGAATTGGAGATGCCCAACATGAAAGGCTCTGACTAAAGTTCAGGTCACCTCAGTTCTGCCATTTCTTGACTGCGTTCAAAGCAGCCACACGTTCGACCTGACCACGTACCTCGCAGGCAGACAGACAAGTGCAGCTCCATTTCTCCCTCGCTGTGCTGGTGCCAATAAGTGCTGTCCCCTGCTGTCTCCATCCCCTCTGATTAGCACCCACTGCCTCTAAGCTGCCTCTTTTCCCCGGAGCTGTGAGTGTAGCTCTGTATTTTCCCAGCACGTGGCTGCAGAGTTAGGGGATCCCTGGGATGGTGGGACAGCAATTTGTTACGCATTCGGAGTGGGAATGTCTGTCCTGTGCTGTGCCCTGGGGTGCCAACAGAGCCACGGTCCAGGTAATGGGGAAGGGGCTCCTGGGTCCCTGTGTGACACAGCCAGTTTTGTCCCTGGGGGGGCACAGTGCTGCCCGGAGAGCTGACATGTGCCAGGCAGCGGTGGGGATGCGGAAGAGCAAACGCGGCCACTGAAGCAGCTCAATAAACTTGTTTTATGGTTATTTTTAAAAAATGATTATTTAAAAAAAAAAAAAAAGACTTGAAGAGGAAGGTCCACGTGAGGGATTGTGTCGTCATCTCTGCAGTGCTGCGAGAGCTGTGGGCCTCTCCAAGGCTGCGTCCTGCTGGTGAGCTCACGGGGCAGCGTCTCCAGCGGGCACCTTCCCAGAATCACAGAGATCACTGAGTCCAACCCCCTGCTAACACAGGTTCCCTACAGCAGGTCACGCCGGCAGGCATCCAGATGGGTCTTGAATATCTCCACAGAAGGAGAATCCACAACACCTTGCCTGGGGCATTGCTCCCCTGGTTGCATTGTAGCCCTGGGAGTGCCTGGGGGAGAGGAGCAAGGCAGCACATTAGGGGAAGTTGGTTTCTTCAAACTGTTAGGGTATGAGAAAGTACACTTTCTTGGATGCCCCATCCCTGGAGGTAACCCAGGCCACACATGGGGCCCTGGGCAGCCTGATCTGGTGGGGTGCACCCAGCCCATGGCAGGGGTGCGGCTGGGGGGTCTTTGTTCCCCTTCCAACCCAACCTGCACCTGTCTGGATGGTACTCCCTGGAAATTTTTGTTGTAGAAATCTGTATAAATCTGCATGGAACGGCATGGAGAACCTCTGAACGTTGTTTCTTGGGGCCCACTGCTGCTGGGTTCGGCAGCTGAGTGGTGCAGCTCTGTTGACTGCTTCCCTGTTCCCCTTAAAGTGATGGCAGCCCAGCTCAGTCCTTGGGAGAGGTGAAGCTCAGATGCTGCTCTCTGACTCACGGTTATTTGAGAGTTGACTTTCAGCTTATTTGCATTTTTTTCAGTTACAGATGGGCTAAAAACTCTTAACAAGCATAATCACATTGCAAGCATAACTCATAAATGAAAGGCAAGAAAGACTAATACAATTATCTCCTCGGTGCATTTGTGTAACGCTGGCCAAAGTTGCTCCAAATGATTGCATCTTGTACATAAATTACTGTATGAAATTAACGATGATACAGCAAGGCTTCTAGAAGTATTCACTTTCAGGGAAAAGTTGCATTTGAACTTCAAAGAATAAAGATCAGTCATGGGGAAAACAGAAATGAGTTAACCGCTCTGCATAAAATACGGTAATAGCACAAATCACTAAGCAAATACATTCTTGGGCTTTTCTGCCTTCAGTCAACAGAGCCAGGTGCCGCAGGGGTGTGAATTAGCTGATTCTCCTGGTGATGCTGTAAGGAAGGGAAGAGTCATACTTGAAGGGTTTCCATGCCTGCTTGCGTTTGAAGGGAGGTTTGCTGATGCTGGTGTGCAGACATCTGAGCTGGGGCTGCGGCTGCCAGAGGAGCACGTGCCAGCGGCTGGTGACAGAGTGTCCCACATGCTCCAGCTCCTTCTCCCCAGTGGGGTCCACCATGATCCCTTCTGAACTCGGATGCCACGTGCCCTTCCTCCTCTCAGCCTAGTTCAGCATTTCTTCCTCTGAAATAATTCCCTTTCTCTCCAGCGCTGTGCTGGGAGGCAGCCCCAGCCAGATTGGCTGGCTGGCACCACGCCTGGAAGAGGCTTTAATTGTGGTGGCATCTGCTCGTCAGCCTACTCCGAGTCAGGTGCTCAAGAGCACTGTTTGGGATGCGTGGGTGAAATCCACAATGGGCAGCAGCTCCGTCTGCAAGAGCTATGCTGGGGGTTGGGGTGGGCGCCTGTGGGGCTGCAGCGGAGCAGGACCTCTGTGCTGGAGACAGTGCTGCTGGGACCCGCAGCTCACTGAACCCAGCCTGGGTTTGCTGGCATTCTGCACCAGCAGTCCCAGCACTGATGGTGCTCGAGGAGCAGCACAGCTCCCTGCTGGCACACGCAGCCAAGAGCTGCCAGGCTCGTGGTCCGGCTGCTGCACGAGGAGGAGGCCGCCGCCAGTTCTCCTGACCAAGAGCATCATCTGCGCGTGGTGTCACTTCTAGAGTGACGAGATGGTTCAAAAAGCAATGAATCAGGGCTCCCATAAGGGATTGGTGAAACAGAGCCAGGGCATCTGTGAACCTTTTTGGTGGGTGTGTTGGCAAAAGAAGCATCTGCGTATTGGTGTTGGCACAAGTGCAGGGCCCAGCTTCCTCCATTCCCAAGACCACATCTCCTGTGACTTGCACATTACTGCTTTTAGAGTAAAATTTCAATTTAAAAGATGGTATCCATTTGAAATCCTCCTTTTTGACCAGCACAGAATCTAATTGGTATCTCCCTTCCTGAGTTCCTTATCTGCTTGATGGCTTTATGGTTTGTGGTGACCTTGACCTCCCAGCGGTTCGATGCAGCTCTTGGCTGATAGCGGTAATATTCCTGCTGCTGCATTACATGATTTAAGAGATCATTTTCCAAAATCTGACTCTTCATGCTTCACCCAGTGCTCCGGTGCAGGCGTCTGCGTTGTGCTGCCCAAAGTGCCCTCAGCATGCAGCCGCCAGGGAAGGTGCTTGCTAGGGGCACGCTGGCTGCAAGGGGCAGTCCTTCCCTTGTGTTCCTCACTATGCTGGCCTGTTAACCTCTCAGAATTTCTGCTGCCACGGTGCCTGCTGTGACACAGGAACAGCTGATCACAAACAGATGATGAAAGAGACATTGCCACCCCTAATCAGAGATGCATAAATCTTGCATTTAATTAGATGTAATGCCATACTTAGAAGCGTAGCTCCAACATTCTGTAGAAACAAAAAGTTATCTTTTCACGTTCCAAAAGATTTATTTTTTTTTTCCATTTGTAAACCAGCATTTGCTGCCTGAGACTGGGACAAGCCAGGTCCTGGAGGACACAGGGAGCTTCCTGTGCATCAGCTCTGGCCCAGCAGCACTCTCTGCCCCATCTGCATGACAGCTGCTGCTTTCCTGTGAACTTTTCTCTGGCATGTCCAGACTTCTCTTGGCCAGCCATGGGACACTCATATTCTTGTATTTGTATCTAGCGTAGGAGGCAGGCTTACCTAGAAAAAAAAATATTTTGAAAACTTTACAAAGGCACTTTACAGGTGGTCTACAGAGCAGCTTGAGCACAGCCTGCATCCATCCACGCGTTCCTGCTGGGTGCCAGGCTGTAGTTTTCCAGCGTTTCGTGTTCCCTGTTCCTGTTTTCCTGCTGGCACAGCTCCTCCCACAGGGTGCCCCAGGAGCTGGCACCTCCGCGCCCGCTTGCTCCCTCGTCCCTAAATATAGAGCCTCCCTCTCCACACCTCTCCAAAGCATTCGCTCCTCTCCATCCATCAGCCTCGGTCCCTGATGCCTCCTTGACGGCTCCATTAAACACACACTCCGCAGCAGCTATATTTAGAAGTCAGGAAGAGAACGAGCCTTTGGGCTGCGGGCAGCCCATAAATCGAGTTCTCTTCACAAAGTCACCACTCTTCTATCTGGAACGAGATCAATAGAGGTGTTTGCAGATGAGGTACAAGTGTCTGTGCACGCGTGGATAGGTGGCAGGAGATGAGGAGGCAGAGCATGGCAGAGAAGAAGGGAGGAGAAGGAGCTAAAGCATAGGTGCATGAGGAAGGGGGAGTGGGACTTCCTAAGGGCCCCCATGAACAGAAGTGAGGAGAAATGCATCTGGAGTATTGTGTGGCAGCAGGGCCGTGCTTGTCCCTTGCAGGGTTGGAAGGGGGCAGGAAACATCTCTGACCCCCTGCATGCCATGAAGCAGATGGTGCTCACCTTGGCTATTGGGGTCTGCTCAGCTGGTGCCTCCCATGGAGCCCACCCCCTTCCCATCTCTAGTACATCCACGTCAGCTTGTACAGAGCTCTGGGTGCTGATTCCTTGGTGGGCACGTTGGCTTCAAGTCTTCTCCTGATGCTCCCAGTGTATTTCAGCTCTCTGCTGCATTCCTCCCTGTGCAGTGCCCTGGACACCCACGGTGCTCACAGTGTGCAGAGAGTGGGGCTGCCCCTTCCCTTATGGCCGAGCTGTGCTGTCCTCCTGCCGCAGTAGCATTGGGGTCTCTCCATCTGGAGCCAAGAGCTACAACTCCTCTGCTGCTGAGGAGGATGGTGAGGGAGGTGCGGAGCCGCTCAGGTGGTTTCAGCCCCAGGTGAAGGGGTTATTTCCTTTTGTGTCTGTCTGGCAGCACATCGCCTTGTGTCACTGCACCGACTGCTCCTTATCATCTCTATTTCTTGGCACAGCATGTCTTTTCCTCAGTAAGATTAATTCCTCGGTTCTTAGAGACAGTTTCTCCCAGGACCCCCAGGACGGGGCTCGGTGGAAGATCACCTGCCCGGAGGATCCGCAGGGCACCAGGTAAACAGTGGAGGGGCTGCCCTGGGTGCTGCGGCCTGCTCGGGGCCTGCGGGGCCTACCGAGGCCTGCTTGGGGTCTGCAGGGCCTAACAAGGCCTGCTCGGGGCCTGCTCGGGGCCTGCGGGGCCTAACGAGGCCTGCTCGGGGCCTGCGGGGCCTACCGGGGCCTGCTCGGGGCCTGCGGGGCCTACCGAGGCCTGCTTGGGGTCTGCAGGGCCTAACGAGGCCTGCTCGGGGCCTAACGAGGCCTCCTCGGGGCCTGCTCGGGGCCTAACGGGCCTGACCGCCCCGCGGCCGCCCCTCACCGCCCCCCGGGGCCCGGCGCTGCCTTCGCCGCGGTGGAGCGCGGGCTCCCCCTGCCGGCAGCCGCCGCTCTGCGCCGTTCGGCCCCGGCGAATCGCGCACTTCCACCGCAGCGCTGCGGCACCGCGGGGCACGTGCAGCGGTGCGGAGGAGCACGGAATGCGCACTTTTGAGGATGCCTGTGATTTTGTGAATGGCACAACGAATGCTTGGTTCACGCACCGCCGCTGGCTTGTCCCGATGCGGCAGAAGGAGATCCCGGCCCCGCGGGGCGGTGTTCTGGGGAACGCACTGGGAGCGTCCTTCTGCATCTGAGGAAAAAAAAAACAAATTGCAGGAGGATGTGGGAAAGCAAAAATCCAAAAAAAAAAAAAAATAAAGGGCCGCCTTTAGCGAACTGGTTCTTAAGTTTTGGTGAAGTGAGTTGTTCTTTTAACCTTGCCAGTGCTATGTGCTCTTCCCGTGTGGGGTGGAGGTGGTGGAGTTTCCTGAGCGTATAAGAGCAGAAAAAAAAGGTTTGAAAGCTTAAAACAACCTTCTTGGCAGTGACAGCAAAACCCAGAGCCGTGGGGATGGAAGGGACCTCTGCAGCTCCCCCCACCCAGCCCCTGCATGCTGGCCACGCTCTGTGCAATGCACCCCGGGTCCCATCAGCCTTTTGGCCACTAGGCACACAGCTGGCTCATGGTCAGCTGCTGGCTACCAGGACCCCCAGGTCCTTCTCCGCAGAGCTCCTTTCCAGCAGCTCTGCCTCCAGCCTGTACTGTTGCAGCCTCTTCTCGGTGCCAGCTGTCATTTTGGATTCCAAAGCAGGAAAAAGCAAACGTTTGTTTTGCTTTGGGTGCAAACAGCTTGTGTCCCAACCAAAGAGGAAATTGAGCCTCGTCCATGCTCCACTATTTATGCCCTCTCCTTTCCCTTCACTCCTTCTAACCGCCCTGCTTAGCGGCAGCAAGTGGTTTGTTGTCCCATCACCCTGCTGCAAGCGCGGATGAGTTGGTTCAACATCACTCAGCCCAGTTCAGTGCAAGGCCTCCAATGCTTTCTTAGGTTGTTTTACATGTTAACTCTGGGCCATGCAAATAAATTCACTTTTGGTAGCGTGATGTCAGTTCCTGCTGTGTTAGGAAGACTCCAGATTGTTACTCCCAGCAAGGGACGCTTGGTCCAAGTGTGGCCTCAGGAGTCCCACGCACTGCCTTGAGCCATGGAGCTGCTGGGGATGCTCTGTGTGTACGAGGAGTAGCAGAAGTCTTTGGGTTCCTGCCTCCCCTTCCTCATGGCTTCTGTGCACGCAGAGGACCCAGTGACCCTGTTTCCATCTCTCCTGTGGGATCTGCATCCGAATTCCCTGAGACGTGCAGGGTTCAAGTGGCCAAAGGGGACGGGAGAGGAATCTGGCCGCTGCCCTGGGACACAGAGCACATCTTTGCCTTGCCGAGGCTGGTTCTCCTCCTTGGCTCTGCTCTGGATTTTTAGTGGAATTTGATGCTTCGGTGTGGTACATTGAAATCTGCAGGGTTGGGAGTGCTAGCAAAGAGATCTGCTGCTCACAGAAGCTGTTGGTGTGCACTTGGGACTGTACACGGCTCTGCACGGGACCGATCACACTGACACGTCTGCACGCAGATGACTGCTTGTTTTTTACTTAGTGCTTGCATGAAAATTGATTCACTCTGTACTCACGTAGAGGAAGCAGAGGCATTGACCAGTGTTCTCTTAGCTCTCAGCTCTGCCATGTGTCTTTTTTCTTGTAGAAACCAGAGAAGACAGGACGAAGCGTCTCTTCCGGCATTATACTGTGGGCTCTTACGACAATTTCACCTCTCACAGGTAAGCACCACCACCTTTGCTTTGCGATTACAAAGAGATTCATTTTCACGGGGAGAGCATCTGTGTCACGTTAGCTTCACGGGAAGGAAGCTTTCCTGGTTGTTCCAGTCAACCCAGTTACACTCTAAGCCTTCAGCCTTGGATGAGGCTCACTTGAATAAAATGCGGACACTGAGCAGGGCAGTCTGATCTGCGTCTCGTTATAGGAGTAAATGTTCTGGGAACTTCTTGGCGCGCTCTGGAAATTGAAGACAGTGTGTTGGGTGCGGATGTAGGAGTGCAGCTTTGTGCTGAAGGGGAGGGATGCTGCTGCGAAGCGATGGCGTGCAGGCGGCCATCGCTGGGTGTTCTGGTTCATGGCCATGGGGTGAGGTGGGTTCATGGTGGAGAATGGCACTTGGCAAGCGGTCAGAGCTGGTGCAGGAGTAAGCGTGGGAAGCATCCCGGCAACGGGGTGATGCTGCTGGTTCATGCCTGCCCTCGAGCGCTCCTGTGTAGGAGCAGGTCTGCTCTGCGGGCCCAGGAGTGTGCTGCTGGCACGGGGATTCTGCGTGAGGCACCCAAGGGTGAATGTGGGGTTGCCCCGTGGAATACAGACCTTGCTTGCCGTCGTGCTTCAGTGCTGTTAGAAACTGCTGGTCATTAAAGTGACTGGATGGGCATTATTGCATATGAAATAAGTATGAATGACGTGAAAGGAGCAAGTTGTGACAGTTCATTATGCTAAGTTATCCTCAAGCCTTTGAGCTCGCCAACAAGGCAGTGAATGTATTCTGTTTCACTGAGCCTTCTTATCCCAAATCTGTCTCCATAGCTCTGAACATTTTTTACTCCCAAGTTCTGGGCGTAACTTGTTTGGATTTTCAGAAATCCTGTGACATGCTTCTTCGAGGCTGTTTATATTCTTAGCTGATCATGGGACAAAAGAGAAAGTGCCGCTATGACTCAGAAAACAGCAAAGAAAAACAGGGGGAAGAGCGGCCAATTTCCATCATGACCAAACGCCCCAGGGAACTCCCTGAGGGTCTGTGCTGGGGTCACTGCTTGTTCTGGGTCTTGAAAAGGGCAGGAAATAGGTCAAAATTTGCAGATGATTCAAAATTACCTTCGTTAAGCGAGACGAGAGTAGATGGATGAGGTTGCATCAAGCTGAGTCAATAACCGGTGTGATAATAGAACGTGTTTGTTTTACCACGTGAAAGATCACAGCCAAAGAAATGCTCCGAGGTGCTCTCACCCAGTAAGGATTTTTCAACTCTTTGTAATGGCTTAGGGATAAAGTCCTGACTGCACCGTGACATCCAAGCGCAAACATCTTCCTTAGCGGCGAGACATCCCCCTCCAAAAAAACAAAGGGTAGATCAGAAAACACAGCTAACACTGCTGTGAAGCTGGAGTTCAGGGGAACCTGCTCTCAGCTCCGTGCAGATCAGCCTGCCCCGTTCCCTTTCCGCATCACTTAGGTGTGGTGAGATGGCAGAATCAGCCAACGCTTCTGAGTTTATTGGAGATCAGCTGCAGCGCAGTGACGCGGTACTGCTGGTCCTGGGCAGCTGGTGGCCAGCACAGAAAACACAAAGCAGTCACACGGGCCAAAAAGCAGTGGTGGTATTTCATTGGTTTGTTGGAAGTGTTGGATCGATCTCTGCTCAGGACAAGATTTGGGGGTTACTGCAATTCATAGAATCATAGAATCATAGAATTAGCTAGGTTGGAAAAGACCTACAAGATCATCCAGTCCAACTATCCACCTACCACCAATAACCCCACTAAACCATGTCTCTCAACGCTATATCTAAATCTAAATTCCAATCCAAAGCTGGAAAAGCAAATTGAATTTTTGGAGCCATTGGGAAAGGAAAAAAGAACAAAACAGAAGACGGAGATGTTTTGTTCTTAGTATAAATCTGTACTATGCAGACGCATTGGAACCTGCATCCAGTTTTGATCTTTCAGACTTAGAGGAGAATTCATCCAAAGCTGGCAGAGAAAAGTCGCAGGTGCTCAAGATTGTGAGGTGTCTTCCGTAAAGGGTGAGGCTGAATGGGCTGAAACTTGGACAAAATGGGGGCAAACGGCGTGGATTGTTCTGGAGGTGGCAGTTTTGCCCAGCGTGGCCCAGTTTCTCCAGGATCAGCTGGGGAGGAGGGAGGGAAACCAGGCAGCTGTGTGTGTACATGTCTTTAACAGTGTGCTTACCCACGAGAATGCATCTCTTCATCTTAACGTGTCCCAGGGCTCCGTGTCAGGAGGACACAAGGCATCCCCTGGCCCTGCTGTGAATGGCTGCTTGCAGACCACGCTGCCTAGCCCCGGCCGTGGGCACAGGGCTAACCTGGCAGTGGAAACCTGGGGTTCTGACGGATCTCGTGGGGTAATTCATTCAGACTGAAGTGTTTTAGCTGCAGCCCGGTCATGTGGTGCATAGTTGTGCAACATGGAAGCACGAGGACAGCTGCTCTGGATGGTGCTGGTATCCCTGCGGGCAGCGCGTGGTGCAGGGGGAGAACCAAGCGAGCAGATTGCAGCAGCTCCCCAGGCTCCTACCCTGCCTGCAGCGCTTTATTGCTCAGAGCCAGAGGCGATGTCTTTGTGTTTAACACCGTTAACAGATCATTGTTCCATCCATTTGCCCCGCGGTGGGTAACTCAGTGCTTGCCTTCCTCCCGAGGTGGAGACAGGGCTGGGATTGCTGGTGGCGGAGGCGTGGGGCAGGGGTGGTGCTGAGCGCTGGGGACACGCAGCTGCTGCTCCTGCTGTCCCCAGGTGCTTGCAGTGCACTAATAAGAAATGAGGAAGAAGTTTGTTAGAGCATACAAGCTTGCCATTCACTGAAAGCAGAAGTGAAACACAGCCTTGCCATTCAGTTAGTGAAAGCCGAGGTCAGGCTGCTGCTGTTGCCTTCCTTGCAGCCACGCCGTGCTGGGGCTGGTGGCCATGGCCCCAACTGAAGCCCTGGAGGTGGGTGCTATGGGAGCAGCTGCTCCATTGAGCTGCTCTGTCCGCAAAAGACATCCCAAGGCCAGAGCACCATGCTCCCATGTCAGGGCTGTGCCTGCACTCCATCCTGGGGCTCGCAGCGTGGCTCCTGCTGATCACGGTCCCATTGGCAGCCGGGGCTGCAGCGTGGCCCTGGGCACAGGGAGCAGAGCCCCTGGGTGCGTGGCACATCGGGCAGCAGTTTGGGGTGGCAGGGATTCAGTAGGAGGCACAACATTGTCTGCAGTGTGAGGGTTCACGTGATGGCTTTAGGATCACCTTAATAAATAGGTTACGTGGGTTTTTGTCCCGTTCTTTGCAAACTCCATTCCTCCGCACTGCTCGATGAGGTGGAAAAGAGTGGATGGGGGAAATTTCTTCTCTGAAAGAGCTGTCAGCACTGGCACAAGATGCCCAGGGCAGTGGGGGAGTCCCCATCCCTGGGGGTTCTCAAGGACTGTGGGGATGTGGCACCTGGGGACGTGAAAGTGGGGATGATGGGGGTGGGCTGGGGCTGGGGCTGGGGATCTCAGAGCTCTTTTCCAACCTGAATGATGCTGATTTTTTAGTTGGCTTTTATTTCTCGCTCTAGTCTGCCATCAGAAGGCAATAAATTACATGAATCCCCCTTATGCTGAGTGCTTTGTCCATGATGGGAAGGTGCCTTTCCGCAGCCCACGAGCCTTTTCATTGTGTGCTTCCTCCTTGTTCCTTGAGAGAGCGACGTGGTGGGACTGCTGCCCGTCGGTGTGAAACCACCACAATTAAACACTTGAACCAAGGGATCCCTTTGAAGCAGAGATCAAGAAGTGTCGACGCTGCTGTGAGATCAGTGCAGCAAACATTAACACGATTTGCAGGAGAGTGCTTATTCCATCATCTCTGACTTCACTGGAGGTCTCAGACGTGGGAGAAGATTAACATAATGACAGTGTTTGAGGAACAACTTAAAAGTACTTGAGAAAATTACACACAAGTGACTTCAGATTTCAGGAAAAGTCTTTGAAATAGTCACAGGTTTGAATGGGTCTCCTGCGAAACAGAGCAGGGAGCAGCATTCACGCAGCTGAATAGCAGATTTGGGTGGGGTATGGATGTAATTTACTCATTTTTTTGCTTAATAAGGTAAAAAGAAAGCTACGAATACGTGGAGGGTTATATTTGAGAGCGGGAGAAGATAGTAGGCTGTGTACTGGGGACAAAAAAAAGTCTTTCCTTTTGTGGAATCGGCCTCCGGGGAAGGAATATTTCAGAGCTTTGAGCCTAGCTAGTGCATGGCAAATAACAAGGGATGGGTACGGGGTCTGCCTTGGAACAGGGGGAGGTGGCTCAGGGCAGGTTCCCACCTCGCATCGGTGCCGTTCTGAGGCAAAACTGCAGTTGCAGAAGGGAGGAAGCATGAGCCTGCCCAGGAGTGCACCCAATGTCCCAGAGGGCAATGAGAGCCTTCCCCGGGGCTCTGGGGGTGAGGAAGGCAGCACGGAGCTCAGCGAGTGTAATCCAGACTGACATAGGAACGGGGCAAGCAGGCAGCAAGCCCTGGGCTTGTTCTTGGCAGAGCGAGGCGGTCACAAGGGGAATTGACTTCCCTGATGAACCATGTTAAGGGAAGAGATTAAAGTGATTTGAAATTAACTCTATAAAATTAAGAGCGCCCATTCTACATGGCACAACTGGGAAGCAAAAGAATTGGGAGCAACAGACTATTTAGGATTATTTTTTTTTTTTATTATTGAGTCGTGGGGATTAATTGACCAGGGAGAGAGATTACAACAAGTCAGTGCTCACCAGCCATCTGGATGGGCCTCCCCTTAAAGGGAGGAAAAACACAAGGGAATCGTAAGCGGGGATTTCTGTGCCCTGAAATGCTGAGAGCGGCTGAACGTGTCGGAACACAGAGCTGTGTGATGGCTGAGGTGGGAGGGGGTGTCGGGCACAAGGGCAGGGCCCCTTTGCTCAGGGTGGTCCACGTCCCCCAGGCAGAGGTCCCACAGCCTCCCCGTGCCTGTGTGCTTGTTCCTAGGGTGAGAGATATGGGATCACAGAATGGTTTGGGTTGGAAGGGACCTTCGTGCAACCACAGAGTGGTTTGGGTTGAAAGGGACCTTCATACAACCACAGAATGGTTTGGGATGGAAGGGACCTTCATGCAACCACAGGGTGGTTTGGGTTGGAAGGGCCCTCCAAAGGCCGTCTGGTCCCACTCCCTGCAGTGAGCAGGGACCCCCCCAGCTCCATCAGGTGCTCAGAGCCCCAACCCCTGAGCATGGGTGTGTGCAGGGACGGGGCAGCACCACCTCTCTGTGCAACCTGTGCAGTGCCTCACCACCCTCAGCATGAAGACCTTGCTCCTTACATCCAGTCTCAATCTCCTCTCTGTTAGTTTGAAACCATCTCCCCTTGTCCTGTCACAGCACCCTGCTGAGCAGTCTTTCCCCTTCTTTCTTATGCTTTCTCTGTTGTATGATCCAGTCTGTGCACAGCCTCCTGTGCACCCCTGGTGTCTCCAGGTCCTGGCAGCGATGTGTCCCCTTCACCTCTCTCCTCTGAACTGGACAAGCGTGGCTATCTCAGCATCAGCCATGTGCTGCAGCCTCCAAATGTTCTGATAGATTGAGGGAGCAAATCAGTAATGGAGTGGATTGGCAATGTCGCCTAGAAACCATTGGGAGTGCACCAGTAACCCGCTATTTCTCCCTTCCCCTGGCACAGAAGAGAGTAGCAGCAGTGTTTTCCCTGTACAGATCCAGTTTGGTGGCTTCCATTCCTTTCCTTTCTCTGAGTCCTATTCTGGAATCAAATCTCTGGGCAGTGACAGTCGTGTGTCACACTCAGAGCCGAGTGTGGCTCTGAGACCACTCTTCTTATTTCAAGGCCAAGTTGTATGGGGTCATGGGCAACCTGACCTGGTGTTGGAAACCCTGCCCATGGCAGGGAATTGGAACTGGATGAGCTTTAAAGGC
>NC_034409.1:366131-383799 GCF_002078875.1 Numida meleagris
CTTGCTGTAGTGCCACATAAGACAGTTACCAACGTCTGCCTTGCATTTTGCAGGTGGAACCTTCCTGATACTCCTATGACTGTCATCTAGGAGGCAAACAGCAGGCAAGGAATTGAGTGTTGCATCATTTTTTCGGTCATTCTGTCCAGTTGTGGCTAATTAGCAAGCTGACGTCTAATTAGCAAGCCAGTGTTACGGGCGGGGCTCAGCAAGGAGGCTGCAAGGGACCCAGGCAGTCGCTTTGCAGAGTAGTCATGCAGATATCCTGCAAAAGGGGCTCAACACCTAGAAACTACCAGGGGGAATGAGTCTGTGACAACTTTATCATGCACCCTTAGCAGCTGGGGCTGGAAGGGCGCCTGCTTCGCTGGGCTGCAGGAAATGGGCTAGAAGCAGCAAAAGCCCATCTCGTCGGAAAGAGGTAATTTGCACTGGGCTGGTGCGGCGTGCATTTCTATAGCAACGAAAAGTGCAGAGGGAGAAAATCAAATCTCTTCTTGAAAGGCTTCTGTATAATTCCACTCGTCAAATGAACGTGCCGTCAGAATCGTCTTGGAAGATCTTTTGGGGAACAGTAGCTTTTGGAAGCACCCACCTCACTCACAGAAAGCTTCAGGACATGGAATAGTAAAAAGTGAACTCCCACAACCCCTTTGCTTTTCCCCAATCAATCACTGAGCGTGGAGCCGTGGACAGGGCTGCTCAGCTTGCTCGGAAATGTACGATGTAGAATTGTGGAATTGGTGGCTAACACGAGGCTTTGTGACCTGCTTTTTTCAAGTGATAGGACCAGGAAACGGTGCTTGGCCGGCTCTTGGAAGATACCTGCAGCTGTAGCTCAGCCACCAGGATCAGAGCTGGAAAAGGTCTGGAGCTGAGCAAAGAGGCGGACAGAGCACAGAGCAGCTGGTTGGGGGGGGGTGCACAGCCTGGGACGTGTCAGCTTGAGAAGAGGAGCCTGGGGAAGATCGAAGGGAGCTGATGGAGTCATGTGTGGGCAAGGAGAAGGTGAATCTGGAACAATAGGTATTTCTCTGTACAAAGGGATGAGGTGGCACTCGGTAGAATTATCAAGCAGCGAGATTAAAATAAAACAAGGTACTTTGTCACTCTGCAGGTGAATTTAGTCGTGGTGCGTGATGTGGAGGCCAAAAATATCAATGCATTCAGGAGGGGAGCACAAAATTAGTGGGGAGTAAGTCTGTGACCAAGAAATACCGCGACCTGTCCAGGGCTTGGCATTGGGTTCAGCTTTCCAAAGCAGGAAGGAGTCTCGGAGGGGGTCGGGGCCCTGGGTTCTGGTTCTTGGGGTCTTCTTCCCTTTGCTGCTTGTTCCTTTGTTCATACACAGACACAGGGGTCACTGAGCCCCGGTTTTCTTCCCTGTGCAGCTGCTGGGGAAGCTGCTCTGCGGGTTGGGCTGGGGGAGCTGCTGAGGTCCCTCCCAGCCCCACAGCTCTGGGGTTCTGATCCTGTGGGTCTGCAGTGCCCGTGTCCCCACCTTCTGGCTTACAAATGCCATCGGGTGGAAGGAATCAGTCTCTGTGCGTTAAGGGCTCATTTTAACGCTCAAGACTAGTTAAAGAAAATAATCGCAGATCGCATAGCAGGTAAATTGGTGTTCCTTCATGCTAGGGGGGGGAATGCAATAAGTGAGAACGTGATGATGCCTTTTCATTTCTTCTCCACCGCCTTCAGAAAGGGAGGACTGGCTCTGTGAGCGCTTGACGGCTGCGCAGCTCGGCTGCCTTCCTTCCACGGTGCAGTTCTTTGGTCTCTGAAAACTTTCTTCGCTTTCTGAGTGAAGCGTGAGTGTTCTCAGCAATGCTGTGCTTTGTTTAATGGTTTTGTGCCATGTACTGCACAAGGAGAGGAGAGACTTTGTCATCTGGCCGTGGTGGAGAAGTGTCACTGCAGTCAGACCTGCCTGCCCGACCTTATCAGCAAGGCTCCGTCATAGCGCGCAGGGTGCAGTGAATTTCCATCCAAAACATGTAACATAAGCACGATGAATCACGAATCAGGAGGAGCTCCAGGGAACAGGCACACAAGGGAACGTGCTGGGTTGGGATGGAACCAGCCTGCTTTGTAGGGGTTTGCATGGCGCAGTGGTTCTGGGTTTGTGACGAAAACGCTGCTGGTAACGCGCTGATGCACGCGGTGCTGCTGAGCAGCGCTGTGCAGGTGGGATATTCCAGTGCACAACGTATCCACTGTCACATCCTTCCCTGGGATGACCAGGCACAGCCCTCACAGTCGCTGCCATCCCCCCACTGTGCACCCAGGCCGGCTGCTGCTGCCATGCCCAGGCAGCTGGAAGTGGTTGGTGTCACTGCTGCACGTATTGACTCGGACACCTGAAGGAGCAGAACTGGAACCCGTGGCACCTCTTTAACTTCAGCTTCTCAGAGTGCTTGAGCCCTGGGACGAGCGTCATCCTCCCCTTCTCTGCTCAAGAATATCCTCTTAATGAGGGACAGAAGACACTGTGATGCCCTCGGTGAGTCACTGCCAGCACTGCACATTTGTAGGCAGGGTGAGAATCCCAAACCATCTTGGCAATAGGAGCGCTTGTTCGAAAACGCATGGATGCAGCTCGGAAGGGAGAAATGCAAATCACCGCGCTTGCAAAAAAGCAATCCGCTGTGCAAACGTGGGATGGCGAGGCGCTGGGATGCAGCAGTTCTGCAGAAAAGATGTGGAAGTTCTGGCAGCCCTAAGCCGAGCATCCATCAGCAAGAGGAAAACGTGGTAAAAAGCCAAAGGTGCTGGGACATCCAAGCAGAAGTCCAGCGACTTTAGCTTAGCACTGGTAAGGTGTAAGGTGGGATGCTGTGCTGAGTGCGGGGCATTGGTCCTCAGCTCCATCATTTTGACTGCAGAAGAGGGCACGAACTGTTGCCCCGTGCCTTTCTAGGGCAAGAAGTTGTCAGCAACAGCCACAGCAAAACTCAGCTGGCTGAAGAGGAGCACAGCATCAGCCGAGTTTGCCTGGATAATTAGGGAAAGGTGGTAAACACAGAACATTTTAGGCTGAGTTCTGAGTGTTTTGGTGCAGCTGGTTCTGCGCTGGGTGAGCCTCCTTAGCACCACGTGCGGTTTTGCTCTCAGCACGGTGCTGCGCTTCTGGAGCTGCCCCAGGGTCACAGGGAAACAAAGCTCCTTCTTCAGCCTGACCACCTGGAAGGGATCTGCGCTTCTCTCCAGAAAGCAATTAAAAACAAGTGCTGCAGAGGAGGGCTGAATTTCTGCGCTGCGTCCCTACCTGCGGAAAGCAGAGCGGGGAAAGATGCTGCCGATTCCTAAGAGTGTCTTCTTTGTGGATTTTAGTGCATTTTTCTTCTGATTAGAGGCTTCTGGTTCTTGTTCTTCCAGAGAGAAGGTAATCAGATCATTATAAAGAAATGGAATTTTTACAAAACTGTGCCAAGTGTTCTTTCCTCCTGCACTTCTTCAACTCACAGCGGTTCAATTAAATAAGCAAAAATTACCATAAAATGTTTTCTATTTTGATAAAATATGAGCGGGAAGGGGCAATTAGGTTTAATTTGACTTCCTGTGTCTAACAGCCAGTTACGTTTTACCTAGAGACTGTGCTTGCCTGCAAAGACTTTTGGTGGACTCGCACACGACGTGGCTGTTGTTTGGCTCCTGCTGGTGGGAGCCCCACGGGTGCAGGCAGGCATCCTGCCGTGCCAGGGAAGTGAGAACTCCTGCATTTTTCAACAGCCTAATCTGGGAGGTTACTTCTTCCCATGTTCTTCAAATACACCAGTTTTTTGACTCAGAGCGTTCAGGCATCCTTGTATGGAATCGCAGAATCATGGAATGGCTTGGGTTGGAAGGAGACCTCAAGGATCATCAAGCTAGCTCCAGCCCCCCCATCGCAGGCCGGGCCACCAACCTCCACATCTAATACCAGACCAGGCTGCCCAGGGCCCCATCCAACCTGGCCTTGAACACCTCCAGGGACGGGGCATCCACAGCCTCTCTGGGCAGCCTGTGCCAGCACCTTACCGCTCTCTTGGTAAAGAACTTCCCCCTGACATCCAACCTAAATCTTCCCTCCTTGAGCTTAAAACCATTTCCCCTTGTCCTGCCATCGTCTACCCTTTCAAAGAGCTGACTCCTGTCCTGTTTGTAGGCTCCCTTTAGGTCCTGGAAGGCTGCAATGAGGTCACCCCACAGCCTTCTCTTCTCCAGGCTGAACAAGCCCAGCTCCCTCAGCTTGTCCTCATAGGAGAGGTGCTCCAGCCCACTGCTCATCTTTGTGGCCTCCTCTGGACCCTCTCCAACAGCTCCCTGTCTTTCTTGTACTGGGAGCCCCAGGCCTGGATGCGGTACTCCAGATGGGGTCTCAAAAGAGCTGAGCAGAAGGGGACAATCCCCTCCCTCTCCCTGCTGGCCACCCCTCTTCTGATGGATCCCAGGATACCATTTGCTTTCCGAGCTGCAAGAGCACACTGTTGGCTCATGGTCAGTTTTTCATCCGCCAGGACCCCCAGGTCCTTCTCTGCAGGGCTACTCTCAAGGATTGCTCCTCCCAGTCTGTGTATATGCCTGAGATTCCTCCAGCCTAAGTGCAAAACCTTGCACTTTGCTGTGTTGAACCTCATTAGATTCACCCGGGCCCACCTTTCGAGTGGCCTCACCTGCTGCACGGCCTCAGAGAACTGCTTTTCCCATCCGCCATCACTTATCCTACTCCGATGAGTTTTGGTTTCACCTTTCCCTGGAGCAGCATCCGGAATGGAGGGGAGAAGGGGAGGGTGTGAGCATGATAGATTTCAAGACCAGAAGGAGTCACAGTTTCTGCAGAGCCTGGTCCACTTGCATGCATGATTTGGAGAAGCTAAATGAAAATGTCATCTCTGAGCTGTCAGTGAAGGACCCCAAGCAGGAACTCACCACTTTCTTGACATTGCCCGTTCTGGTGGAAATTCAGCCTTATTTCAAGGCTGAATGTCAAGGCTTTTGAGACACATCTTGAAATCTAATCTTTTTTCCCGGTGTTGTTTGAAGATTCTAAAACACTGGAAGTATTTTTCTTTCATTGCGTTCAGGACAGTGATCTACGTGCCTCTTGACCTCCTCTCTGATAGGAGTAAATCATGCTGAATTTCACATTGTAAGGCTTATTCTTTCTTGCCTTGCCTCGTGACCTCAAATGTTTCCACACTGGTCTTGAAGACACTGGCAGGAGCACCGGGTTGTGTCTTACCCTTGTGTTTCAGAGGGAAGAGCTCTTCTTGCTTCTGTTGCACAGTTTTTGTGAAGTCCAAGATTGCCTTACTTCACTTGATGGTGGTGAGAGTTAATGCTGTGGCAGTATTCTCCTTCCAGGTGTGTTTGCCAAGAATGTCTCCTGTCCTGAAAGCTGAGCCTGTGGGTTTGATGCTTTGGGTTTACCTGTGTTAAGAACCTTTCTGGTCCTGGTCCTTTAATGCCACAATGCAAATCATTCTGACAATCACTTCTGTGCTGTGGCAGCATTCTTTGTATCCTCTTTTTACGTTTTTCTCTCAAGGTTTTACATGATTATGCACAAACTGGGTAAGGCTTGTTGTAAGAGTCCGCCCGGTCTCTACAATTACTTGGGATGTCTCCCTGGTCAACCCTGGGACTCGTGTGGCCCTGCAGAAAAGTGGGGCACAGCTGTGCAGGTGCAGAGTGGAATGGCTCTGGTGCAAATCACTGGCTGCAGCGTGGCCTGGGGCTGCTCTGTGTGGGGCTGAGCAGGGGCAGCTGCCCGTGCTGGTGTCTGCATGCTCACAGTTGTGGTTTTGGACCTGGTGTACTCGTGTTTCCTATTAGAAAACTGCACTATGCAGTTAATTCATGCAATGGTGTCAAACCTTTAAACCACGGTAAGCAGACTCCTATTGTTGCTGTCATCAATTATATTGGAATCTTGACGAGTTGCTGACATGATCTCTCTCTCAGTAACAACACCAAAAGGGTTTCTTCTTCCGTCTTCCAGATAAAGCATTTTGTTAATTTGCTTAGGATTGGTGTCAGGCCGATAGTTTATAGTTCTTGTGTCATCCCTGGCACTCCTTCGAGGCTCTGGAATTTCCCACGTTTCCAGAGTTTCTCAAATACTGATGTTCATTTCTGAGATAGCTCCTTAGCTGATTTCTTTAATGCTCTTCAGCATAAAGCATTCTGGCTCTGGATGTGAAGATGCTTTACTTCAGCAGGCACTGCTGTCCTGGAGACAATGGACAATGGACTCCACTGTCCATGGAGGAGACAAATTTTCCACAAATATCATTCTGGTGGATGTTGACAGTGGCCAACTTTGCTCCAAATTCAGCACCAAGGTACCTCCTGTACGTTTCTGCCTTTCCTACCTTGTAGTTTGCATTTCATCACCCACTTCAGTGCCGGTCTTGGGCCACATCTGACACATAGGCCATCTCTTTTTGCAATAGAGATGCTGCAGGAACCGTGTAGAGTACGTGCTGATGTAGTAGTTGGCACACGCTACAAATTGCAAGCGAAGAGGGTATCTTCAGCCTCACAGAACACTTGGAAAAGAGCTCTGAGATCCCCAGCCCAACCCCAACTCATCCCCAATGACCACGTCCCCAAGTGCCGCATCCCCACGGTGCTGGAACAGCCCCAGGGACGGGGACTCCCCACTGCCCTGGGCAGCCTGTGCCAGTGCTGAGCGCTCTTTGGAGCACAGATTGTTCCCAGTCTCCAACCTGACCCTCCCCAGCGCAACGTGAGGCTGTGCCCTCTCACCCTGTCGAGCTTCCCTTGCACTCAAAGTGAGTGCTATTGCTAATACAGGTTTGCTCATTTGTTTTTTGGCAAACGTTTGCCAAGTTTTTCATTACACCACTGGCATCCTGAAGACGTAAGCGCAGGCTGTGCTCGCAGCTCGTGGCGTTGTCTTCTCTCGGGTTGCGTTCCTGAGTTTGACTGACTGGAACTCTTCCACTAAAAAGGAGCTCATGGCTTGTGCTGAGGTTTCAGAGGAGGGTGAATCAAACCGTGACACATCCGTTGGGAATATGCACTGTGAGGAGGAGAACATGGCGGAGGTCCTCCTTGAGATACCTATGAGCAGACGGGCCTGCACGTCTCACCCGCACGGGGCCTGCGTGGTGAGAGCCTGCGGCCTGTTCTTCATGGGACATCATCCTTGAAGGGAGAGCTCTGATGGGCATCATCTTCCATGAGGGGGGTGACAGGCAGGAGCTGGGCCCTCACCACGAGGCCTGCCCCACTGCTGGGCCCACTGCCCCGCTGCTCGGGGCGTACGTCCACCGGGTTCCAGCAGCGCAACGTTGGGTCCTCGCTGCGTGCCTTGAACTGAATCCAACCCGTACAACGTTCCGTGTGCTGACATCAGCTGTGGGGATTTGAAAGTAGCTTCTTGGCCCATCTTCTGGAGGAGATGCTGAGGAAGAGAAGATTCATTCCTGAGGAATTATTATCACCGGTTCTGGCACTTCACATCAAGGCCAAGCGGGGCTTCGGGAGGGCAAGGGAAATTCAATCACCAAATGGGAAGCTGGATGCTTCACTCGGAGCTGTTATTTAATAACGGGTCCCGCTGGCATTCTGGAAGAGCTGTTTTCGCCTTCATGAAATTAAATATCGTGCTTTCCCTAGCGGACTTTGCAGATCTTGTGGCAAGGGGAGATTGAGCCTGAGGCCGTGGAGGCAGCTGGCTGAGCCACTGCCACTCTCCTGACTGCATGGAAGGTGGAACTGACTGCTCCATGACGGCTGGAGTGACCCTGGATGGTGGAATTCCTTTCACAGGGGAAGGCAGAAGAAACAAGCATGTGTGCACCAGCACCCTGCAGTGCTGAGCAGCCCAGAGAAGAAAGTCTTGGTGGTCTGCCTGTCATAGAATCATGGAATGGCTCAGGTTGGAAAAATCCAACCGCAGCCTAACCATGCTACCCTAACTCTAGCAACCCAGTTATGTCAGGAACAACCGGTCTGTCAGTTCAGCTCTGCGGATGTGAGCAGGATTCACCAACAAATGCGTGTCGGAGGCACTTCTCCTCAGAGCTGCTGTGAGCAGCAGCGTGAAGCACGGCCCGTCCCCGGGAAGGGCAGGTCCCAGCACTTTGGGAAGGCACAGAAATGCTGCAAGGATGCACACCGTGCACAGAGGGAGCGGCGGGAGCCTCCTCGTGTGGTGCTGGTGCAACAAATGCGGGGCTGGAGCAAGCGGATTCGACGCTTAGAACTCGCTGTCCATCTCCAGAACTGCACTGGTCATGTTCCCATCTAGAAATAATCAGTTAAGTCTGCCTGAATGCTAATTATCCCGGATTCTGCAGAGGGAAAAAGGCCTTTGCTTTGCCCCGCAGCCCCGTGTACCTGCCACGGGCACCTCGGGGCGATGCTTTGAAGGCACAGAGGCCTGATGCTGTGTCCCAGTGCTGCAGGGCTGGACGTGGTCACCTGCAGGGCACAAGCAGCACCTCGGGGCGCTGGGATGTCCCACGGGACCGGGGAGGTTGTGGAGAGCAACATGGGAGAGTTCCACGTTTGCCTGTGCGAATACCAGCAGTCGTGAGCACAGCGAGAAGAACGTAGCAAGAAATCACAGTGGGTTTTGTGGTTGTGTTGTGGGGGTGTAAATGACTGCTCCAGCTGCAGGGCGGGAGGGAAGCAAACCATCCACGAGCCCAGTGCTGCTCCCAGGCAGCCGGGGCTGCTGCTCCGCTGCTGCCGGGGATGTTTGCGAGGGTGATTTTCTTTGATTGCTCGTTTTGCTAGGGATGCTAATTAACTTCCAGGCCTGCGATTACTCGGATCGCTTACCTTTTTCAAAAAACAAACAGTTTTCTGTTTGCTTTCTTTACGTCTCTGCTGCGCTTTTTTTTTCTCTCTCCTGTCCTTTCAGGAGGAGCTGTCGGGGCTGCGGTTCATTTGACGCGTACACGCTCGCTCCCACGGTGCAATATTAATTATCCAAGTGTGCTCCCATTCCTGTCGCTGCCTGGGGGATTTTCTTGACGCGATTTTCTTAACGGGTTACCTTTATAATTACATATCCACTTCCTTGTTGGTTAAATCGATGCGGGCAAATCCATAGCATAGGAAGTCAGAAGCATCTAATCTATGACGAGGTGATTTCTTTTTTCCCTCCCCTGTCCCCCGGTGCCGGGAGACGCCTGTGGCTCGTGGCTGCTGTGCCCTGAGCCCTGTGGAGCCATTCAGGGTGGGAATGAGGGCGAGCTGAGCTTAGGGCCGGCCGGCTCCGTGTCTGCAGAGCTGCTGTGCTTCCATCTGCTGCCCTGGGAGCAGTCTGCTCCCCTCGCTTTAGATGGTCAGAGAAATGCAAAGTTTCAGATCCATGCGTGTTCTTCCGCTTCCTTCCGCTGCAGCTGTGCCTGGCAGCGATTTTTCCCCATTCCTCTTTGCAGCAGATCCTTGCTTTCTCCCCGACAATCCTTATCACGACGTTACACGCCTGTGTCGTGGTCATATTGGCCTTTTCATCTCTCGAAGGCTGCTTGTAAGCTTAATGCTGTGACAAACAGCCTGCTTAGCAGCCAGCAAAGCCGGGTAAGCACATTATGTATGCGCCGCATTGATTTCCCATTCAAGCCGTCAGCTGTGAACAAGGCTCTGCACAGCATTAGTGAGAGCTGCTCCGTAGCGGAGGGGCTTTGGCTGACGTTGGTGCTGGGGGTGGGGGGGTGCTGGGTTCTGAGGAGCGAGCCCTGCCCTGGGCAGAGTCCTCTGGCTCCTCCAGGTGGGCTGCACCCTGCAGACATCATGGTGCTGCTCGGAGCTGGGCCTGGGCTGCTCTTTTGCAGCAGCACGTGTTGCTGGGGGGACATGGTGTAGCGAGCACGGTGCCGGGGGGGGAGGGCTGGTGGTTGGGCTCGGTGGTCATAGCAGTCTTTTCCAACCTGTGGGATTTCTGAGAGCTTTGTTATGGGTGGAAGCCCACCTGGGGCTCTGGACAAGCAGCATGTGTTATTATCGGCACGGACTGAAGGGGAACGCGTAGATTTCTGGAACAGCTTCCTGGGGGAGAGCCTTGCCTTTTGCCTGCGGTCCCTTCCACGTGCGTGTGACAGTGATGGAGGCTGGGGAGGAAGGAGGAGGCGATGGATTATTTACTCAAACTCAGCAGCGCACGGGAGAGCGGCTCACGCCGGGCAGGGACGGCCTGGATGATTCAGACCCAGCTCGTTCTGTTTGTGCATTTGGGAAGGTGCTTCCCACTGCTGCAGCAAAGGAGCGCTTGCATGGAGCGTTAGCAACATCAGGGTCGTGCAGACAGAGCTCAGATAACGCTGCTGGCTGTGTCCAGCATCACGAGGAGCAGCTGATAAACACGGCGGGCACTGCACACCACAGCATTCTGGTTAGAAACCACTGGCTGCGGAATGGTCGGCGCACGAGGTACAACAAAGAGGTTTTGTTTCCGGCTGCTCGCGTTTTCAACAGAGGCGACACGATACGTGGAGAGCACCATTCATTCAGAAGGCAGAAGCTCGGAGTTCAGCTCGTAATGGAAGTCTCAGTCAGCGGTGACAACGCAGCTCGTGCTGAGTGCGGAGCAGCTGCAGCGGCGGTGGGTCCAGGTGTGCTGGACCTTCAAGATCCTTGAGTCCGACCATCAGCCCCATCTGCCGTGCTCACCGCTCAGCCCCGTCCCTTAGCTCCGTGTGCACGCGTCCCCTCAGCGTTTCCAGGGATTCCCAGCCTGTTCCAGTGCCTGACCACCCTGTCCGTGAAGAATTTCTTCCTGATAGCCAATCTAAACCTCTGCTTTGCAACTTGAGGCTGTTTCCTTGCATCCCATCACTTGTAGCCCGAGAAGAGAGACTGACACCTCCTTGTTATAGCCTTCCTTCTGGCAGTGGTAGAGAGCTGTGAGGTCTCCCTTCCGGCCCCTTTCCTCCAGACTAAGTAGCCCCACCTCCCTCCTTGGCCACCCGGGCACGCTGCTGCCTCGTGTTCAGCTGCCGACCAACACCCCCAGGTCCTTTTCCTTCCACAGCTCTCAACCATTCTGCCCCAGGCCCATAGTGCTGCATGGGGTTGGTGTGACCCAAGTGCAGCCCCTGCCACTTGGTCTTGCTGGATGACACGAGATTGGACTTGACCCATGGGTCCGTCCTATCCAGATCCCTCTGCAGACCTTCCTGCCCTCGGGCAGGTCGGCACTCCAGCCTAACTTGGCACCATCTGCAAACTCCCTGAGGGTGCCCTCCATTCCCTCATCCAGATCACTGATAAAATCATTACACGAAGCTGCCGGACAGCTGAGCCCTGGTGACCATGCACCAGCCGAGCTGAGCCCTGCTCGCAGTGACTCCCATCCCGAGCACCCAGCAAACTGTGTGCCTGCCCAAGCCACGAGCATGGAGTCGTGGAAGGGCTGGTTTGGCAGCCCAGGAAGGAACCCTGCCCAGGAGCTGGTGGTGAAGCTGGGTGCTCTGTCCAGCGACACGCAGCGATGAGTGGAGCCGAGACGTGGGGATTCTGCATTCTGACAGAGCAAGCAGCTTCAAGGTGGGCACAGCACGGCCACTCATGGCCTCTCTGAGGTCTCCTCTGACTCATCTGAAGCAGCTGGTGACAAGCCTGCGTGCAGGAGGGGCCGTCCCTGCGAAGCGCTGGCGCAGCTGCAGTGTGAGATGCTGCACACAGGGCACCTGCGCTCCTGGAGAAATCAAATCATTGCTGTCGAGCTCGTCGGGAATTAGGACGAAATTGGCCCAAAATCAAGTTGCAGGGAGACACCTGGTACAATAAAATGCTCCGTGTGTACGACAGCGAGGAAAAACTGCAGCAATATGGCAGGACTGGGCTGAGCAGGCTGCTCGAGCTGTCACAGTGCCTTGCTGAGCAGCTGGAAAATCAGCCCAAACCCAGCATCCTCAAGCAAGGTACTGCATCACGTTGAGCTTCTCGTGCTCTCAGTCCTCAAAACAAGGTCCTCTGGAGTCACTGCTTGTACACAGGTATTTCAGTCAGAGTGGGAACTCAAATAGCAGCGGATGTGTGCAGAGCAGGAGCGGCTTCCCCAGGCAGCAGGCTGCTGGACCACTCAGCACGCCGGGCGTGGGTACATCCTTCCAGTGAAAGTGCTCTCCCATGGCATTTGTTGCTCTGCCTGGGGCATGAGCTGCTCCTCCTGCTGATTCAGAGGGCTTTCACTGGGGGCAAGATGAGTGAACTTTGGGGCTCTGCCTTTGGGCAGCGTGAGGATGATGTCGGAAAGCAATGTGAGGTCAGCCACACCGAGGCACTGAGTGTAACTCCACTGCAAATAGGCATGATTTGCAGCAGCAGTGCCCGTGTCTCGGGCTGCATGACCATCAGTGCCATTAAAGCCTCTGCAGAGTGCTGTATCCAGCACGTACCCCGAATGAAGACGGCACACAGCAGCAGCCTTGCTAGGATGGGCACAGGATGAAGCACGGCAGATTCGGGATGAGGATCCTGTCACAGTGACTGTTCATTCATCAAGGTTCTCAGTGATCTGTCCAAAGCGTGGTTTGGTTTTGCCAGACAAAGAGAAAACAGCATGAACTCATTATCCAGGGTTCCTTCTGGCCAGGAAGGCCAGCGGCGTCCTGGCCTGTAGCAGCAACAGTGCAGGCAGCAGGAGCAGGAGGTGATTCCAGGGCAGTGGGGATGTGGCACTTGGGGACGTGGTCAGTGGGCATGGAGGGATGGGTTGGGGTTGGACTGGGGATCCCGGGGCTCATTTCCAACCTCAGTGAGTCTGTGAACTCACATCTCTCCATCTCTGAGGTTTAGGAGTGCTTTTGCCTTTAGCCTGCCTGAGTGAGAGTCCATCCCTGCTCCTTGGTTGGGCACAGTTTCGTTGCATGGAGGATGTCTGGGTGCTTTCAGTGCCTCCATTTGCTGCTGCTCGGCTCTGCCAGCTTCCTTCTGCTTGCTCTGCCTGCAGCGTGTTTGCACTGTGCCCCCAGGTCAGCGCCCTTAAACGCTCTCCATCTGTCCCTTTGCTGAGATGGGATAAATCCACAGCGCAGGATTCGGATTTTCTGGGGCTTGTTTTTATTATTTACAGAAATACGCGTCGTTCTTTCCTGAATACACACCGGGTGAGACACGGACATCGTGTTCTTTAATCTCCTTCTGTTCAAGCCGGGGGAGATTCCAGGTCTCCCTGTTCTTTCTCGGCGCGTGCCCCTCACCCCGACACCCCCTGCTCATCCCTGCTTCCCCCTGGCACCGCACGCAGCGCGGGTTGCGGAGCTGCGCTGCATCCATCCCCGGTGCTGCTGCTGCGTGCTCTGCACAGCCAGGCGGCTCCGATGGCAGCACTGAACAATGCTGCTTCTGTGGAGCAGCATTCCCACGGTGACATCTGTAATTCAGCGGTGTGTATCAGATCCTGCTTTGCCTCCTCTTTCAGCCAACACCGTTTTCCTGCAGGGGAACGTCTCTCCTCTGCAGGATGGGCCGCGTTGGGTCTGGAGGGGCTGGTGAGGGTGCACCCATGGAAGGGGCTGCGTGCACCCCTGTCTGCTGCTCTGCCCTTCCTGGCAAGAGAGGGTGCAAATCCGGCACCAGCAGCTTCCTCCTGCCAGCCTCAATAGCAGCTGATGCTGCAGAGCCTCATCTCTCCGCAGCGCCGTGATGTTCCTCTTTTCCTCCACTTGACCACTTCCAGGGCGGTGCAGCCCCGGCACTGCTGCCCAGAGCTGTGGGTGCCCCATCCCTGCAGGTGCCCGAGGTCGTGGATGGGCCCTGGGCAGCCTGAGCTGGGGGGCACCCAGCCCACGGCAGGGATGGGGCTAAGGGTCCCTTCAACCCAACCATGCCGTGGTTCTGTGATTCTGTGATTTTCAGCACATACAGTGAGGTCTTAATTGTTTTCTTGGTCGCACTGATGGTTTAAAGTCCATGCAAAGCATATCGTAGGCTTGTCCTTCCACCGTTTGGATGTGGTGCTCAGGGACATGATTTCGCAGTGAGTTGTTAGAGTGGTATGGTCAGGTTGCGGTTGGACTTGATGATCTTTAAGGCCTTTTCGAACCTGAGCAGTTCTATGATTCTATGATTCAGTGACCTCTCGTTTTAATCATGGAATGACAAAATTAGTCAGGTGGGAAAGAGCTCTGAGATCCCCCAGTCCAACCCCAACCCAAACTGTCCATGTTTCGGTTGGGAAAGTGGTGCTCTTCACTAAGAGGCTTTCTCACTTTCTGCAGTATCTGGTCTTCAGAGCTTCTCTGGAACTCGGCCCTCATTTCACCTAGGACTGAACAGCGTTGGCTTTGGGTGTGTAGCTGGTGTCTGGAATGCTTTGGACCAGAGCTGGAGGGGATCTGGTCCCAAACATCACATCCTGAATGCGATCCCAAATACTGCATCCTGAATGTGATCCTAAACGATGCATCCTGAACGTGATCCTAAATGATGCATCCTGAACGTGGTCCCAAACGACGCATCCTTCCTCGGGTTGTGCAGCACTTCTGTGTGTGTGTGTGTGTGTGTGTGGATGGAAGGTGGTTTCTTCTGGGAAGAGTTGCTTCTCATGTGTCAGTTTGCTTTTGACGTAGCTCACAATCAGTGCCTTGATGAGCTGCCTCCTGCCTGAATTAAACAGAAAATGTGACTGATGATAACCAGGGCCTCAGGGTGGGCTGTGAGCACAAACAGGCTCCTCTCCATCCCCTTCCCCACTTGCTGCTGCCCTCTGCTTCCATTGCAGGAGCACCAGTGTCACGGCATTTCCAGAGGTGTCTGCTCGCTCTCTGTGGAGCTCCAGGTGGATTACTTCTCCATTTGGGACAGGGCTTCTCCCAGTGTCACCGATGGGGAAGCCCTGGCTGCCCAGCTGGGAGGCTCTTGCAGGACAGGAGCACACCCTTCAATAGGGATGCTCCTCTCAGACCCGCAGTAGGGATGATCCAGTGGATCCCAGACCCCCAGGGCACGCACTGGCAGAAGCTGAAGTGTTTGGTGTGCAAGCCTAAAAGCAACTGGAGATCTCCTTCCCTAAAGCTTCGCCTGCTGGGGGCTGAGCGGGCAGGGCAGGAGCCTCGTGCCACCCGTTCCTATGCTTCGTGCACCATTACTGCTGGAAAGTCAGGGCTCCTTTGAAGCATTTCTTCCCAGGAATGAGCCCGTGAGCCCGCGGGATCAGCTCTGCCCTCAGCTGTGTTTGCTGGGCCCTTAGAATCGTGTAGGTTGGACAAGACCTGTAGGGTCACCAGGCCCAGCCATCAGCCCAGCTCTGCCCAGCCCACCCTGCACCACATCCACGCGCTGGGATGGGATTTGGCTTCCTCCGGGGGCATCCTCTTCCAGCTCTTCACAGCAGCAGCTGATGTCAACCCCAACCCCCCCTGGCACAACCTGGGGCCGTTTCCTCTCATCCCATCACTTGGGAGAAGAGAGAAGACCCCAACCCCATGCCCTATAGCCCCTCTGAGGTCACTGTAGAGCAACCACGCGGCCCCCTGACCTCCCAGGCATCCTCCTCGGGGCCCTGCTGCTGCCCCTCGTCCCCTGGAGGTGCACAGCTCGGCGCCATCTCCTCCTCCTCCCCGAGGACGTGACTCACATCCTGGCTGTGGGTGTTGGGCCGTGGGCGCCGGGCTCTCCCCGCTGCGTGCGGTCCCGGAGCCAGCGGTGCCGTTCACCTGACGGAGCGTGGGCGCTCGCTTCAGCGTGGGTTGAATCAGCCCCATTGACTTCACCCGGCAGCTCCATTGAGTCTGAACGCGGCCCGGCGCGGCTCACGTTCCGTGGGTGCTGCTTTCTGCAGCCCCCGTCCGACTGCGTGGCTCCCACCCTTCTCCATCCCTGCTCCCCGTGGGCCTTCCCCAGGCCCCACGCTGCCTTTCCCCTCCCGTTTCTCCAGCAGCACGCAATCCCATGCGGACGTGGCACTGGGGGGTGGGCACAGGGTTGGGGTCGGACTCGGGGTGCGAGAGGCCCTTTCCACCTGCATGGTTCTGTGATGCTGTGGCTGCACTGAGCTTGCCCCGAGGCAGTTCCCCTTCAGTCCCACTTTACATCTCCACCCGCTGGGCCAGCTCTTTGCTCACCTTGCAGAGTTCTCTCAAATCCACGCCGCCCGGCGCTCGTCGCCTTCCCTTCTGGGCGCTTTATTAATTGGTTCTGCTGCCTGTCAGGGGCTTTTCGTGGGAGTTGGAGGCGAGGTGCCCCGCTTACCCCTCCTCTGATCCCCATCGCCCATTCCCATGGACGGGGCCGCGCATCCCTGCGGGTGCATGGAGGAGCCAGCGCGGTGCTGCGGTGCTTCCCAGCCATCTTTGGTCAACTCCACCAGATAATGGGGAAAAAGAACCGAATTCCTCCAGCTGCCATTTGTTTTAGGTGAGCTGGAGCTTATCATGGCCATGGCAGCGTTCCCTGGATGGCTGGAGTTAGCTGCAGCTGTGCAGCACAGCCATAACCGCAGAGGGCTGCAGAGATGGGGGTCTGGAGCCCCTCCTGATGGGGGTCGGCTGGGGGTCCCGGGGCTGACACCTGAGGAAGAGTTGGGGACCTCATCGCTGTTCCCTGACGTGCAGCAGTCAAAGAGATGGGTCCAGGCTCTGCTCGCTGGGACCCGCCTGGACGCTCTGTGTGCAGCTGCTGGGGGCTTGGGGGGGGGGAAGCTGCAGGGGTCCCTTCCACCCCCACGGCTCTGGGACCTGTGACCTTCACGTCACAAAAACATTAAACCCCTGTTTTCCTTAGTCTTTCTCTAACATTTAAAAAATTAGAAGGACTCCTCGCTGCAACTTATTTTCTTGGATGTTCCTATTTTTATTCAGAGATGTATTTATTTTTATTAAAAATGAGTCACGGATGTTTCCTTTCGAGCGCGGGATCCTCCCCGGTCTCTGGTTGCACCCATGCTGCTCCTGCTGCTCCGGCAGCTCGGTGCCCCCCCCGGGCTGTCTCCCCCACATTTCTGGTTACCAAAAACGAGCAGCTTTCACTTCCCTTTCTGCACGAGCTCCATCTACAGAAGCGTTTCACGTGGCTCTGTTGAAGTGCCACAGGTTTTTCCTGCGGTCTGAACCTGGTTCCAATGGGGCTGCAGCTGGGAGAGGAGCGCTCCTGCCGGATCCCACTGCAGCGCCCAACCCCAAACCCCTTGGTGGGCAGGATAGTGCCCTGGATTTGCTCCGTGCCCCATCTCTGCTGCTCGCCCCAGCAGCCTCAGCACCCAGGGGCAGAAAGCAGCATGCTGGGAAAGGCTTTCCTGTTGTTGCTGATGGGTTTAGGTGTTTGAATGGGGATGCTCCTCTTGGTTTTATTTGGTGAAGGAGGACTAACTTGGAGCGGGTGGAAAGCGTGAAAGATGTCTGCAGAATAACTCCCCTGCATGTGAGATGTCCTGGGGCTGTTCCTGGGTGGTAGTGATGGCTCAAGGAGAAGATGAGGACGTGGGACCATCCCTGGAGGTGCCCGAGGTCAGGGATGGGGCCCTGGGACCTGACCTGGTGGGGAGCACCCAGCCCATGGCAGCGATGGGGCTGGGGGGCTCTTGGGTCCCTTCCAACACAGCCACTCTGGGATTCCAAGGTTCTGTGATCTTTAAGGACCCTTCCAACCCAACCATTCTAGGGTTCTTTCATCTTTAAAGACCCTTCCAACCCAACCCTTCTATGGTTCTGTCATCTTTAAAGACCCTTCCAACCCAACCCTTCTATGGTTCTGTCATCTTTAA
>NC_034409.1:384379-385584 GCF_002078875.1 Numida meleagris
TCTGTCATCTTTAAGGACCCTTCCAGCCCTAAGACATCCTGTCATTCTATGGGCTTTAAGGACCCATTGAACCCATCCCATGTTGTGGTTTTGTGATTCTATGACGCAGGGCTCAGGGTATGTGGCTTCTGGCTGCTGCTACATGCTGTGTGCTGCTGCTGTGGCCTCTCCTGGGGGCAGCTGTTAGGGTTCCATTCCCGGTGGCATGTCCAGGACCTGGAAGAGCAGAGTTTGTTGTAGAAGGGAGAGCTTTACGCGTGTCAGGGAGCATGTGCACCGCCAATGCTGCGGTGGAGGGAAACATGACATCACGAGGGGCTGCGTGACACCCATCTCCCCCAGAGCACGTCGTGTGGTTCTGATGGGGTTCATCCACGCCTGGAGCATTGCTGCATGACATTGCGTGACCAGTTTTCAAGGTAGCCTTTATTTTTTTTTAACGCATCATGCCTAAAATGTCCAAAATGAGAGTGCAGAGTGAAATACCGGGGAAGTGCAAGGAGTTCCATCGCGTGTCCTGCGTTCATTCCAGTGGCAGCGCTGTCCTGAGTCCTCAGGGCACCCGGTACCTGCCCCCCCCAGCTGCTGAGGTCACCTCCCCTTGGCCTGGGGTGCAGAGGGATGGAGCTGGGTCTTCCTGCAGCATTCACGGCTGCATCACAGGGCTTTTCCCAATGGGCCAGGATTCTCTAGAGCACCTCTGCTGTGGGCAGCACAGCGAGGGGCTGCAGTGAGAACACGGCACGCTGCGGTGCTGCGGGGTGCACACGTGTGTGTGTGGGGGTTGGGGGCAGGTGTGGGTCAGGGCTGGCACATGCGTGCAGATGGGAGAGGTGGCACATGTCTGCGGGTCGGGGCCGGTACACGCGTGTGCAAGGTGGGACTGGTTCATGCGTGTGCAAGTCAGGGCTGGTAGCTGGTGAGTGAGCTGGGGCTGACACGTGTGTGTGGGTCAGGGCTGACACGTGTGTGTGGGTCAGGTGCTGGCACATGTGTGTGCAGATCAGAGCCGTGGCACATGTGTGTGGCTCGGAGCTGGCACGCACACACGCACACACACACACACACGTGTGTGCAGGTGGGGCTGTCCCTGCGGCTGTGTGGGGAGGGGGCTGCAGGGCTGCACTCCCCCCCGTTCCCACCCGGAGGAATCCCCTCCCCACCCCCCCCACACATGGGGAGCTCAGGGTGGGGATGACCCCGAC
>NC_034409.1:392534-398552 GCF_002078875.1 Numida meleagris
CCTGGGAGCACAAGGAAGAAATGGGCGTCTTCATTGCCCAGGATAACAACCAGCTCTGAGCGCTGTGCATCCCGCTGGTTCCTTGTTCTGTTGGCACCGGGGCTCTTATAAGTGACCAGCGGCTGACGGGAGCTTGGATGGGGTTGAGTTAATGGGATAGGACTGGAGGTTGGAGTGAAGCAGGGCTTGGTCTCTATCCCCAAGTGATGGTGATAGGACGAGAGGGGATGGGCTCATGGTGCGCTGGGGAGGGTCAGGTTGGAGACTGGGAACAACCTCTGCTCCAAAGAGCGCTCAGCACTGGCACAGGCTGCCCAGGGCGGTGGGGAGTCCCCGTCCCTCGGGGTGTTCCAGCACCGTGGGGATGTGGCACTTGGGGACATGGTCATTGGGCACAGTGGGATGGGTTGGGGTTGGGCTGGGGGGTCTCAGAGCTCTTTTCCAACTTCAACAATTCTGTGATTCTGTGAAATGGCCAAAGTTCAGAGATAACTGGAAGGGAACACCGGGGAACTTTAGGGTCACCCATCAGCAACCTGCCAGGGATACTGGGTAAGGCCAGTGTTGTCTGGGCAGCGGTACTGGAAATGCCAGGTTTGAGCTCAGTTGTAGTAATACTACATGTAGGTGTTCAAGAAACATTTAGATATCGCGTTGAGAGACATGGTTTAGTGGGGTTATTGGTGGCAGGTAGATGGTTGGACTGGATGATCTTGTAGGTCTTTTCCAACCTAGCTAATTCTATGATTCTATGAATGATGGGGGCCCTGGATTCGTTCAGCCCAGAGCAGAGGAGGCTGAGGGGGAGGACTCATGGTGACTCTACAGCCCCTCATTGGCCCTACAAGCCCCTCATTGGCCCTACAAGCCCCTCATGGCCCTACAAGCCCCTCATGGCCCTACAAGCCCCTCATGGCCCACATTTCCTTGTCCTTTAGTAGAGCTTTTCTTGTTCCCCGTGACCAGGTGCTGGGTCTTCAGGCAGTAACAGAGGCGATTCCTTCCTCTCTCAGCTTTTCCCCGTCCTTCATTGAATTGTGCTTCCAGTGTTGGCTCTCATAAGGACACGGCTGTGACTTCAGGGTGTTTTCTTGCTTACTGCCTCCAGGGCTCTGCTGGTGCTGGGTGCATTGGGCACAGTGGCACGCAGTCACTGTGGGTAGAGCTTCCAGCACACAGTGCAACCCATGAACAGCACAGGTGATAAAGTTGGTTGTAAGGATGTTTTTCCCGGGTTAGTTCTACCTGTATTCCCCACCAGCTCATGTTTTTGGCTTCCTCTTGGCCTTTACAGGACTTCATCATCAACCATCTGACCAATGTTCATCAATCTCTAAAGGGAGGTGGGAGGCAAATGGATGGGGCCAGGCTCTTCTCCGTGGTGTGCAGCCATGGGACAAGGAGCAATGGCCTCAAACTGGAACATAGGAAGTTCTGTGTTAAGATGCAGAAGCAATTCTTTGTGGTCAGGGTGACGGAGCACTGGCACAGGCTGCCCAGAGAGGTGGTAGAGTCTCCTAACATGGGGATATTCAAGGCCTGTCAGGATGCCCACCTGTGATGTGTGCTGTGCTGATGCTCTGTGCTGTGTGCCATGCTGNGCAACCTGCGCTGCCCCTGCAGTGCCGCTGCCGCGGTGGCTCCCGATGCACGGAGAGGGGTTTTGCTACAAAAAAAAAAGGGAATCCCTCCGGGTCTGACAGGAGCGTGCTCCGTTCAGCCAGGCAATGCGCTCAGCCCTGCAGCGAGGGGCGGCTCCCCTCCTCCCCAAGGCTCGGGAGAAGCCGGGGGGCTCCGAGGTCCGGCACCGCGGGGTGGGCTGCCGCCCCATCGGCGTGGGGCACGGGGAGGAGAGCATCCCCTGCAGCTCAGAGCTGCGGTTGGGTGATGCTGTCGGGGTCCTGGAGCTGCCTTTGTGCTGCCCGGTGCCGGTGGGTGCACTGTCCCTTGTCGCCGTGTGTGTGTGTGTGTGTGTGTGTGTGTGTGTGTGTGTGTGTGTGCCGTACGTGTCCGTCCGTGCGCCGCTCGCACCACCCCGTGCAACGCGGAGTGAAACTTCAGCGCTCAAAATGGCATCCGTTTTCCTCGCCGGATCAGACTTGCAGCGATGAGGTTAGGACAGACGCGGGGTAGATTTCCTCCTCTTTCCATCTTTTTTGTTGTCACACAGCCTCTGCGTCTTCCTCTGTGTGCCAGGGCCACGGTGGGGGGCAGGGTGGGCAGCGAGGGATGTGGGGCTGCTGGAGAGTTCACAGTGGGACTGAGTGGGGTCACCCCGCATCCCCCAACCCCTCGGGTTTGTAACCAGGACCCTCTGTCCCAGCCCCGTGTCACTGCTGCTCGCTCTTCATTTGGTAACGAAGCCGTGGTGTCTCTCGGTGATGGGAGAAGGGAGGGAGCCAAGGCAGCAGAGCCCCTGCAGGGGGAAGGAGCTGTGAAGTGAGGCACGGTCGGGCGATCCCTGGAGGAGCTGCACTCAGTGCTGCAGAGGGTGGGGAGAGCCCTGCACAGCACTGGAGGCTGGGATTGCCCGTAGGTGTGTCACAGCCCAGGTTTGGGGAGCCACCCCCTCATCACCTCCCATCCCATCCCATCCTGTTTCATCCCATCCCATCCCTTCCTATCCCATCTCATGCAATCCCATCCCATCCTGTCCCCTTCCATCCCGTTCCATCCCATCTCTTCCCATCCCATCTCATGCAATCCCATCCCATCCTGTCCCATTCCATCCCGTTCCATCCCATCTCATACAATCCCATCCCATCCTGTCCCATTCCATCCCGTTCCATCCCATCCCTTCCCATCCTATCTCTTCCCATCTCATCTTACCCAATCCCATCCCATCTTATCCAATCCAATACCATCCCATCCTTTCCCATCCCATTTTATCCCATCCCATCCCATCTCATCCCATCCCATCCCATCCTGTCCCATTCCTTCCCCTCCCATCTCTTCCCATCTTCTCCAATCCCATCCCATCTTATTCCATCCCATCTTGTTCCATCCCATCTTGTTCCATCCCATCTTATTCCATCCCATCCCATGCCATCCCATCCTGTGCCATCCTGTCTCATCCCATCTCCACCTGCATCTGGCACCCAGATGGAGGAGGTCAGACCCAGGAGCATTTGTGCAGGGCAGCCCCCAAAGGGAGGTGGGGGGCAGCCAGGAGCAGCACAGCCTTTCCCAGCCCAGGGACACCACTGCAACCATGCACGTGCATGCATGGCAGTGCTGGGCTTGGAATAATCAGAGAGATTTCTTGATTGTAATCCCCTGACCCGGGCTCCGTGGCAGAACCTCAGCGGTGAGTGCTGGGAAGCGCTGGGGCCGCGGGGCACGGTGCACAGCTCGGACCGAGCTCAGGGGTCTGGTGATGGTGGAGCAGGAATGGAAGAGCTCACTGATGGCTTTTGAGTGCAGTGACACTCGGTGACCCTGGGGATGAGCACGGATTGGGGCTGGGGGATGTACCTGAAGCTCTTCAGACACCATCTGTGTTGTGAGGGGCGGTGTGTCGTTGTGGAGATCCAGTCCAGCCCGGCACCGGGCTCGGCGCAGCCTGGACATGGTAATGCTGCTATGACAGATCCTGTGCATTCACCTGAGAAACTTAAAATCTCGGGAGCTGTGCAGTGAAACTCTGTAGCTCCCCTTCTCTTCCAAACACACGTGCTCCAGCAGTTTCTGTTGTCCCCTGCCCAGCAGCAATGGCAGAATCACCGAGGTTGGAAAAGACCACAAAGCTGCAGCCCGGGCGTCCGAGCGGCGCCGCGTGCCCTGCTGCCCCGTGCCTGCACTCAGATCTGCCTTCAGGAGGCAAAGGAGCGCCAAGCAGCTCCAGTTCTACAACGTAGAACCCTATTTGATGATTCCATTTTTCACTGTGCTTGCGGAGAAGTAGCTGGGACCTCAACAATTTGCTCCTCTTCAATCGACTTGCTGTGTTTTTCACTGCTGAGCCCAGCTGGGAATAAAAGGAACTTGTCCACAAGGAGGGTGTTTGCAGAGCCCCCAGGGAGCTGGATCTTGAAGGCTGTGCTGCTGCAAAGCCGGATCCGGCCTGGGCTTGCCGTGCCGGCTTGGTTTCACCGTGATGCTTTCTTGACTGATACGAACGAGACTTCTGAGATTCAGAGTCCTGAGCCATGGAGCTCATAGACCTCATTGTTAGGAAATTCTACCTCATTACAGCGAAGATAATTTAATTCCAAACCTTTTGGTTCAGTTTTGCCCTTGCCGGTTGGATAGGAGGAGCCTCCTGAACTTTTATTTCCTTCCTGCGTGGATGCTTAGAGATGAAGCATCGCCCGCAGTGCACGCTCCCGACCGAGCTGTGATCAGGAGAGCGGTCGTGGAGGGTCTGGCTCCAGGCTGAGCTCTGCACTGGGCTGCTGGGAGACATCCCAGGTTGGGTTTCCTGGGAGCACAAGGAAGAAATGGGCATCTTCATTGCCCAGGATACAACCAGCTCTGAGCGCTGTGCATCCCGCTGGTTCCTTGTTCTGTTGGCGCCGGGGCTCTTATAAGTGACCAGCGGCTGACGGGAGCTTGGATGGGGTTGAGTTAATGGGATAGGACTGGAGGTTGGAGTGAAGCAGGGCTTGGTCTCTATCCCCAAGTGATGGTGATAGGACGAGAGGGGATGGGCTCACGGTGCACTGGGGAGGGTCAGGTTGGAGACTGGGAACAACCTCTGCTCCAAAGAGCGCTCAGCACTGGCACAGGCTGCCCAGGGCAGTGGGGAGTCCCCGTCCCTCGGGGTGTTCCAGCACCGTGGGGATGTGGCACTTGGGGACATGGTCATTGGGCACAGTGGGATGGGTTGGGGTTGGGCTGGGGGATCTCAGAGCTCTTTTCCAACTTCAACAATTCTGTGATTCTGTGAAATGGCCAAAGTTCAGAGATAACTGGAAGGGAACACCGGGGAACTTTAGGGTCACCCATCAGCAACCTGCCAGGGATACTGGGTAAGGCCAGTGTTGTCTGGGCAGCGGTACTGGAAATGCCAGGTTTGAGCTCAGTTGTAGTAATACTACATGTAGGTGTTCAAGAAACATTTAGATATCGCGTTGAGAGACATGGTTTAGTGGGGTTATTGGTGGCAGGTAGATGGTTGGACTGGATGATCTTGTAGGTCTTTTCCAACCTAGCTAATTCTATGATTCTATGAATGATGGGGGCCCTGGATTCGTTCAGCCCAGAGCAGAGGAGGCTGAGGGGGAGGACTCATGGTGACTCTACAGCCCCTCATTGGCCCTACAAGCCCCTCATTGGCCCTACAAGCCCCTCATGGCCCTACAAGCCCCTCATGGCCCTACAAGCCCCTCATGGCCCACATTTCCTTGTCCTTTAGTAGAGCTTTTCTTGTTCCCCGTGACCAGGTGCTGGGTCTTCAGGCAGTAACAGAGGCGATTCCTTCCTCTCTCAGCTTTTCCCCGTCCTTCATTGAATTGTGCTTCCAGTGTTGGCTCTCATAAGGACACGGCTGTGACTTCAGGGTGTTTTCTTGCTTACTGCCTCCAGGGCTCTGCTGGTGCTGGGTGCATTGGGCACAGTGGCACGCAGTCACTGTGGGTAGAGCTTCCAGCACACAGTGCAACCCATGAACAGCACAGGTGATAAAGTTGGTTGTAAGGATGTTTTTCCCGGGTTAGTTCTACCTGTATTCCCCACCAGCTCATGTTTTTGGCTTCCTCTTGGCCTTTACAGGACTTCATCATCAACCATCTGACCAATGTTCATCAATCTCTAAAGGGAGGTGGGAGGCAAATGGATGGGGCCAGGCTCTTCTCCGTGGTGTGCAGCCATGGGACAAGGAGCAATGGCCTCAAACTGGAACATAGGAAGTTCTGTGTTAAGATGCAGAAGCAATTCTTTGTGGTCAGGGTGACGGAGCACTGGCACAGGCTGCCCAGAGAGGTGGTAGAGTCTCCTAACATGGGGATATTCAAGGCCTGTCAGGATGCCCACCTGTGATGTGTGCTGTGCTGATGCTCTGTGCTGTGTGCCATGCTG
>NC_034409.1:401040-414578 GCF_002078875.1 Numida meleagris
GCACAAAGGCAGCTCGGTCACAATGCACAACCCCAACCCCAGGCAGAATCTTGGAGAGCCACGACTGTCCCCAGAGCCTGGCAGACCCCTGGTATCTCTGTGGGGCTCAGAGCCTGCCCAGGTGCATCGCTTCCTTCATGGAGCTGGTGTTCCTGAACCCCTGCAGCAATCCCATGGCAAAGGAGCCCTTCTCCTTCATCCCCTCCCACGAGGTCGCGCACATCACATCACACAGCTCCTGTCTGCTCCCACGTGGGCGTCCCCCGTGCAGAACGCCTTCCCCTGGGTGGGCAGCGGAGCAGGGTGGGCTGAGGCTGGGCAGTGTCGGTGCCCCCTGGGTCCAGCTGAGGCCTTTCCTTGGAAGAGCTGTTGCTGTGGGGCAGGGCAGGTTTTGCAGCCGGAGTGACCAAGAGCGGGGTTTTCTCAGGCTGGTGTCCATCAGAGAGTGGTTCCCTGCTTCCGAGCCAGCCCCCGGCTCCGGAGGCCCCGTGCTGGAGGGCACCGTGGTGCAGCATCACACGTGGGTGCACGTGTGGCCTCCGCTCGCTGCAGGAGTCCCGGCGTGTCGGGCCGGGACGCATCTCCTCCCCCACGAAGCCAAGCCATGCTGTGCATGCAGACCGATTCACAGAGGTTTCCCCGGGCTCCGGGACGCTGCTCGCCACTTGTGCCCGCTCCCGGCTGCACCGACTCCACCTCTGTCTCTGTCTTTTGCAGCTGAAACCCCGATCGAGGAGTTCACGCCGACGCCAGCCTTCCCCGCGCTGCAGTACCTGGAATCCGTGGACGTGGAAGGCGTCGCGTGGCGAGCGGGGCTGCGCACCGGAGACTTCCTGATCGAGGTGAGCCCGCGTGGGGCTGCGGCGGGCAGCACCCTGCTCCTGCACCAGGAGCCACGAGAGCTGGGCAATGAGCGCTCCTGGAATGCCCGCCGGCGGGTGTCTTGGTGAAAAAAACGTCCTTCGGTGCAGTAATTCCAGCAAACGGGTGCTCTCCGTGCTGGAGAAGGGCTGGCAGGTTCCTCTCTGCTCGCGGGAATCGCGGGGAGGATGGAGCTTGGAGGAGGGACGCGTTGGGTGCCGCCTCTGCAGGCCCTTCAGGATTGTGCTATGCTGGTATTTGTTACAGCTTTGCCCGACGTGGTGCAGGAACTGGGCTCTAAAGAGGAAGCAGATTTGCCAGATGCCGTGCTCTGCCCGTGCCTGCCTCCTCCTTGGCCCTTTCCTTCCTCGGCAGCCCTGCAGGAGGCTCCTGCCCCGCTCTGCCACGGGGTCACGGCCGGCTGCGTCGTCCTGGTCAGGTTTAAAACAAAACATAAAGCGAGGATTAGGGTCACTGGCAACTTCACAGTGAGAAATGGCCAGAGGGTTAGGCAGCGAGGCACAGAGAGGGGCGAAGCAGTGTGGGATCTACAGAGCTCGGCTCCTGTGCCCAGCACAGAACTGGAGGCACTGGGACAGTGGGCACGCATGGGCAGCACTGCTGTGCTCTGCGGTGCTGATGCATGGCACGGGGATGTGGGGCTGCGGGGTTTCCTCCCTGGGGCTCAGCAGGACGTGGGGCTGCTCACGGCTCTGGGGGCCCTGATGGAGGCAGTGGGGATGGAGGGTCCCAAGGTGCCCCAGCCCGGTTTGCTGTGTTCTGTGCAGGTGCCTGGGCAGGGAGGGAACGCGGCGAGGAGCGCTCCTCGTTAGGGAGCGGCTTCGTCTCGCAGCGAGCGCAGCAGGGGACAGTTTGAAGGAGCAATTGGAAAGAGAGCGATAACGTTAATTTGTTAATGTGTGCCGGGACTGTCGTTGCCATAGGAGGAAAGTGTAGGAGAAATCGCTGTGGCACTTGAAAATGAAAATGACGTTCGGAATCTGTGCCAAATGGATACAGCGGGGATTGGCCACGTCTGCACGTCTCGGGGCCGGAGAGGAGGCTGGCACAGTGCAGTGGTGGAGGAAGGGATCAGAGGGCTGGGTCTGCATCTGCGCCGTCACCGCAGAGGGACCCGGAGCCTTTGGGGATCAGGGGGAGCTCCCAGCTCCCTTCCCATCCCTGCAGTTCTGGAGCAATGTGGGCAGGATCCGCTGAGCTCCAGCAGCGGGCACGGAGCAGCGCGCGCTGAGCGGAGGCGTGCGGGCAGGGATGGGGCCGACGTGGTGCAGGGTTCTGCTTCCTGGTGTGTTCCCGTGCCAAAATCGTAAGGCTTTAAACCAGTAATGCAGCACGTTCCATCTGCAACAGTCCTGTGTGGGGATGTGAGATGTGGCAGGAGGAGGAAATCCTTCACCCGGAGACGGTGCGGCCCTGGCACAGCTGCCCAGAGCTGGGGGTGTCCGGTCCCTGGAGGTGCCCGAGGTCGTGGATGGGCCCTAGGCAGCCTGAGCCTGGGGGGGCACCCAGCCTATGGCAGGGATGGGGCTGGGAGCCCCTTTAACCCAACCATTCTGGGATTCTATCATCTATGGCGTTCCTTCCAGCCCAAGCGTTCTGTGGTTCTGTCATCTTTAAGGACCCTTCCACCCTTCCAACCCAACCGTTCTGTGGTTCTGTGATCTTTAAGGACCCTTCCAACCCAACCGTTCTGTGGTTCTGTGATCTTTAAGGACCATTCTTAGATTCTACAACTGTGCTGGCTGCTGAAGTGCTCCTGCTGCTGGGGGGGGTCTTTGCTGAGCCCGGCTGAAGCTCCCACTGAGAAGCGCTCATTTCCATGGGTGTTCAGCTGTGATGTGTGCCACATCCCCATGGTGCTGGAACACCCCCCGGGACGGGGACTCCCCACTGCCCTGGGCAGCCTGTGCCAGTGCTGACCGCTCTTTGGAGCAGAGATTGTTCCCAGTCTCCAACCTGACCCTCCCCAGCGCAGGATGTGAGGGGCAGTGGCACGGCTGGGAGCCCCACGCAGCCCCTGAGGCCCCTCTTCCCCAGCACGGGGGTTAGGGACGTGTTGCATTCGGATCAGAGTCGCTCAGGCGTTGTAAGTTTGGGACTCTGTTCCTACCCTCGCTGAGATTCGTCTTCAGGCTTTTAGCTGTGGAGCTTTCCCGGCCCTGGAGATCCGTGCTAGACAGACATATGTAAGGTGCTTTCACATCGGAGTTGGCAAATTCCGACAAAGACATGGAGGTGGGAAATGCTGAGAGGTGTTTGCTGGTGCAGAAGCATTCGCTGATGGTGCTCCGTGTGAGCGCTGGGATTGCCTGGGGTGGGGGCAGTTCGTAGAAACACAGAATCGCTCAGCTTGGCAAAGAGCTCTGAGATCCCCAGCCCACCCCCCGTGCCCACCCCCCAAGCCCCACATCCCCATGGCCCTGCAACACCCCTGGAGATGAGGATTCCCCTGCTGCCCTGGGCATCCTGTGCCAGTGCTTTGCAAGAAGAATTGATTGCTCTGATAGCGCCGATGGGGTCATCACAGGCTCCTCCACCTGTCATCATTGCTCTGCTCCTTTGTGGTTATGGCAGATGGCCTTGAATCATGGAATCCAGCAGCAGCAGCCCCTGGTCGTGTCTGCAGCTCTGCCTGCCCTGCAGTTCCCCTCCAGCAGAGCACCCCCAGCTCCCGTCCCTGCACCAGGCAGAGGAGCCCGGAGCTGCACAGCGCACTGAGCTCAGCCCCGCACGCATCTGCCAACAGGGATGCAAGCAACAGGAGCGTGTTCAGAGTGCGGTGCTCACAGCTGATGCTGAGGCCCTGGCAGCAGCCACGTGCTCCATCTTCCAGGAGCAATTTGCAGCTCTCCAATACTGCAGCAGATGGGAATATCTGCCCCTTGTTCTCATTCCGTGTCATTCCTGTGCGGTCCCTCGGTGTATTTCCATGAGCTGCTGCTCACTCTCGGCTTTGGTTTTTCATTCCCTTTGTGATGCTCATCTCCCCTTCCCTTCCCTGTTGTGCCGTGGCCGTGCTGCCCGGCTTCCAGATGTGCAGATGGAATCCCGGATGGAATTCCAGCAGTCCCTGCTCGGCATCGTTGTTATCTGCTGATCCAAGAGCTCAAGGATCCCATTTTTTCAGATTCTTAATGCTAAAACAAACCAATGCCTGAACCCAGTCAAGTGAGTTCGTACGTTCAGGTCACAGGAAGAGCATCGGTTCGCACCAGCAAAGGGCTCCTGCCCTCCATGTGTGATGGAGACCTGCCCTGGGCTTGGGATGCTGTTCTGGGAAGGGAGGGACACAGTCCCCAGTGCTCTGCTTGCTTGGGGCAGGCAGATCCGGGGCACCGAGCTCTGCCCTTGGTTCAGCGCTGAGATCACCGCCTCCCATGGCACAGCTGTCTATAGAGGGAGGCAGCTGGGTGCCCTCACTGTCAGCTCAGCATCTCCTGTGTCCTTCCAGCCAACGTGTGCTGCGAGCAGAAGCCAGCTCCAGCCTGAAGCTGCAGGAGGGGACTCATACTTAGGATGTGTTGTATTGTACTTGGTGTGACATGTGCTCAGGGTGTCACACGCTGTGCTCAGGGTGTGAGACAACTGTGCTCAGGGTGTCACATATTGAGCTCAGGGTGTGAGATAACTGTGCTCAGGGTGTCATACTGTGCTCAAGGTGTGACATGCTATGCTCAGGGTGCCACATACCGGAGCTGAGCTCTGCTGGGTGCACTGACCCACTCTGGGGGATCACAGGTGGATGGATGTTCCAGGGCTGCCCGTGCTGCAGACGCTGTCCCTGGGTCCCAGCGTTGCAGGCTCCCGGCACAGCACTGCAGGGAGCCATGGTGAACGCAGCCTCTCCATGAAGCAGCTTGTCTTTGTTCTCAGTGCTGTTGGGGGTTTCTATCTGAGGCCTCTGGGTGTTACCAGCACGGTGGGATATGCCATGCCCGCTGGTCCTTATGAGCAGAAAGCGCTGACACCAAACCAGCAGTGCCTTTCCAATGGGAATGCAGGTTGGAGACTGGGAACCATCTCTGCTCCATAGAGCGCTCAGCACTGGCACAGGCTGCCCAGGGCAGTGGGGAGTCCCCATCCCCGGGGCTGTTCCAGCACCGTGGGGATGTGGCACCTGGGGACGTGGTCATGGGCACGGTGGGATGGGTTGGGGTTGGACTGAGGGATCTCGGAGCTTTTTTCCGACCTGAATGATTCTGTGGTCCACAGTTAATCTCCACCAGCAGACTTGTGTTCTCCCTGAGCTTCATTTTGGTGCCCGTTACCGGCACAAGCTGTCAGCTCCCTCAGCTCCAGCTGCTCTCTGACCCCCTTGAGCTGCTCCAGGTTTTTCCTGGAGGAATCACCATCACCCACACGAGTGAGCAACAAGGGGTGCAGATCAGAAAGGCAGAGGAGCCCCAGAATCTTCCACAGCACTGCCAACCCCTGCCCTGAGCAGGCAGCAGGCGTCCAGGGCAGCTCTGGCACACGGTGTCCCTGTGCCAGGCCTCCCTTGGGGCCAGCAGCCTTCCCCGTGACATTGCCCATGGTGACAAGCAAAGCCCTAAACACGATCACGCACTTTTTTCCAGGACAACGTCATAGAAATCATAGAACTGCTCAGGTTGGAAAAGACCTTCAAGATCATCAAGTCCAACCGCAGCCTCACCATGCTGCCCTAACTCTAACAACCCACCATAAATCATGTCCCTGAGCACCACGTCCAAGCGGTTTCTAAACCCATTCAGGGATGGTGGCTCCACCACCTCCCTGGGGAGCCTGTTCCAGTGCTTCACAACCCTTTCTGTAAAGGGTTTTTCCTGATCTCCAACCTAAACCTCCCCCGTTGCAGCTTGAGGCCATTTCCCTTTGTCCTGTCACCACTGAGAAGAACCCAGCCCCGCTCTCACTGCCATCACCTTTCAGGTATTTGAGGAGAGCAATGAGGTCTCCCCTCAGCCTCCTCTTCCCCACACCAAACAGCCCCAGTTCATTCAGTCTCTCCTTGTAGGGCATATTCTCCAAGCCCTTCCCCAGCCTTGCTGCCCAGCAGAACCCAGTTTTGTCTTTTCTTTCCTGAGCTCTGTTTTCCAAGGCAGAGCTCTCTCTCCAGTTTTTTTTGCCCCCCAGCAATCCCAGACCACGGAGGTAAGAGAGAATCTGGGGAAAGGAGGGCTGGGGAAGGGAAGGAGGATCTTGCTAGGGATGGTCGTGGCAAAATAAGTACTCAAAAATCCTTGGGCCCCAGTGGGATGCACCATGAGTGCTGAGGGAGCTGCAGAGCAGATTGCTGAGCCGCTCTGTCATCCCAGAGAGCTCTTGGAGAACGGGAGAGGTCCATGAAGACTGGAGGAGAGCCAGTGTCACCCCCATCTCCAAAAAGGGCAGGAAGGATCCGGGCACCTCCAGCCCCATCAGCCTCACCTCCATCCCCGGAGATGGAACAGCCATGACGCCCCATGGGGCTGCGCTGCCATCACTGGGCAGGCCCAGAGTGGGGCAGAGAGGAACCTGGGGGGGTTGAACAGAGGGCAGCGCGGGGTCCTGCGCCTGGGGAGGAGCAGCCGCAGCATCGGTAGGGATTGGGGCCAAGCTGATGGAGAGGAGCTCTGCAGAGAGGGACCTGGGGGTCAACAGCTGATCATGAGCCAGCAGTGTGCCCTGGTGGCCAGGAAGGCTCCAGGGTGCCTTAAAAAGAAGAAGATGCCCCACCTCTCTGGGCTGCAGTGCCGGGGCTTTGCCATCCTCCCAGCACAAAGTTCTCCCTCATGGTCAGGTGGAACTCCCCGGGCTCCACTGTGTGCCCGCTGCCCCTCGTCCTGGCACTGGGCACCACCGAACAGAGCCCAGCCCCATCCTCCTGACCCCAGCCCATCAGATACCCATCAGCACTGCTCAGATCCCCTCTCAGCCTTCTCTCCTCCAGGTGCACAGCCCTGGGGCTCTCAGCTTGTCCCCACCATGAGATGCTCCAAGCCCTCAGTCATCTTCGTGGCCCTGCACTGGGCTCTCTCTAGGAGATCCCTGTCTCACTGAACTGAGGAGCCCAGCAGTGGGTGCAGGGCTCCAGGTGAGGTGTCCCAGCGCAGAGCAGAGGGGCAGATCCCCCCCTCTCCCTGCTGGCCGCGCTGCTCTGGATGCACCCAGCGTGCAGTTGGCTCTCTGGGCTGCGAGGGCACAGTGCTGGCTCGTGGTGCTGCCCCACACCAGTTCCCCCAGGGCCTTTTTGTCAGGGCTGGGCTCCATCCTTCCATCCCCCAGCTTGTACTGATGGTAGGGGTCACCACGACCCGCCTGCAGACCTTGCTCTTGGCTGTGTTGAGCCCCATGAGGTTCTCCTGGGCCCACTGCTCAGCCTGTCCAGGTCTCACTGCGCGGCATCCGTCATCTTTTCTGCCACCAGGGGAGCAGTGTTGGTGCCCAGTAGTGTCCCCTGGTGTAAATGTGATTGGACACAGAACAGAAGGGATGGCTCAGTACCAACGTGCAGCTGTGGGAGGGGCTGTGCTGGCTGGGATCAGTGCTGTGCGCTCAGAGCACGTGGCAAGGAGAGCACCCCCAGGGTGGGGGGCACCGCTCCTCTGAGCCGCCGAGATTTATGGTGTTTGGGAACATCAGTTTTACATAAGGAAGAGAATCCGAGGGTTGTTTGAGGACACGTTGCTAAATGCAGCCCGAAAGTCGGGGAAAGAAAATTGCTGGGCAAGGCTTCACCCCACTGCAGTGCGTTAATGGAGGAGCTGTTAAATGCTGCTCGGAGCCGCGTGCACCCCTTCACGTACCCGGAAAGGTTATTAAGGAGGGGAGAAGGAAGCGCAGTTAATTCGAGCTGAGGTGTGTGGGAGGGTGCTAAGGGAAGCCAAAGGAAATATCAGAGGCCAATACAGAAAGATAATAAGGCATTTTAGCGCAGTAGAAGCAAAAAAAAAAAAAAAAAAAAAAGAAATCTGGTGGAGATCCATTTCTATATGTAAATGATAAAATCGTATATTCTGGTGCAAAAAGAAAAAAAAAAAAGGCAGAAATGTTCTGTTCTGAGATTGGAACAAATCAGGAGGATGTATCTATCCATATGATGTGCTTGGAACAGAAAGTTTCCCAGCTGTAACCAAGGAGAAAGTGAGATAGTATTTGCTAAAAATAAAGGTACTCAAATTAACAGCGTTGGGAGCAGATAGCGAGCGTCTGAGCGCGGGGTGGTCTGCAGCCTCGTGCCTCACAGCCCGTGGAATCTCGAGGGCTGGGAGAGGGCTGCTGCTCCTCTGATATTGGGAGGGTACAAACCAGGCGCTTCAGGAAGCTGCCGCTCCTGTAGATCAGCGTCAGTGCCAGGGGAAGCCATGAAACCATTGGTCTGCGGCACGGCGAAGGGTTTGAGAAGGGAGCTGCAGTCAGTGCGGTGCAGCACAGCTCGCTGCCTTCCCTTGGCAGCACTGCAAGACTGGCTGAAGTGAGGTTAAGAGTCACAGGGTCATGCAGGTGGAAAAGAGCTCTGAGATCCCCAGTCCAACCCCAACCCATCCCACCGTGCCCATGACCACGTCCCCAGGTGCCACATCCCCACGGTGCTGGAACAGCCCCAGGGACAGGGACTCCCCACTGCCCTGGGCAGCCTGTGCCAGTGCTGAGCGGTCTTTGGAGCATAGATTGTTCCCAGTCTCCAGCCTGACCCTCCCCTGGTGCTCTGCTGGAGCTCTGTGTGAGGGCTGTGGGTGCCACGAGGTGGGAGAAGCTCCCAGGACAGTTTTGCTGCTGCGCACCTTGTTCCAGCAGTGTGTGCACGCAGAGAGTGCAGGAGACGGGGTATGGGATGAGTCTGGAAAATGTAATGCAGCAGAAGATATGGGCTTCTCCGAGATAACTGTCTTAACGTTAGCTGATTGCGTGGGATGTGGTGGAGATGTTTGGATTGTATATGCAAGGGATAAGCTTTAAGCGTCCTGTGAACTTGCAGAGCGAGTTGCAGCTTTGGAAGATGACTAAAACAGTACTTTGTGCAGATGAGGAATTTGCAGCACCGGGTGAATCTGAAGTTAGCAAGCAGAATTCAGAGAGGGGCCCCAGGAGGATCTGGGAGCTGGAAAAGGGCCTGGGGGGCTGAAGGAGTCTGTCCTTCTCAGTGCCTGAGGGCAGCGGCTCTGCGGGGGGCACTCAGCTCATGGAACTGTGGGTGGGTTAGGTTGGATTGGGTTGGGTTGGGTTGGGTTGGGTTGGCTTGTGTTGAGTTAGGTTGTGTTGTGCTGTGTTGTGTTGTGTTGGGTTGGGTTGGGTTGGAGGGGCCTATGGCCCGTCCTGTCCCACCTCTGCCCCCATCAGGGGGTATTTACACCACCCGATGCAGAGCAGGGCAGCTCGCTGCAGGGCTTGTCGTGGGCACAGACATTCCCCTGGGTAACCTTGATGGTGAATTACAGTGAAATCCCATTTGGAAGTGCTTCTGCACCAGTTTGTGCTATGCCCAGAGCACGAGGTTGCCTGGGGGAGGTAGGAAGGGCAGTGTGGGGCTCAGGTCCTTCCAGAGAGCGACTTGGGACCTGGGGAATCGTGCAGGCTTCCTGCAGGTGGAGTGCTCCGGGGTGCTGGGGCAAGGTTGGCAATCCGGCATCAGAGCTGTGCTGAGGGTGGTGTGCAGGTTGGTCGTGCTGGTGAACGCTTACACCCACAGCCCCCAGACTTTGTCCAGTGGTCCACATGCATCTCAGGACCATTGCAGCATCCCAGCATGGTCAGGTTAGAAGGGACCTTATAAATCATAGAATCTCAGAATGGTTGGGTCAGAAGGGACCCCCAGCCCCACCCCTGCCATGGGCTGGGTGCCCCCCAAGCTCAGGCTGCCCAGAGCCCCATCCACAGCCTTGGGCACCTCCAGGGACGGGGCACCCACAGCTCTGGGCCGTGCCAGGGCCTCATCCCCTCTGGCATCCTGGTTGTTGCACCAGTTTCCTCCTGGTTGGTGGCCACAGCTCTGGAGAACAGGAAACTTATTCCAGGCCTCAGAGCTCACATCCCTCTCATTAACTCTTCTTATTCCTGGTGGATCTGCTCTGCTCAGGTGAGTTATTGTCAGGTCAGAATTCTCCTTACCCGCTGTGCTGAGAAGGCACAGGCACCGCATAACGAAGGTACAGACCAGAAAATGAGTGAGTCAGAACCCAGCCTTTACAATTTTCTGCTCGTACTGTGCATTTCTCTAAACTGCTTCTCACTGGTTCGTGTCACGTGGATAGCAAAGTGTCCAGAATGGACCACAGCACGTTTGCTGAAGCTGCATGGATAGCATTTGTGTCATCCTTCTGCAATCCAACGTGAGACTGTCACAACTTTGGATACCGGTCAGCATTAAGCAGTTCCCTCCTTGCCAAGGGGACAGAGTTCAGTGAGAGCAGGGCAGGGGCAGCGCGGGGTCCTGCACCTGGGGAGGAGCAGCCACACACATTGGTACAGGACGAGGGCTGGGCTGCTGGAAAGGAGCTCAGCAGAGAAGGACCTGAGGGTCCTGGTGGCCAACGGTTGGCCAAGGGTTGACCAGTGGTTGGCCAAGGGTTGACCAACAGTTGACCATTAGGCAGCAGTGCACCCAGGAGGCCATGAAGGCCTATGAGACCCTGGGGTACTGCACAGAGTGTGGCCAGCGGGCAAGGGAGGTGCACCTCCCCTCTTCTCTGCTCTGGAGCACTACTGGAGAGAGTCTCCTTCTCTGGAGATCCTCAAACCCGCCTGCGGTTCCCTGTTATCTCCTTCCCAGTCTGACTTCAGCTGGGAACATCTCCTCATCCCCTCATTGCTGGCTCCATGCTGGGACCCCTCAGTGTGCACGGAGCACCACAGACGTGGCAGCTCCACGAGATGCTGTGGAACAGCCAGATGTGCTGCACCCAGATTCGTGTCTCAGGAACTGTTGGAATTCAGCCCACTGCGTGCAGGCAGCTGCTCTCAAGGAAGCTGGGTGCTGTCTGTGTGACAGGGACGCTCCGTGCAGGGGCTCTGTGCAGGGATGGAGCACTTCGCTTTGTTCCTTTCGCTGCCTCCTCTTTTTGTCTTAAGTACTTCTCTTCCTCCTGCGGGAGATGGTATTGTGCTCCTGAGAGCGCGTTTCTGACGCTTCCTTTGTGCTGGTGCTGGGGGAATTGTGGCTGAGGGCTCAGCACATGGGCTGCATCGGCGCGATGCTGGCGCAGGACCTTGCACCAGAGCTCTGGGGTTATAGGGGGCCGTGGTAAAGGCCTCACTAATCCAGATGGAAGGCGCCAGCGGCTCTTCTCCTGTCCACTGGTGCAGTGGCACCTGCACAGCAGCGATGCATTGGTCAGACAGGACCCACCTTGGTGCCTTAGCACAGCTTCCAAGAGCTTCTGCCCCATGCTCTTCCCCAGCACAGAGGAGATGCTGTCAGGTCAGGAGCACCCTGGCCCATCCTTGCCACTGTTCTTAAAATTGGGTGCGATGCTGCCTTTTTCCTGCCACCAGGGACTCCTGCTGCCAGGCAGAGCCACAGCTCCCTGCTTTCGGGACACCCGCCTGCTTTTATTCCATCTCTCACATTCAAGTCCTGGCAGCGCGTGCCCAGCACTTGGCCATCATCACTCTGAGACCGTCAGCGCACCACTCCCACCATCCTGGTCAGCAGCAGAGCTGTTATTTTGTCCCACAGGCCAAATTCCTCACACTCTCACTCCAGGGATCGAGGTTTCCTGCACAGATGTTGCAGCCCAGCCCGGCTCTGGCCCATTTCTGGCCAGGTTGGTTGAGTTTGGGTTGGTGTCCTCCAGGCCCAGGGTGCTGCGGAGTCGCAGGGCCGAGCCCAGCACTGCGTTTTGTCCTTCACATCTGGGTCCTTGGGTGCTCCCTAACCCCAGCACTGCTCTCTGCTGCTGCTTTTTCGTGCTTCCTACAGCCAAGGAGTGCCCACTGGCAGGATGAAGCTGTGCGGTGCACTCTGAGTTTGTCGTGGAGGTTTTTCAGGGGTCGTCCATCCGTGGGTGGGTTTGAAACACGTTGGGTAAAAAGTTGCCCAGCCACATGGGTACCCTTTATGGATAGAATCAGCATCAAAGAATCACAAAGGTTGGAAAAGACTAAGGGGTCCATCTCGACCCAACCAACCCTATGGAGTCAACCCTATGGGGTCGATCCTATGGGATCAGCCACCAGCCAGCCAAACCCTATGGGGTCAACGCTATGGGGACAATCCTATGGGGTCAACCACCAGCCAGCCAAACCCTATGGGGTCAACACTATGGGACAGTCCTATGGGGTCAACCACCACCCAAGCAAACCCTATGGGATCAACTCCATGGGGTCAACCACAGCCTCTGAGATCACCAGTCTAACCCCAGCCCATCCCACCATGCCCACTGACCATGTCCCCAAGCGCCACATCCCCACAGTTCTGGAGCACCCCCAGGGACGAGGGCTCGGTGTGACCCACGTGGAGGACCACGTGGAGCACGTGGTTGAGCTTCATCCCCTTGCCCTCAGCCCATCAGTGCAGCCTATCCAGATCGCTCTGTAGGGCCTTCCTACCCTCCAGCAGATGGAGTCTTCCTCCCAGCTCGATGTTTTCTTCATCTCTGATCTCACAGAGACACAAACAGTTGAAAATCCACATTTCCCACCCGTCCCTTGAACGGGCAGCAGAAGCCCCAGCAGCCAATGGGAGTACCAGGAGGACAGGGACGTGCAGGACCCTGCCAGGTGTGACCCAGCTCTCCTGGGGACGTGTGCTTGGGCTGTGCCGTATCTGCTGGGGGAGGGGACAAGGTCCCACCTCCCAGGGCAGGGTCGGAACACCCCACTCCTGCACCTCGGTGTTGGGGTAACCTAAAAACCGTGAGCTGCTGCCCTGCAGGATGGGCGTGTTGGGATGATTAAAAATGAAACAGCACAGGCGTCTTCTGTCGGCATTTCTGTTCTTTATTTGGAAAGGAGCAGGGCGATGCGCGCGTATCACATGCAGATGATGAAATATTTTCCACACCATTAGTAACCGAAGCTGTCAGCATCTCCCAGGTGGCGATTTTTCAGTTTGGGTGGTTTTTCATTGTAGGATGCTGGGGAAATGCCGGGGGCTGGTGGAGCAGTGGTGCTGGGAGGGGCAGAGATGGTGCTGGTAATTCCGGAGCTGTGCGCCTGACAACAGCAGGCACGCTGGTCGTGAAGGCAGCTGATAAAAAATTAAAGAGTAGAATATAACGAGCGCCATAAAATCTCATGAAACAAATGTAATTTCATTCTTGGAGGCATCGGATTTGTTTGATAAGGATCTCTGTTTAGATGGAATCGATTTTTTGTGAGGCTTTGTTTACTACAAACCCCGCGGTGCACGGAATGAGCGCGCGAAGCACTTCGCTGCTGAGCGACAGGTCCTGAACGAGCCCGTGGGAGCCCAGCGCTGGCTGCTGCTCCTTGTGGCCTCGGTGGGGTTGATCCGGGCCCTGCTGCTGCTCAGGGCTCTCTTGAACGTTGTAGAGAGTCAGGGTTCAACACGAGCAACCATAGAGCCTTGCGCCTGGGGAGGAACAGCGCATGGATCCGTGCAGGTTGGGGGCTGACGTGCTGGAGGGGAGCGCCAGGGAGGAGGACACAGTGGTCAGCAGCTGATGGACGGTTCTGAGGAGCAGTTGACCAAAGGTTGACCAACAGTTCACCAGTGACTGGCCAATAGTTGACCA
>NC_034409.1:414818-416147 GCF_002078875.1 Numida meleagris
GGTTGACCAACAGTTCACCAGTGACTGGCCAATAGTTGACCAATGGTTGACCAACAGTTCACCAGTGACTGGCCAATAGTTGACCAATGGTTGACAACTGGTTGACCAGCAGTTGACCAACAGTTGGCCAGTGATTGACCACGTGTTGACCGTGAGCCAGCAGTGTGTCCTGGTGGCCAAAAGGCCAATGGGACCCGGGGTGCATTGCACAGAGCGTGGCCAGCAGGGTGAGGGAGGGGATCCTCCCCTCTGCTTGCACTGGGGGGGCACAGCTCCAGCACTGCACCAAACACAGGGCTCCCCAATTCAGGGCAGACTGGGAACTGCTGGGAGAGCCCAGCAGAGGGTGCAGAGATGATCGAGAGTCACAATAACCCACATACTTCTAATTATGTAAACAACCACGACGCAGTCTGCCCCAACTTCGTATGAGTGAAAGCTGCTCAGACTTTAAGATGAAATATCTCCTGCTGGAGTTGGAACAGGCGAGAAAGAAACGTTCCTGCAGTGCCCAGTCCCCTAGCGCTGGGGACAACCCCGTGCTTCAGTGCCTGGTGGAGAGGAGGGTGCTGGGCATCACAAGAACCAGCGCCTGGCATCGATCTCATGCTGCTTCAATAAAGGAGCAGGGGAGGGGGAATTGTTGAGTTGGGGTTTTTTCTGTTGTTTTTTTTTTTTAAAGCAGTAGCAATTACTGAACAGTTGGAGCAAACATGGAGGGGCAGGGCTTGAATTCTGTGTCTCCATCTCCTGGAGTCTTTGAGCAGAGGCCCAAGGCCCCTGTATGTCCAAGCTGCAGGGTGATTTCCAAGCTTCTGGTCTTGAAATCAGGGAGACGAAATTCATGTTGCACGGGCATCCTGCTGACACCTTCACTCCTGGGAGCGTAAATAACAGCATCAGTGCTAACACAAGCGCCCGTGTTCTTCTTGCAGCATGGCCCATAGTCAATCCTCTCTTATGTGCCCTCATTAATTATCTCGTTTCAAGAGCGATACCAGCCCTGGAAAAGGCAGCACGTTGCAAAAGTGAATGCCAAAGCGTGCCAGCCTGCCCCTCTCATTTCACCAGGTGGGACCGGAGCCGAACGCAGCCCCCCCCAGCTGTGAGCCGGCCCAGCGGTGCCATCCCCGCTCCGGCTGTTCACGGTGCACCACTGGTGCTAATCCTTGCACCGTGGGGCTCCGGGACGCCGGGCGCTGCCGTCTGTGCGTGCGTGCAGCCGTGGGGAGGAGTGGGGATCTGGCCCCGCCGCCCATGGCCGCGTTTCTCTTTGCGCCCAGGTGAACGGCGTCAACGTGGTGAAGGTGGGGCACAAGCAGGTGGTGT
>NC_034409.1:418523-421084 GCF_002078875.1 Numida meleagris
GCACCCCTCCCTGTCCTCCCATCTCCCCCTTTGCACCCCACAGCGCTCACTGTTCCTGTGCCGTAGGGCACAGTGCTGGCACAGGGGCTGCAGTGCCATCCCCATGTCAGCACCGGGCGGTGCCGGGGGTCCCCTCCCTGGTTCCAGAGCTCCCCAAAGCTGCAGTGCTCTTGGGTTGGGCAGGTGGACGCAGCCCCGGCTCTGCTGTTTGCATTGAGGTCTTTGTGCGTGGCCGTGCTGGTTACTGGGGCTGCACGTGGCCCTGCCCGGGGGGAGACCCCTGGAGCCCCCCCTCCCCTCCTCCCCGGGCGATGAGGAGGGCCCGCTGCCATTCATTCCATGCTTTGTTTTCACCTGCCCCACTCCCCGTGTCCCTGACCCCGAAGGCGCTGTGCTCGGCGGCCATCAGGCAGGGACGCATCCTTTGCTCTTCCCTCTGCTCAGACACCGTGCAGCCCCTGGGGTTGGTTTCTCCCCACGGTTCCTCCTCCTGGGGCAGTTCCCCACTGCTGTGTGTGGGGGGGGGGGGTGCGGGTGCAGGAGCTGCAGCGCTTCACCTCGTGCCATGAGCACAGCGTGCACGGTGTGCGTTGCACGAGCGCGGCTGCAGAAAGGGCCGAGCTCTGTGCCGGGGCTGAGCCCTGGGGGTCTCCCCGAGGTGTTTGCGTGGAGGTGCCGGGGGCTGTGCCGCTCTGCCCCTCTGTGCCCCCAGGAGCTGTGTGTGGGGCCGTGGCCCCATTCCCTGCTCCCTTTGGCTCCTTCTGCTGCGCGGGCCGTGCGGGTGCAGGCGGCTCGGAGCCGGTCCGGGGGAGGTCTCTGCGTTCTGATGGAGGGAGCCGGGGGGAGGCGGTCGCTGCCTCTTGTCCCCGAAGCCCGTCCCCGTCCCGCAGCTTGCCCTGCAGCTTGCCCTGCGTGCCACGTGCCTGCAGCGATCCCTTTGCTCTGCCCGTGCTGCATGCCGTGCCTGTCCCCTGGCCCAGCAGATCCCGGCAGAGCGCTGCCGTCCTGCAGCCCTGGGGTCCGGAGGAGCTGCTGGGGGGGGGCCCGCCGCTCTCCTCGCGGCGATGGGTTTCACCCCGGCGGCGCGGGGCCGAGGTCAGGACAGAGCAGGCAGAGCGGGGACGGGGGCAGAACTGTGCATGCCATTCACGTGTTGTTTTGTTTCTTGATTCCAAGCCTCCATGCGGAGAAGAAAAGGGGGTGAGTGAAACTGCACATCCCGGGGCTCGCCCCGTCCCCCAGCCTCAGACGTGGGGGCTGCCGTGGGGGGCCCGTGGGGAGGAGGCAGAGCGAGGTCGGGGAGAGGAGCTCTGGGGAGAGGTGCCCGGCACCAGGCTGCGCACCCGGTGCTGGGGGGAAGCTGGAGTTGGTGTGTAAGGCGCTGCAGGAGGGATGGTGCAAAGATGAGAGGTTCCCAGCGGGGCCGGGAGCTGCATTGGGCTGCAGGGAGCGGAGCGCGAGCGCTCATGGCACACCGGTGCACGCAGCGCCAGGGCTGCGTCCTCAGGGGAGAACGGCGGAGTTGTCGAGGCTGGAAAGGACCTCTGAGGTCACCAGACCGACCCCAGCCCCATGTCCCCAAGTGCCACATCCCCACGGTCCTGAACACCCCCAGGGATGGGGACCCCCCCCCACCCTGGGCAGCCCATGGCAGCGCTGAGTTCTCTTTGGAGAAGAAATGGTTCCCAGCACCCAGGCGACTTCAGGGCCGGGTGGGGGTCTCACTGGCAGGGACAGCGTACACCTCCCTGAGCTCCAGAGCAGGAGCAGCTCAGGCGGGGGCTCTGCGGTTGTCTCCTGCCCTGGGGGGGTGGCAGGAGGCCACCGGGGCCGTGCCATCCCCGTGCCGCAGCGTCCCCGTGCCTCGGCGCGGTCCTATCCCGGACCCCCGCGGCCCGGAGAGGGGAGGGGGTCACCCGAGGGGGCACCCCGGTGGCTTTAAGGGACAGAGAGCGGGACAGACCCAGGAAGAAGCGGGGCGGATGGAGAGGGCAGAGCGCTGCTGCTGTCCCGGCCGCGGCACCGCGTTCCGTGCCGCTCCCGCAGCTCCGCCGTTCCCCGCACGCCGCGTTCCGCCCACGGCCCGTCCCCGGGGCTGTGCCGCAGTGTACCGGGAACGCCGTGCGGAGACCGCAGCTGCAGCGGGCCCGGAGCCGCCCCGAGGCTCAGCCCATCCCCGCACGGTGCTTCGGGGTCCCGGCCGCGGGGACATCGACCCCCGACGCCGAGCTGCGGGGCACGGTGCCGGGCCCCCCCCCGCCCTCAGATAGGGGCGGCACGGACCCACCGGGTCCTGGGCTCAGCGGGGGCTCTGGGCCGCGGGCTGCGCCCACCGCACCGCACCCGTCCGCCCGGTTCGGGGCATTCGGTCTCATTCGGAACAGCCGCCGCACCGTCACCGGTTCCGAGTTCTCAGAAACGGCAGCGTCACCGGTTCCGAATACCGCGCGGGACGCGGCCCGCCCCGCTGCGAGCAGCCCCCGCCCCGTCGGGGTCCTGGGCCCCGCGGAGCTGTGGGGCAGCGCTTCCCCACGCCGTGCCCCGACGGGAGGAGTTGGGGG
>NC_034409.1:421924-426541 GCF_002078875.1 Numida meleagris
GGGCCCGCATGGGCGAGAGGTGGCAGGATGGACACGGGGTGGTGGCACCACGGACAAGGCAGGATGGCAGGACGGACAGGGTGGTGGCAGGACGGACAGGGGGTGGTGGCAGGAGGGACAGGGGGTGGTAGCAGGACGGCGGACTTGTTTCATTTTCTTGCGTCGTGCGTGGCTGGGTTTCCCCTGGAGATGCGTGGGGCTGTGCCAGCAGTGGGGGCTCGTCTCACATCGCCCCTCGGGTGCGGTGGTGATGCCGGGACCGGTCTGCTCGGAGACACGGCGGGGAGCAGCGTGATCCCAGCAAGAATGGAACGGGATCCTGACAAAGGGAAGGAGCCGCATGCGAAACGTGCTTTATTTCATGCGCAGGGTTTATTTAATGGCCACGGGTGTGCGGTGCACCTGTGCCTCCCGCTCGTGTTTGTGTGAGAGCAGCTGCTGCCTGCGGTCCCACGTGAGATGGGTCTGAGAGTTGTAGAAAGCCGGAGACAATCCGGCGTGTGCCATCACCTGAGAAACAAAGCGAGGGGATGAGCTCAAAGAAAAGGGGTGGGCGTTTGATGGAGGGCCCCGCGCTGCCGGAGCTGCTGCCACGGCACGGGGCGCTGAGCTCTGAGCATGAAGGGCTGGGGCAGCAGCTGTGGTCCCACGGTGCTGGGAGCAGAATGGGCCGAAGCGGTGCCACGCGGTGCCGGGGGTCATTGCCGTGCAGTGCTGGGGGTCAGTGCTGTGTGATGCGGGGGGTCAGTGCCGCGTGGTGCCAGGGGTCAGTGCCGTGTGGTGCCGGGGGTCAGTGCCATGCGGTGCTGGGGGTCACTGCTGTGTGATGCTGGGGGTCAGTGCCACGTGGTGCCAGGGTTCAATGCCATGTGGTGCCAGGGGTCATTGCCATGTGGTGCCGGGGGTCATTGCTGTGCAGTGCTGGGGGTCATTGCCATGTGGTGCCAGGGGTCATTGCCATGTGGTGCTGGGGGTCACTGCGCAGGGACTGTGGGGATGGGGCTGCATGGAGCAGCATGCCCGTCCTCCCATGGGTGGGACCCATCACGTCCTGCCTGGCACGGGGACACCGAGCAGAGCAGAGCAGAGCCAAGTGCACGGCTCTGAGTGCTTGGTGCCGTGCTCGGGCCGTGGAGCTGAGCACCGTGCAGGCGCCCGTTGGTGCACGGAGCATCCTGCAGCCAGCAGGGCGTGCACGGCGTGCTTTTCGTGCAGGCGGTGCAGGAGACAGCGGCTCTGTGTGGGGGAGCGGTGGTGAAACGCTTGTGAGCGGAATTGCTGGAGGTTCAGTCGAGTTCCAAGCCGTGAAATGGCACCTCAGCTCAGCAACGGGTCATAAACCGGAGCGGGACCCGTTCAACGTGAGGTCCGTGCCTTAAGGTGGTGCAGAAGTGATCGACCCCTGCCGTGCTGCGAGGGGAGAGGGAGAGGAGCAACGCGTCCGCAGCAACGCAGCCTGCACGGAGCGCCCCGCGGGGAGGGGTCCTGGAAGGGGTTGGGGGGGGTTGCTGGGAGCAGATCCCAGGTGAATGCGCTGCGTTACGTTCCCACGGGGATTGAGGCTGTTATGGCAACGGGTCCATAAGCCTGAAGGAGACGAATTGTGTTTGGCAGAGCTGGTAGTGATGCACGGAGCCGTGGAGGCACAGAGCAGGGAGGCAGAGAGGGGCTGGGGGCTCCGGCACAGCCCCGCTGCGCTCCGGGTGCTCAGCACTGCAGTCCTCCTTGGGGGGGGGGCTGCTCCCTGTGGGCACGGGGGGGGCTGCAGTGCTGCCCTCAGTGCTCTGGCTCGGGCTGATTGCTGGAGGTTTCCCTGGAGCTGCTGCTCTGCCCTGCTCCATGCAGCTCTGCTCGGCACTCGGGGGTCCCCGAGCCCCATGGAAGGGTCTGGGCGCTGCCGGTGGTGGTCGGTGCTGCCCCCCCATCCAGGGGTTGTGCACAGCCCATTGCCCCGTGCAGCTCTTAGCAGCAGCCCGACGTGGAGGGAGAAGTGAACAAAGGGCGTTGTTAGCACGGGGAATTAATGCGAACGTCGGAGGTTTAATTGGCACCGGGTGCGTGGGAGCTGCCCTGCTCTCGTGCATGGCCTACACCGAGGAGCTTCATTGGTATGCATCGCTTGTGTCGCACGTGCAGAAGTTTCCCGCGCGCGTGTTCCACGTGCAGTGACCGATTCCAAGCAGGACCTCCTGTTTGCTCGGCGCACAGACTCAGCAGAGCCTCCTGATCTGCTTGGTTCGGAGGCACAGCTCCTTCTGTCCCTGGCTGGTGCCATCAGTGGTGACTGAGGGATGAAATCTCTTTGCTCTGCCCCTCACAATTGCTCTGCTCACGCTGCAATCGTAGAAGCACAGAACCCTTGGTGTCAGAAGGGACCTGTGCGGGTCAGCTGCTCCAGCTCCCTGCAGTGCACGGGGACACCACGGCTCCATTAGTTTGCCCAGGGCCTGATCAGCCTGGAGCACCCACCACGTCCCTGGGCAGCCTGTTCCAGTGCCTCACCACCCTCACTGGGAAAGACTGTTTCCTTATATCCCACCTAAACCTCCCCTCTTTGAGCTTGGGGCCCTTTCCCCTTGTCCTGCCACCACAGACCCTGCTCAGGAGCCTGTCCCCTCCTTTCCTGCCGCTCCCTTTGGGTACTGAAGGCCGCTCTCAGGTCCCCTCCCTTCTCCAGCTGCACAGCCCCAGCTCTCAGCCTGTCCCCACGGGAGCTGTTCCATCCCCGGGCCCCTCTTTGTGGCCCTGCTCTGGACGCTCTCCAGCCACTCCGTGTCCCTCCTGTGCAGAGCTGCTGTGGATGCAGCACAGGATGATGGATGAGCTGCACAGGGCACCCTCAGCTCGCTGCCAGCCGGACCGTGGGGTCCTTTCCCAGCCCATCCCTGCCCCCGCTCTGGTCCCACTGGATTCTTCCTTCTTGTTGCAGGACTTTGCATTGGTCCTCCTTGAGATCCCATTGCTCGAGGTCCCTTTGAGATGTCCGGCTTGTCACTGTGCTTGGCCGCACTTCGGGTGTCTTTTTCCCAACGTGCTCCCCACCCAATTTAGAGAAGGGCAGGAGGGATGCATGTTGCAGAGAAGAGCATCAGCTGGGAACAGAAGGAGCGCAGTGAATAATCGTAGAAGCAGCTGTGAGGAACTCGTACCCCTGCAGCAAAAATGCTTGTGTTCCCAGCTGCCACCCCTTCCTGCACGTGGGGTGCTTTGCTCCCAGCACGTGGGGAGATGCTCACACCAGGGACTGGCACATCCCCTGCCTGGAACCTGGGTGGTGTTTCCCCTTCATGATGTGATCATGGTATTGAAAGTCTCCGGTGTGGTCAGTAAAACAGGGCGGCACTGAGCACAGTGAGAGCCCGAACAACGCTGTGAGATGGGACATTCCGTGCTCGCTGGCCAAAGTATTCCCTTTTCTCCCAGTTCTGCTGCATGGCACCGTGCTCTGGGGAAGGGAAGGCAGCAGGAGAGCTGAGGGCAGCTCTCAGTGTCTAAAGGGGCTGTGGGAAAGGAGGGGACGGGCTCTTCAGCAGGGTCTGTGTGACAGGACAAGGGGAGATGGTTTCCAGCTGACAGAGGGAGACTGAGACTGGGCATAAGGAGCAAGGTCTTCACGCTGAGGGTGGTGATGCACTGCACAGGTTGCACAGAGAGGTGGTGCTGCCCCGTCCCTGCAGACAGCCACGCTCAGGGGTCGGGGCTCTGAGCACCTGATGGAGCTGGGGGGGTCCCTGCTCACTGCAATGCGTGGAACCAGCTGCCTTTGGAGGGCCCTTCCAACCCAAACCACTCTGTCATCGTATGAAGGTCTCTTCCAACCCAAGCTGTTCTGTGATTCTGTGATGTTTGTGTTACTGATGGATTTTTCCTGCTCCTGCTTTACGCAGTAAGGTTCTGATGCTCTCGCCCACGGGGGCTGTGACACGCACGCACTGTACCCAGGTAGAAAGGTTTTGCTGCGGGTGGCAGCGCCTGGCTCCCTTGGGTGCTTGCAGGCTGACATTGCTGCTCCTGAGATTGCTGTCAGGCACGGCCACTGCTGCTCGGCTGCCTGGCGCTGCCGGCTGCATGCTGGGGCTCCAATGGAGCAGTGCTCCGTTCTGCTGGCATCACATAGGGCTGGGGAGCAGCCAGCTCAGCTGGAGGGCGTTGGGCAGCGCTGTCCGGTGGGCTGAGAGCAATGCAGGATGACTCGAGGGTCTGCAGTTGGGGGTGCCCATCCCCACAGGTGCCCGAGGTTGGGCAGCCTGAGCTGGGGGGACATGGGGCTGGATGGTCTTCAAGGTTCCCCTCAACCCAACGGTTCCGTGGTTCTGTGTCCAGTGATTGCGAGCAAGGGGCCAAACTGCAAATGCTTGCGCCAAGCCAAGGCAAGGTGAAGCGGAAAGCCGCCTCCAAATGGAGGTGGGGCGGGGGAAGGAAGGGATCTCGCACCCCCCCACGCCGTTGTGAGCGCTGTGCTCTGGGTGCTCCGGAGAAGCCCTCTCTGACCTCAGCGTTCTTCTGGTTTTGCAGGTGAAGACGAGAAACTTGCTGCTTCTTTGCTGGATGGGAAGTTTCCGCGGAGCACATCGATGCAAGACACCGTTCGGGAAGGGCACGGGATCCCCCCGCCCC
>NC_034409.1:426563-428795 GCF_002078875.1 Numida meleagris
CGGCCCCGCCCCCGCCTCCTTCCCCATACTACTTCGACACGGGCCCCCCTCCATCCTTCTCTCCACCTCCGCCCCCAGGGAGAGCCTACGACACCATCAGGTCGAGCTTTAAGCCCAGCCTGGAGGCGAAGCTGCACGGGCTGCCGCAGGTCATCAGCGCGGCCGAGATGTACGATCAGGCGAGGACGTCCATCCCCTACCCCGAAAGGCAGAAGAGGGCCCGGTCCATGATAATCCTGCAAGATTCCTCCCATCTTCCTGTGGAGCCAACGGAGATCCCCCGGCCCGGCCCGGCCACGACCCCTCCGGAGAAGCTGAAGAGGAAGGGGAGGGTGATCGACAACCCCTACGCCAACATGGGGCAGTTCAACGTCAGCCTGTTCGCTCCCACCAAGCCGCAGAGGAAGAAGAGCCCTCTGGTCAAGCAGCTGCAAGTGGAGGACGCGCAGGAGAGAGCGGCGCTGTCCATCACCGGAGGCTTTACCAGGGAGCCCTCTCCCACCCGCAGGAGCCATCGCCTGAGCGGCGTGGACTACCAGCACCACGCCGGCATCGCGCAGGTCGAAGCCACGAGCATCCCCTTTGCCACTGCCATCGCTGGAGTCATGAAGGACAGAGACCGGCGTCTGGACGAGAGGCGGAAATCCACTGTCTTCCTCTCGGTCGGGGCCATCGAGGGCACCCCCCCGAGCAGCGACATGCCATCCCTGCAGCAGTCCAGGTCTATCGATGAGCGGTTGTTAGGAAGCCGAGATGTACTACTGCCTTCCCCCGTCTCAGCTTTAAAGCCATTAATTAGCAGCTCATCCTCTACGTTCATCCACCCCCTGACGGGAAAGCCCCTGGATCCGAACTCGCCGCTGGCGCTTGCGCTGGCCGCAAGGGAGCGGGCCCTCTCCACCCAAGTCCCATCCCGGTCGCCCACCCCGATCCACAGCCCGGACTCCGACAGAGCAGCACCCCTGTTCGTGGACATCCAAACCAAAGAACCGGAGCGGGTGGAGCTGGAGAGCCTGGTGTCCCCCGCGTATTCTCCCGGAGGGAAAGGGGCCGTGGCGGCGGACGCGGCGGCGTTGGCCCCCGCCAAGAGCCCGTGGGGAACGCCGTCCACGCTGAGGAAAGAAGCCGAGGCCAGGGTGGAAGCCGCCGGCAAGGAGGAGAAGAAGCCGGAGGACAAGAAGTCCATGATCATCAGCATCGTGGACACGTCGCAGCAGAAGACGGCCGGCCTGATCATGGTTCACGCCACAAGTAACGGCCAAGACGAGATAGGACTTGAGGTGAAGGAGGAGAAAGCGGCGGCGCCCGAAGCCTGCGCCGAGCCGGCGGAGCCGCCCCAAGCGGAGCCGCAGCCCAGCCCCGCCGGGAAGGCCCCGGCCGACAAAGCGCTGGGGCAGGGCAGCTCGGAGGAGGAGGTGGAGCCCTACACCGTGACGCTGCCGCCGGCGCAGCTGTCCTCGAGTGACGAAGAGACCAGGGAGGAGCTGGCCAAGATCGGGCTGGTGCCTCCGCCCGACGAGTTTGCCAACGGGGTCCTGGTCACCACCCCCGGCACCCCCGTCAGCCACCTGGCGACGCCCAGCACGCCATCCGCACCAGCGGCTGCAGGAGCTCCTCCTCCCGCGGGCGGAACACCCTCAGGGAAGCCCCCCGATGCCCCCGCAGCCCCGGAGTCCGCGGCGGACTCGGGCGTGGAAGAGGTGGACACCAGAAGTTCGAGCGACCACCACCTGGAGACCACAAGCACCATCTCCACGGTCTCCAGCATGTCGACGCTGTCGTCCGAGAGCGGGGAGCCCACCGACACGTACACTTCCTTTGCGGATGGACAAACTTTTATACTCGAGAAGCCACCAGTGCCTCCAAAGCCAAAACTCAAGTCCCAGCTCAGCAAGGGGCCAGTTACTTTCAGGGACCCACTTTTGAAGCAGTCTTCGGACAGCGAGCTCATCTCCCAGCAACATGCGGCCACGCTGGCGTCCGCCAGCATTGGCCGGCCACGCTACCTCTTTCAGAGAAGGTCCAAGCTATGGGGGGACCCCATGGAGAGCCGGCCGATCCATGGGGCTGACGACGACAAGCCAACTGTGATCAGTGAGCTAAGCTCCCGCCTACAGCAGCTGAACAAGGACACGCGGTCGCTGGGGGAGGAACCGGCCGGCTCCGCGCTGGACCCCGGGAAGAAGTCGCCGGTGGTCGCGGCACGGTAAGAGGCCGCGTGCCGCGCGGGGC
>NC_034409.1:429012-447579 GCF_002078875.1 Numida meleagris
GCCCCGCGCCGAGCTCCTGCTGTCGGCTCTCCCTAAGCCGTGCCACCCTCCCGTGTCCGCGCGCTCTGGTTGAGCCGCTGTGTTCCGTTGCGGGTTTCCCTTCCGCGTGTTCTCTCCGGGGCGATGAGCAGCGACGTGTGTTTCCCCGGTGCTTTTCCCTGGGAAGTGCTCTGAGCGTTGCGAGGCCGCGCAGCGGAGCCGGCTGAGCTGGGGGGCACTGAGGGTCAGGGCCCATTTCTCACAGGGGTTCGCGCTCAGACTGACAGAACCCAGAGCTGTGGGGCTGGAAGGGACCTCCGCAGCTCCAGCCCCCCCAGCAGCTGCACACAGAGCATCCAGGCGGGTTCGGATCCCTGCGGAGGGGGGTCACCCACCTCTGTGGGCAGCGGTGCCACCCCCGCAGCACAGAGCTCTCCGTCACGGTCAGACAGAGCTCCCTGCTCCCCTGCAGCTTTTTGTGTAAAACTCAGCAAAACCAAAGGACCATTAGAACCTGAGATGCGAGAGCAAACCCTCGGAAGGCTCCGAGATGCACATGAGGGACCCCAGGCCGACAGGCCCGCACCACTGCCCTCCCCGGCAGCGAGGCCGCAGTGAGCAGCTCCCACCCCCCTGGTGTCCCCCGCTGTGCCCGCACCGTGGGGTCAGCGAGGAGCTGGGCCCGGCACGCTGAAGGCAGCCTTGGCTCACCAAGCCGTGCCGTGCTCTCAAATGGAGGCATTTGGAACGGAGCAGGGGGGGGCACCGCGTCCTGCAGCCCCCGAGGAGCGGCCCCCCCTGCTCCCTGCTGCCCCGGTGACCCACATCTGGAGGGCACCGGACCCGTGGGGGCCATCGCGGAGAGGAAGGACGCCTCTGGATCTTGCCATGCTTTGTCTCTGATGGGTCTGGCCCCAAGTGCTCTCTGCGGCCGCTCCCTGCAGAACAATGCTCCTCACTGTGCTGCTCAGGGGGGATCTGGGGTCCGGCGCTGGGTGCCCCCAGCCTGCAGGGTCCGTCTGAAGGCAGGCGTGTGCTGCTCGAGCTCCGGAGCGCGCTGCCCACACATCTGCAGCGGTGCCGGGCAGGACAGGTCCTGGTCTCCCGGCGGTGACCGGGCACGGTGTCTCGGTTGCTCACCTGCAGGACTTGGGCCCTTCGCAGCGAGCAGTCCGGGCCCCAGCCCTGCTGCTGCTGGGGGTGCTGGGGTGCCCGTCCCCCCTTTTTGGGTCTCCCGGAGCGATCGGTGAAAAGCACCCGCAGCTCCCACCTGTCCCCCCACGCCTGCCTCCTCCCCCTGCCCTCCCGTGTCCCACATCGCTGCGTCGTGGTGCTGAGCCCCCGTCCCCGCAGCTGTGCGAGTTCCCCCGTTCCTGGGGACCCGTGCCCCATCCCTGCCCCTCCTTCATGCCCGCAGACCCACGCTGCAGCATTGCGTCCCCACCCCCGTCTCCCTGACAACCCCCCCAAAGCTCTGCCCTGTCCGTGGTCTGCTGCAGTGACCCCCTGTGCTGAGACTCTGTCCTCCCCCTCCTCCTCCTCCTCCCTCTCCCCCCCAGCTGCAGGGAATGCCTTCCCCCATCCGTGCCCTACCTCCCCCCTCCCCCCCGGCACTCTGCGTTCTGTGCTCCCGCGGAGCGCAGCGCTCCTCGTCCCCTTCTCGAGCCCCCTCCTTTCATCTCTGACGTTACTCTTACGCTCTCAGTTGAAATTCTTGAAGTGCTTCCCAGGAAGCCCGCTGCGAATGGAGCACGCGGCGACGTCGGCCGCTCTGCCTCGCTGTGACAGTTCCTCTCTTTTATGAAAGTACTGTAAATTCAGAAGGTGATGCAAGGAACAGCTGGAGGAGGTGACCCATTCCAGGACACTGTGTCCCGGATAAACAGCGTTACCCAGCACGGCCACAGCGGCCGCCCCGGGGGCAGCAGCGCTGCAGAGCTGCAGTGCAGGGCGTGCAGTGGGGCCGTGCAGCACTGAGCCCCTCGGGGGCTGCGGGACGGGCACGGGGAGAGCACAGTGCTGCTGCAGCCAGGGGGGAAGACAGCGGGGCCGTGCCCTGCACGGCTGCAGCGTCTCTGTCGTTCTCATATTTTGCACTGCTCCAGAAAGGGCCTTGAGCTGAGCTGCAGCTCCGACCTGCGGACAGCGCTGTCCTGCAGACAGCCCCGTTCTGGAGCCAGCCCGCATCCCACAGGGCTCAGGGCTGAGCAGGGCCCCTGGCAGAAGCCCCCCATCCGCTGCCATCGCGGTCGGTGCCGCCCCAGGGTGCGAAGCGCTGCTGCGGGCAGGAGGAGCGGAGCGGTCCTCGTGCACTCGTGGGGTTCGTGGCTGGAGTTTGTTTTTAGGCGCATGACGTTCTGAATTTACAGTAGTTGCATCCCGGAGCAGGGGATGCTGCTGCGCTGCAGCGCGGGCGCTGGTGCGTTTCCTGCAGGGGACCACGAGGTCCCGGCTGGGCACCTCCGGGAGCCGAGGACGGAGCCGCTTCCTCCATCTCTCTAACTCTGACTGTGTCTCCTCCCAAGGCGCTCTGTCCCAGGAGGACCTTTGACAAGAGGCACTGAAAAAGAGGCCGAGAAATACTGAGAATGAGAACCCGAGGTCAGAGCTGAGGCACTCAATGGAGGGAATGCTTGTCCCAGCCCCCAGCCCTGCAGCCCCGTGCGGATGGGCTGAGCCTGCCCCCGAGGCCCGGCCGCAGCCGTGCCCCGCGCTTTGCTTGCTCCCGGCGCTGCCTCCTGCTCAGCGTGCGGTGACGGTGCCCGCGGGCGCGGGGCTGCGTTCCCGCTGCGTCCTGGGACCGCGCGATGAAACCTTGAGCTGGGAACACGCAGACCTCGCTCAGCGGGAGCCCCGGTGACCGCTGCGCACAGAACCCCCCACCCCGGGGGCTGCCCCGAGCCCGCAGCAGCGCGAGGGGAAGGCGTGAAGAGCCGCCGACCCGCACGCGGTGCGGGAGCGGTGCCAGCGACCGCGGCTCGGAGCTGTGACCGGGAGCGAGCGCCGTGTGACATCGTTGCCACAATAAAGCTGACGTGAACCAACGAGAGGTGTACGTCTCTGATTGGCGCTGGGCGAGTCGGGCTCGCCGGGCAGCGCATTGCCCCACGCGTTCCCATCCCAGCACCGAGCTGCGGCTCGGAGGCGTCGCTCCTCGCGGTCCCGCTGTGCTCCCGGCGGTGCCCGCCCAACCCCGCAGGGCTGCACCATCCCCGGTGGAGCTCGGACCCCTCCCAGCCCCGGGGCTGCGTGTGAGCGGTGCTGGCTGGAGCCAGGAGCGCAGCAAGTGCCAGCACAGGGCACAGAATCACAGAACGGCTCCGAAATCATCTCGTTCCAGACCCGAGCAGCTCCGGGTCGGGTCAGCACAGCTCCAGGTCAGGATTCAGCCACGGGTCTGGGTACGAGGGTTTTGTTGGCTCCTGAGCGTGTTTGTGTTCAAGCAGCCGCCAGATGGATGGCGCAAGGCAGAATTGCAGCGGCAAAACTGAGTTCTACAGGTGCTGTTTCTGGAAAGCCCCAGCTGCTTTGTATCTGTACAGATCAGAAGGAGAGAAGAGAAATGAGCTTCAGGCATTTAGCTCCCAGGGCAAAGCCACCTCTTTCTGTTTAACCCCTCGGTTAATTCGGATGCAGTGAGATGGTGTGGGACGGACTCGTGCTTGTCCAGAGCGGGATTCAGGAGGAGCGGAGCAGCAGGCAGCTGAGCTCTGTTTGCCAGCACGGCCCAAGGAGAGACAAAGGAGAGGCACTCGTTGCTGATTGTGGCCCAGCAGTGCAGGGATGTGCCACCTCGGTGCAGGAGAAGAGCAGTAAGGGGTGCTCCTTCTGGACAGCAAGACTTCCAGCCAGGTCCATCCTCGGCTGCAAAACTGCCAGAGAGAAAGGCGCTGGAGGCCGAGACGCTCCGGTGTGGAAAAGCGTGAGGGGAGAGCACTGGAAGAGCGTGTTGGAGTCCTCTTGCTCTTCTAGGTCACTCCTGGAGCATAGCAAGTCACTGCAGTGTGGCACGGCATGGCACAGCACGGCATGGCATGGCACAGCATGGCATGGCACAGCACGGCACGGCATGGCACAGCACAGCATGGCACAGCACGGCACGGCATGGCGCAGCACGGCATGGCATGGCACGGTACAGCACGGTGGGGCAGGACGCTTCGTCCCGACGCTCCCAGGTGATAACCATGCTTCCTGGGCGCGCGCCGTGCAGGGCTGAGCCGCGCTCCTCCACGCTCCTCCCTCGGCTCCGGGTCAGGGGCTGCCCGGCTGCGGTTTCGTGTTCATCCAAGCTCATCCCATCGTGAGGACCGTAGCTTCCTCCCTGCTGGATCCTGGGGCAGTGGGAGAAATTTCTTTGCGTTGTGAGCGCGGCCTATGGAAAAAAAAAGCACAGCTCAGGATGAACGCAGCGCTCGTCTTGTGACGTCGGCAGCCACCGAGCCGGTGCCGAGCTGAACCGTGGGCGCCGCGAGGGCTCCGGGCAACGCAGCGCTGCCGGGAGGAGATGGGAGCACAGGAGGAGCCCAGGGCTGCGCAGCGCCCACCCGGCGGTGCCACGCGCCCACCTCCCGTGGGTGCCCGTGGGATGGTCCCCAGATCTCTGCTCCCAGCCCCGTGCTGGCGCTGTGCTGTGGCGCAGAGCCCCGGCAGCACCACGCTGGCCTTCAGCTGCAGCTGCGGTCCTCGCAGTCCTGAAAAACAAAGCACTTAACGCCGACACTCGGGAGAGTCAGAAACGGTGGTGATCTGTATTTGCCACTCTTGTTCTCACTGTGCACCATTTTTTCTCATGCATATGTTCTCTCCTCCCCCTCCTCTTCCCCCTCCCCTGCTCTGCCCCTGACTCCAATCCCACCCTCCCCTCCCCTTCTCCTCCCCCCTCCCACCCCTGTTCTCAGCTGTTATGAATAGCGCTGTCGAACTGTTCAGGCTTTGGCTGCTGGCCTCGCGCGATGACCGCTGTCCCATTATCCCGTAGCGCACACAAACGTGACCTGAGCGGGTGCAGAAACCGCCCGAGCCCAGCGGGCGCCCAGAGCCCCTTACAGCCCCGGAGCCGCCGGGCCCCGACGTCTGCTCGCTCCGTGTTGTTGCTGCGCCCGGACCAGAGCTAACATTCTCTCTCATTGCTCTCTTCCTGCTCTCCATCTGCATGTCCGCGCTGCTCTGTCTAGAGCCGCCTCTGGCCTCCGGAGGGTGGGCGAGTTGTGTAAGTGAGCACGTTCTCATCTCATAGCGAACTCACGTTGTCCCCCGCCCGCCCCTCCCTGTGTGCCCCGTAGCCTGTCCGTGTCCCCGTCTCGTGACGTTGTGTGCTGCTGCTGCTGCTGCTGCCCCATGGCGAGGGCTGAGGAAATTCCCTCTGGCTCTGATGGCGCTCGGGCGGGACCCCGTGCCCCACTCAGCCCCAGCCCCACGGGAACAGATGCCATGAGGAGCAGCCCCGCACCGGGGCCGTCCCCACAGGGCCCCGCAGAGGGAGCGGAGCGGCCCTTCATGCTCCAGCCGCACTCAAAACTGTACAACCCAGAGCTGAGCTCGTTGCCCACCAATGAGGGGTCTTCATGGCGGCCCACAGGGAGGTCCCGGGCTTACGCCACAGTAATGGCTGACATGGGATGGCCGTGAGGAAACTACAGCACCGAAAGTGCCCTCCTCCCACTCTGGTTGGTGGTTGTTGCTGGAGGCTGTGCTGGCACAGCCCCTCGGCCTCGTCCCCCGCCAGCAGTCCTGGGCTGGCCAGGTTGGAACTGGATGATCTGTAAGGACCCTTCCAACCCAACCCAACCCAACCCAACCCAACCCAACCCAACCCAACCATTCTGTGGCTCTGTGATCTACAAGACCCCTTCCAATCCAACCCAACCATTCTATATTTCTGTGATCTTTAAGATCCTTCCCAACCCAACCCAACTGTTCTATATCTCTGTGATCTTTAAGATCCTTCCCAACCCAACCCATTCTATGATTCTCCAGTTCCCCAGGCCGGACCAGGCCCTGAGACCCCTTTCTCCCTGTGGGGTTCCACCTGGGGCACATGCTCCCACCCCAGGCCACTCTCCAGGTGAATTTCCCCAGTGTGCATGGCCAACTGTGTGCTCTCGGTTGTGCTTCTTCTGTGTTTGTCCGTCTGTCCATCCTGTTGGCTTTTTTTGACCTGTAGTGTGTCTGAACGTAGCTACATCCACCTGTGTTGCTCCCGCGTGTGATAGCACACCCAGAGCTCTGGGCAGTCTCCTGTTTGATTTTACTTGTCATTTTCTGCACATTGCTGGATTTCCAAGTCTGCACCCCTCACCGGTGTCCGGCCGGACAGGGCCAGTCCCTGGGAGAGCAGAGTGGCAGCACGTAGGACTCTCATGCCAGATGCCACCCACCGCCGCCGGGCTGCCCGTTCCTCCTGGATGCCGCCCGCTGGGACCAGGTCTGCTCCGCTCCAGGCTGTGCTGCACCGCAGCTTCCAGCAGAGGGGTGGGAACCCCGGCGCTGCCTGGCCCGGCACTGCCCCGGCAGAGGCGGTGGAGCCCACGGCTGCAGCTGAGGACCAGGCACTGCTCCGGGCAGGGTCGTGCCTCGGTCTTGGCGCGGCACATCTCACTTTGTTCCCCCCCCGGTCGGTGGCGGGAGGGTCCCCTCATGTCATCGCATACGCCCACGTCCCTGTGCATTCCATCCTGTTGCTGCTGTCACTCCGGGTGCTGCAGGCGGGGGAAGCTGCGGGCTCGGCTCCGTGATGCGGGCAGTGTTGGGGCTGGGCAGAGCTGGCTGCTGACCCCACATGGGGACAGCGCTCATCAGCATTCACGTGATGAGTGCCGTTTGCAACGCACGGGAGCTGATCCCGTCCTCGTTCAGCTGAGCTGGCATTTCAGACAATGGCGCAGCCTGCACGCGTCCCTTCGCGGTCAGCCAGCTGCTGCCCCAGCTTCCAGCAGGGTTGTGCCTGAGCCCAGCACAGCCCCACTGTGCAGACAGGATGGGGCTGGGCACTGCGCACAGCCCAGTGGGGCTGTGTTGGTGCAGACAGCAGGCAGTGCCCCCACACAGCCCCTTCGTGCAGTGTTGTTCCCATTGACTGCCTGAAAACATCCAGCAGCAATGGAACCAGCTGTGCCATCCCCTCTGGTTTTCACCGGTGCTTGCTTAGCTGGGTTTTCTTAGCACGAGTTTTGCATTTACTTTTCTGGAGGGGTAGGGGTTGTAAAACTGGAATGCTTGCTGGTTACACTGAGGAGGCTCGGTTCTGCAGCACCCCCAAGGCACGGTCGGTCCAGGTGCAAAAGTGTTCGCTGCTGTTCAGGAGCGCGTCATAGAATCAGGGAGCGAAGGTTGTGTTGGAGGGGACTGTGTAGGTCATAGAGCCATGGAATGCTTGGGTTGGAAGGATCCTTAAAGATCATAGAATCATAGAATGACTGGGTTGGAAGAGCCCTTATAGATCATAGAGACGTAGAATGGTTGCATTGGAAGGGCTCTTGTAGATCATAGAACTGCAGCAGGGCTTGGGTTGGAGGAGTCCTTATGGATCATAGAAGCACGGAATGGATGGGTTGGAAGGGTCCTTAAGGATCATTCAGTTCCAGTCCCCCACCGTGGGCTGGGTTACCAACCAGTCTTCATTAGCTCGGTGCACATAATGACGCCCTGTGACCCCGTAAGCCAGCCTGTGTCCCCAAGGCCCTCTGAGTAGATGCCTTCCTGACGCATGACCTCAGTGTCCCCTCTTCCAGTGTAAAGCTGTTCCCCCATGTCCTGTCACTACCGGGCCCCCTCCTGCTCATGTGCAGCCTTGGTGGGGTCTTACAGGTGGTCTGGGAGAGCTGAAATAAGTCAAGGAACGCAGCAGAAGCGTGCGCTGCTCGGGCAGAGGCAGAGGCAGCTCTCTCTGGGACGGGCAGTGTCTGTGGGGCAGGGGCAGTGCGTGGCCGTCCCCATGGCTCGCGTCCTTGGATCACTGTGCCTGTTCAGGACCGGTGTTGGTGGTGCCGCACCAAAGCAGCCCCCTCCCCAGCCCCCAGCCCCATGCAGTGTCCGTCCCATCTCCCCTCCCCCACACCACGAGCTCTCAGCTCCTTCCCCACCAGTGCAGCTGCACGGGCTCCTCCCGCAGCGCTGCGGTGCAGGAGGGCAGAGCTGTCACTGTCAGGATGTGGGGAGCAGAGGGCAGCAGGATGAGACATTGCATCAGCGATACCGTCCCGTAACTTCCCTGGTTTGCTGTCCCGTGACAGCGTGCTGGCCTCAAGCAGTGGGTTTATGGAGCAGAATTTCCTACTGTGTTTGAACTGGTGAGGCGAGGATGCAGGAACTGGTTTGTGCACGCAGCGCAGCCTCCTCCCGGTCAGTGCGAGATGCTCTCGGGTGAGCAGGGCTCCAGGCCCCGCTGTTTGTCGGTGGCAGCAGCCAGCTCCCAGCAGAGCACCCAGCTCCGCTCGCCGTGCTTCCAAGGCCTCCAGGTCTGTCTCAACTCAATGCATGTGCCTTGTTTCCGTTCACAGCCGCGTGCCTTTGGCTGCCAGGCTCTGCTCATCGCCCTGTCCCCGCTGTGCGCTCTGTACGTGCCGGTGTTTCCTCCTCTTCCATCCCTTCCCGACCTTCCTCTGAGCGCAGAGCGTGCGGCCACGTCGCCGCGCTGCCGTCCTGCAGGCACCCACAGCTGTGACCCATGGCATTGCCCGTCCTCCGTGGGGCTCCCAGGCACCTCCTGCTGTTGGGATGGGGCTGTCCCGCTCAGCACACGGCTGCACGGAGCCGGCCTAGCGCCCACGGTCACTGCGTGCTCATGAGCTGGGGCCCTGCGTCCCCATCTCTTCCATCGCTGGGGTGGAGGAAGATGCCGAGCTCCTCCTCAGCTCCGGAAATAAGAGGGAACTCAGATCCTGAGCAGATGGAGGAAAGCCAGAGCTCACCGTCTCAGAATTAGGAGCTCCACGCTCTCCTTTCCCAGCAGGGAGAGGTTTCATCTGAGCAGCGGCGTGAGGTGGCTGCGGGAGGTAGGGACCCAGCAGTCCCTGGTGCAGAGGTGTCAGGGGAACACGTGCCCGTGGGGGGGCTCTGCCCGCTGCCATTTGCTGCCTCTTGTTCAGCTCTGGGGGCTCTGCAGTTACGGGGAGCTGAAGCCGTCGGGTCGCCGAGTGCCTCCAGCAGCGATGAGGTGGGCTCCTCTGCCCCCCAGCAGCAAGCTGCAAGCAGGCTGCTGGTGTTGGCCGTGCTGCTGGCAGCGGTGGGAGCCATGCTTGTCTTGTGCTGGGAGGGCGGCTCTCCCAGGTCAGCCCCTGGGGGCAGAGCGGGCGGCATGGGAGCACACGTCGCAGCACCGGGGGATGCTGAGCGCGGGGAGCAGCGCAGGGCGAGCCGAGGGTCCTGGTGTGCTCTGTGGGGGGGGGGGGGACAGAAATGAGGAGGGGAGGGAGCTCGTCAGTGTGAAAAGAGGTGAGCAGCAGAGGCAGCGTTCTGCATCAGCGTCCCGTTTGGTTTTGCAGAGTTGCTAACTGTTGGAAAACCCCCGTGTTAAATGAGAACGTATGGTTTGCGGCAAATGTGGAGGTTCTATGGAAAATCTCCCTTCTTTCTGTATTCTGAGTGTGCCCGTCACTGCTTGTCCCCTCTCCGGGCACCGCTCCCCTCTTCTTCATTCCCATCTGTTGGGTATTTACACACTGAGAGTCCCCTCAGCCTCACCCCGGCCGAGCAGCCCCAGCTCTCCCAGTGCCACGTGTCCCAGTCCCTCATTGCCATCACGGCCCTCCCTCGGTGCCTCCCTGTCCCAGTGCCCACATCCCTCTTGCAGTGGGGAGCCCCACACTGGCCCCGGGCTCCAGGCGAGCCCTCAGCGGTGTGGGATCAGCTCCCCTGCCCTGCTGCTCTCCGTAAGCGGCCCCGGGACACATTGCTGGCTCCTGGTCCTGCAGCACAGGGTTCTCCCACCCCCCTCAGACTCAGGATTTTGCTTTTCCCTTTGCTGGGCTTCCTGAGGTGGCTCCCAGCTCGTTCCTCTGGTCAGTGCAGTCTTCACAGCCGTTCGGTGCATCTGCCCCCGCACCCGATTTGTAAACCCACCAGCAAACTGCTGAGGGGATCCTTCTCCCCATCCTTGGGGTAATTAAAGAAGACGTTGGGAAGCATTGACCCCAGCGGCCCCTGGAGTGCACCCCAGTTCTCTGACCCACGCTGGACACCGTGCTGCTGGCCCTGCTCTCAGCCCCACGTCTCTGTGCTGGGCCCTGGCTGCACGCTCACCTCGGTCACACCCGGTGCCGCCGTGCGCGCCACCACGTTTCCGTCCCGCTCAGCAGCGGGGTTGTTTTCCTGGTGGCCCACGTGCTCTGACCTTGGCTTTGGAGGCCACCCCGGGAGGTTTCCATTCGCTTTCGCCTTCTGCTTGCAGGGACAGGCGACATATTTCTGTCTGACCAAATCCCTCGGAGACAGGAGCTGCAGAGGCGCGATGCCATCTGTGCAGGTATCGCCCTGTGCAGGAGGACTCGGTGTTTCCAACTGCGTTTAGGCAAAAGGAGGGGGGCACTGCCTGGCCCTGCAGCCCCCCCTGCCCGCGGCCGTTACCTTGGGGTGCTGCTGGAGAACCAGGAGCGCAGCCCCGCGGCTCAGTGCCGCTATGGAGGTGTTGGTGTTGTGGAGGTGTTGGGAATCCTTCGTGCAGTTCCGTGGTGAGCATTGGAGATGTCTTGGAGGGAGGATGAGAGCAGCTGGGCTGCACTGAGTGCGAGCGGCAGAGTTCTCCTTGCAGTGACGGGAGGGAGTTGCCTGTTGCTGGGCCTGGTGACTGCTGAAGGAATTGGGACCGAGATACCAGGATCAAAGAAAAAAGACTCAACCATCAGCAGCGTTCATGAAGCCTGCCTTTTAATACCTTCCATCAGAGCGTTCCCAAAGGGCTTAATTAGCGGACGGGCAAACACAGCATCCTTCTTTGCGTGGTGATAAGGCGCTTTTCCGCACGCCGGTGTTCCTTTCCTTGTGAGGTGCTTCCCATGAGAGCTGCTCCCCCTTTTTGCTGATTGCAGCCTGTGCCGGGGGATGCGAGCTGCCAGGTCCTGGGCTCCAGGTCAGGCAGGTGAGGGCTGCCATGCAGAGTGGTGACAGCCACCGTTCCCATGCTGCTGAGCTTCCAAGGTGCAGCTGGAGCGTTGCCGCGCATGGGAAATGAGGAAGGCATTTCATTTTCCCCACGGAGCTTCCTGGTTACATTTACATGATGGTGCCCAAAGGAGCGGTGGGCGACGCCGAAGCCTTTGTGAAACCTGATAAAGGGAAAGCCCTTGAGAACATCAACCAAAGGCAGAGCAGCGCCCTAGGACGGAGCAGCGCCCTAGGACAGAGCGGCGCTTGGCCTCGGCTGGGTCCTGGTTCCTCCGTATCAGTGTGCACTCAATGTGCACATGTGAGCCCGCGGTGAGGAGCACTGATCCAGAAGAAGCCCTCGGAGCAATGCGTCCAAACCTCGTAATGCATCGATGTCGGGATGCGGCGCGGAGCCATCGCTGGTGAAGGATCACATCCAGAAACGCTTCCCTGGCTCGGAGCAGAACCAAGGGCCTGTGAGCAAAGCGCTGTGCTGGTGGCCCCCAGTGAAGTCATCTTGCAGGGCTGGACGTCGGGGAGCAGTGTCCTCCTGTGGCACAGCGCTGCCGGCGGAGCAGAGCGGTGCTGCCATGCATCCTCCGTGCTGAAGAGGAATGCTCTGCAGAGCTCTTCCCTGAGCCCTGACCCTGGAAGCCTCCAGACAGCAAAGGAGCTGTGCTGGCAGCCATGGATCCCTGCAGCGCAGCCTGCCGTGATGCCAAGACTGCAGACCTGAGGTCGCTGTGTCTGGGGACGCCTGTGTGCCAACCTCAGCCAGCCCTGGGAAGGGGGTGGCAGGGACACCAGCGCACAGCTGGCAGCAGTGTCTCACCGTGCCCGTCTGTGGGGATTTCCACATCCTCTGCGGGGATGGCCCGTGCTCATGGACCCTTTTTATTTGCAGCTTGAACTCAAAGAAGCTCAGGATGAACTGCAGCGTTAGTGGGGCAGGTCTCCCCTGTCCGAGCTCCCATCCTCAGCTCCTGGGTCCTCCTTGGCACAGCAGTTCTCGCGGCAGAGCCACACAGAGCCCAGCCTGGAAGCTCTCAGAAACATTTGGTTGGAAAAGAGCTCTGAGATCCCCAGCCCAACCCCAACCCATCCCTCCGTGCCCAATGACCACGTCCCCAGGTGCCACATCCCCACGGTGCTGGAACACCCCCAGGGACGGGGACTCCCCACTACCCTGGGCAGCCTGTGCCAGTGCTGACCGCTCTTTGGAGCACAGATTGTTCCCAGTCTCCAAACTGACCCTCCCCAGCGCACCGTGAGCCCATCCCTCAACGCACAGCACAGCATGTTGCTGCCCTCTGAAATCTCCTCTGCAGCAGTCGTCATTCATCCTGCCTCAAGATTAATTCACGTTTGAACACGGATTTTGGCTTGTTCTGCAAGTTCCGTGGAAGAAGAGCCCTCAGACCGTAACTAAGTGCATCCCTCAGCAGCGAGCTGTGGTGCTGTCTCATCTCATTGCTCCTGGTGGGCCAAAGCCGCGTCCTCATTCTGCGTTCGGTGCCCAAGTGCCTGGTGGGCTGCCAGCTCCCTGAGCAGCGCGGGTGTGACAGCTGGGTGTCACCTGCTGCCTGGTGAGCACGCACTCCTGCATGGCATCCTCGGTGCCCTCCCGCCGCCGTCTCTCCTTCCCCAGCCCCTGGCAGCAGTCCCCCTCTCCGTCCCTCCTTCACCAGGCTGAGCAAGCTCTTGGCAACCAGCTGCCACTGTCTGCAGCCGCTCCTCTTCACATTTACCTTCCTTGAACATGAGAGACCCAAACTGTCCTCCGAATTCCAGAAGAGACAGCAGCGGTTTCTGGTGCGGTGACATGAGTGCACACGTGTGTCTTGCAGCACTCCTGCTGTGCTGGTGACTCCTGGGCTGTGCCAGCAGACCCAGAACTTTCTTCATCATTTCCCATGGGCGAGCTCCAGCTGAAAGCAGAGCTCCTTTGCCAGCCCCGTGCGCAGGGCCCTGGCTGTGCCCCGTCACTGCAGTCCTCAAGGTCATTCGGTTGCTCCTCTTTCCTGCTGATGGCGCTTCCCAAGTGTGACTCATCGTCACGCTCCTTTGTAACTCTTGCTTTCTGTGCCAAGGTGGGAAGAACATCAGAACAAGAGGCAGCGTGGCTGAGCCCACAGCCTGCGGACGGCCCTTCCTATTCTTGTGAAGCTCACCTTCTCACAGCCGCCTCTCTGAGAAACCCTCAGCACCTATCGGCCTCCCAGAACGCGGCTCTTACGCAGTGTCTGCATTGGTGGTTTTGGGCACTGCGTGCTTTTCTGTTGCCGTCAGTTTGCTCCAGGAGGGGAAGGCAGAGCTGGAGGGTGCCACGGTGTCCCAGCACCTTCCTGCCCTTGTGTCTGGGCTGGAGGTTGGGCTGCCTGCTGGCCAAGGGCAGCACACTCCGTCAGGTTCTGGTAGCACAGTGCAGCAGCAGTCAGGGCAGCTGGAGGCAGCACGGGGCAGAAGATGCCAGGCTGGGTGCAGGGTGCTGCCAAAGCAGAGGGACTGCATGGAGTCCCACGGCCCCGCTCAGCACCTGGGCCCCGATGGCCCCACAGCATGCCACCCCCAGGCTCCGCAGGCTGAGGGGCTCGCTCCGATCAGAGCACTCCCAGCAATTGCCCACCTGGTGGTTTTCTGGTTCATTTGTTTTCCCATTCCAAGCATCCTTGTTTACACCAGGGCAAGGTTTATGACAAGCAGGTGATGGCAGAAGGGAAGTGTTCTTGCAGCACCATTTGTCTCCTGTCAGATCCTCCAGTCTGGTGCAGAGCAGACCTTGGCCACTGCCCAGGGACACCGCGCATCCCCGGCACTGCTGCAGAAGGGACTGACCCAGCCCCACACTGCCCACACACAGCCCCGCGGGCCAGAGCATTAACGCCCATGGGTGCAGACGTGGCTTAGAGCGAGATGTAGACCGGGTCAGACCCTTCCCTGCCCTGTGTACAGCGCGTGCCAGAGCTCAGCTCCGTTCTGCGACGGTCAGACCCTGCTGTCCCACGCCTGGAGCCTCGCGCCGTTGCCTGGGGAGGTGATGGAAGTGCTTCTCATCCCACAGAGGGGCTCTGCCCCCGTGGCAGATGTGCTCAGGCCATTGTGAATTGCTCTGGCTCCGTGTCTAGAGCTGTGCCATTAGTAAGGGGAGGTGGTCCCAGCCGGAGGGGGCAGGTGATGGCGTGGGGTCCTCAGTGCGGCACCTCTCACTGAACCCGCAGAGGGCTGCAGGGCTGGGGCTGCTCCCGGGAGGGCTTTGGGTGCTGTGGAGAGAGGGCAGCGTGGCCGGGAACCAGAGTTCCTGGAGATAATTCCTGCAGCTCTTCTGCCTCCTCGGAGCAGACCTCGCAGGGCTCGCAGCAGGTCTTGGCCGGAGCGCTCCGAGCCGCGTCCCCGCGCGTTGTGTGTGTGCTCTGTGTCTGGGGACCTGGCCTCACCCCGCGCTCTGCTCTCTCTCCTCTCTCTCTCGCTGTACCGTTCTTTCTGCAGACTTTTCAGTAGTTTAGGAGAACTCAGCACCATTTCCCAGCGGAGCTCCGGGACCACCTACACAGTTCGACCTGGCAGTCGCTACCCTGTAACCCGACGTACCCCCAGCCCCGTGAAGCCGGCTCTGGATCGGACAGAGCCGCTCAGCACCGTGCGGCCGTACGGCCTGACCCCTCCCACCATCCTCAAATCTTCCAGCCTCTCCATCCCACACGAGCCCAAGGAGGTGCGCTTTGTGGTGAGGAGTGTGAGCGCCCGGAGCCGCTCCCCGTCCCCATCCCCCTCGCCAGGGCCGCCCCTGCACACCCTCCACCCGCCGAGGCCCTTCATGCAGAAACCCCTCCACCTGTGGAACAAGTACGACGTTGGGGACTGGCTGGAAAGCATCAACTTGGTGGAGCACCGAGACAAGTTTGAGGACCATGAGATCGAGGGCACGCATCTGCCCGCCCTCACCAAGGAGGACTTTGTGGAGTTGGGGGTGACACGGGTCGGGCACCGGATGAACATTGAGCGGGCGCTCAAGCAGCTGGTGGACAGCTGACCGTGCTAGGCAGTGCCGGCCTCTTCCAGAGCCACCCATGGGGGGGGGGGGGGGGGGGGAACATTTCTACCAGACTAATAAAACCCACTTCGATTCTCTTTCTACTCTGAGCACTGCACTGAAGGGTGTGGAGCCTGACGGCTCCCGCCTGCTCCTAGGCGGCCCCGTGCCGCACACACGCAGCCCCGCTCAGCCCTGCCGGCCCCGCGACGCCTTCGGGAAAAGGAATGTTGCATGAAATACATCCTCTTTTCCGTCCCTCCCAGAGAGTCCGGCCTGTATATCGCTTGATGTGCTCTTGCCCGGGGGCGTCGCTGGAGGCCGGAGGGGCCGAGGAGCCATGTGCTGCCGCGCCCGGGCTCTGTGTCTGGCCTGTGGCACGGTGACACCTGGCTGGGGCTGGGGGCCGGTCCGCCGCCAGGCGAGGAGCCTGACCCTCCTGCGGGTGCCTCGTGTGGCAGGTGGGAACAGGCCGACCAGGCCCTGGGGTGCGCAGCACAGCCAGGCCCAGCAGTGCAGCCAGGCCCAGCAGTGCGGCTAAACCCAATGGTGCATCTAGGCCCAGCGGCATGGCTAGGCCTGGCAGTGGATCTAGGCCTGGCGGTGTGGCTAGGCCCAGCAGCACGGCTAGGCCCAGTGGTGCACCTAGGCCCAGCAGTGCGACTAGGCCCAGTGACATGGCTGGCCCCAGTGGCACACCTAGGCCCAGTGGCACAGTTAGGCCCAGCAGCACAGTTAGGCCCGGCGGCACAGTTAGGCCTGGCGGCACAGTTAGGCCTGGCGGCACAGTTAGGCCTGGCGGCACAGTTAGGCCTGGCGGCACAGTTAGGCCTGGCGGCACAGCGAGGCCTGGTGGCACGGCTAGGCCTGGCAGTGCAGCCTGCTGCAGGAGGCAGGCAGGGTGCTGAGGAGGGGGAGCAGCCTCGGCAGCGGGGTGGCCCAGAGAGGTGCCCTGGTGCCGTGGGGATAGTTGCCCCGCTCCTGCCCCGCTCCTCGCCCCACAGCCCCTCGTCTGGCTCTCCCAGCAGACCAGAGCTGGGCAAGAGAGGAGAGGGACCGAAACCGCATGGATTGAAGCATGTTTGGGGGGTGTCGAGGGAGGCTGGTGGGGACCCAGCAGCAAACGCTTTGCCAACGGTGAGGGTGGGGGGTGGGGGGAGGTGTTTGGTTTCCTCTTGGTTTGGGGTCTTGTTTCCAAGGGGACACGTTGATGGGTAATATATAATCTCCGTGCATTTATATAGAGAGCAGCTGATGATCTACAAGAGACAATTCTGACCTACAGGATTCCCACTCTGTCCTTGTCATCCTTATTTTGCATCTTTTTAATCAATCAGCTATATATTTGAAAAGAGAGAACAAATATCTATATATCTATATCTATAGCTATAGCCACCTGATTTTGTTATAATTTTACTAAATCTATATATCTCTAGACTTGTTGAGATGCTGATGAGGAGGTGCCTGCACCCCTCCCCCGGGACACCCATAGCTCATGGGAGTTTTTAGCGACTGACTGAATGAATGTTAAAAAAAGAGTCTTTTTAAAAAAAAAAACTTAAAAAAAAAAAAAACCAACAGCTCCTTTCAGACACTCTGGATTTTAAAGATTTAGAAACACAAAGCAACGAAACCGCTCGGTTTTTGGGACACACCACGTCTTCCATCCCCGCAGGCAGAGACAGACGCATGGAGGTGGAGAGCTTCCAGTCCCCGCTCCCTGGATCCTGCTCTCCCTCCGGTGCTGGGGAACCCACAGACCCATGGCCTGGGGTGGCCCCAGTGCTGGAGGGGCAGCAGCCCCATTCCCGTTCCCACGTCCTGTGCGCTCCCCTTGCCGGCATCGCACGCCCAGGCTCAGGGGTGGCCAGGGGACGGCTTGGTGACTGGTGTTCCCCAAAAGCCGAGTCCCCCATGAAGGCATTAACTCTTCTGGTGCTAGAGGGAAGGACAAGGAGGTTCCTTCTGACCCTCACACATCTACGAACCTTTACAACCTTCAGCCAGTGGAAGGCCCAGGGCTGGGGCTGCAGCCCCTTCCCCTGCGCGCGGCCCCGGGCTGAGCCCCTTGGACGGGCCCCGGCGGCTGCGGTGCTGTCTCCTTACCCTGAGCTCTCGGCCCATGCGGCTCCATGCAGAGCTCTCTGGAAACCACTGAATTCTGTGTATCCACAGCGCTTCTTCCCTCCCCAAGCAATGCCCCAGTGCTCGCATGGGGAAGGCAAGGGGCTCCCAACCTGTACCTTCTTATTCTGCAAGCAAAAATCCCGCTGTAGATACCCGGGGTACTCCAGGCCTCCCACCCAATAATGGGGGAGCCAGGAGGCATCCCAGCTTTGACCGCAGCCATCGCGTCCACCCGAGGCCACCTTCTTGCTGGCCAGCTTTGCCATTGCGCCCGTCCTCCTGTGTGTGCCAACGCTGCGCTGTCGTGTGCCCGCATCCTGCCCTGTGCCGTTATCGCCTCCGGTCCCATCCACCCCTGCCTCCGTGCTCCCATCGCCCTGTGCCCTCTGTACCCCACCACACTCCCCAGTCCCTCCTGATGGTCTCTTCACATTTTGACACAAGCGTCACGTTGTCCCTGCCCTGCACCCTCAGCTCCCCGCAGCCCCCCGCCCTCCCATTACCCACATTCCATCTCCTGTGCCCACCCTGGCATGAGTGAGCACTCTCTGGCTACCAGAGCTTGTTGGCATGCTCGTGCACAGGGACGGTCCTGCACCACAGACATGCACCAGCCACCGTCGCTCTGCACTCCTCCATGCTCCGCGTGTCCCCGCCTGCTCTTGTCGTCACCTCCTGCTCTGCGGTGCCCGTACCTCAGAACCACGCCATGAGCCAAGTGTGTTCCCCGCAACCCAAACCTTCCTTCATGCTGCTGCTGTTCCATCAGCATATGCCCGGCGAGGTGGCACGGCCGCATCCCGTGGGCACTCTGCATCACTGCATGTCTGCAGCCCTGTGCCCTGCAGGCTCTGCCGTGAGCCCCACAGAGCACGAGGATTTCTACATACCGCCATTCCACCCACCTGTTCCTCACACTGCTTCTGCAGGGCCGCCCTGCGGTGCTGTGGGAATGCTCATTGCCTGCACCGTGCCATGGGGCTTCTGTGCCTGTTGGTCCATCAGCTGCACGCCCCATGCTGTCCTCCCCTGCTCCCATGCTTGCCACTCATGCGTTGTCCTGCATGCTGCAGCTCACTGTGCTGCAAACCTCTGCACCACTGCAGGTTTGGCTTAGGCTGCCCAGCTTGGTTCTGCAGCCCCACGCCTGCACCCTACTCCCACCTCCTCCATCCCCATTCCCATCCTTGTCCCTATTCCCATCCCTATTCCTATCCCCATTCTTCTTCCCATCCCCATTCCCATCCTTGTCCCTATTCCCATCCCTATTCCTATCCCCGTTCCTCTTCCCATCCCCATTCCCATCCCCATCCCTATTCCCATCCCCATCCCCATCCCTATTCCCATCC
>NC_034409.1:447693-449192 GCF_002078875.1 Numida meleagris
TCCCTATTACCATCCCCACCCCCATTCCTATCCCCATTCCCATCCCCATTTCCCTTCTCCCCACTCCTGCAGGTAACGCAGACCCCAGCAGCCCCCACCCCTTGGAGCAGCACAGTCCCGCTGCCCAGCATCCCCTCGGCACGGCCCCGAGCCCCCAGCGCTCGGTTGCACAGGTTGGAGTGTTCCGTGTTGCCCTGAGTGCAGGCAGCTCCTCGGGCTCTGCCTGGGGAGCGCGGGTCTCTGCCCCTTCCGCAGCTGCTTCTGGGGCGACCCACAGAGACCCCCGCCTGCAGCCGCCTCTCACCACGAGGGGCCAGAAGACTGCAGAGCGAAACTTTTCTGCAGGACGTTCGGTCTGGGACCAGGAAGCTGGACGCCTTCTTGCCATTTCCAAAGAGCCTTCCTTGCCCCACTGCTGCCCCATCCTCCCACCAGGGCTGGAGATGGACGGTGGGCACACAGTTCTGCCCGGCGCCCGCGCCGCCATGTGCCCCCCAGCTCCCACCATGCCAAGCAGCTGCAGCCGTACCTGTGTTGGAAAACACTGCGTGACCGCGGGGCCCCGGCCCCACGGCACCACGGCTCGTCCCAGTCAGGAAAACACAAAAGAAGGCGACACCCAACCACGGCCGTGCCATCACCCCAGCCCCGCGGCTGCTCGGGTCTGCACCAAGCCCTGCTCCCAGCACTGACCAGTGCCGCCTCCTCGCTGCCCATCCCCATGGCCACGTCCTCCCATGGCATTGCCCATCCCCTCCACGGCCGTATGCACACCGAGCTCCATGAGCGTGGGCTCAGGGCTTTGGAGACGGCACCGCACAGCTCCCCCGGAGCAGTGAGTGCGGATCGGCCCCAGCAGTGGTCGCGTCCCACGATCATTTCTGGTCCCAGCGGACAGAAGCGCACCGTTCCAGCTCACGCAGCTGCTGCTACTTAACCTTTTTTTTTTCTCAGCTGAAGCAAAGAGGATTTTTTTTTCCCATGTGTAGATAGCTCTTTTCTGACTTTAGATCTACTCTGAGGCATTGGCATCTCCACCCCGAGCATCCCGGACCCAGTGAGACGCTCCGCTTTGACAAGCCATTCAGGAGGAGGCCGAGCGCGCGGCGCCCGCTGCCCTCACTGTGATGCTCATGGCTTCTCGACATTGGGTTACTTCTGTAAAAAGGGAGACACTTTTTGTTTGGGGTTTTTTTTTTTTTTTTCCGGCTTTGAAGGGAATTTTTAAAAGAAAAAAGTTGTTGGTATTTTTCCTTTGTCCAAACAAAATCCATCGATCCTCGTTCTTCATAACCCCCCCCTCTGTAACTCTGACGTTAGGAGAAAAGGAACCAAAACCCAGCGCACCTCATTGCTGATGGCTGTGAGCAACCACAGCCAGTGTGCTCTGTGGCTGATGGCCATGGGCACCCAAAGCCAATGTGTTTTGTTGCTGTTGGCCATGGGCAACCAAACCCAACGCATTTTGTTGCTGTTGGCCATGGGCAACCAAACCCAAC
>NC_034409.1:449252-451875 GCF_002078875.1 Numida meleagris
CATTTTGTTGCTGTTGGCCATGGGCAACCAAACCCAGCGCATTTTGTTGCTGTTGGCCATGGGCAACCAGAGCCAACACGCTTTGTGGCTGACACTCATGAGCTTTGGTTGCCAATGGCCATGAGCTTCTGCAGCAGTGCAGTGTGTCTCGGTTTTGTTCCTCCAGCACATGTGCATCCCCCATTGCTGGCATGCATGTAGACATGTGCGTATATACCCACACGCACACGGCCCCCGGGCACGTGCACACTCACACGGACTCTGCATGTGCATCGACACGCTTGCCCCTCGCTCCACGCGTGCGTGGAGCCGCAGGCACACGTCCCACCACCACCACCCTCGTTCCCGCCCGGACGAACTCACCTGTGGGTTTTTGTTCTGTTTTTAATTTTACAGGGTCAGTTTGACTTCACCCTTATTTTGTATGGATTTTTGGAGGAGATTTCTCCTTCTCCAGAGTCATGGAGGTGTGGCCATTCGCCTCCCGCCCTTGACGTTGTGATACACATACCCCACAGAGATCTATGTTTCTTATATTATATTATTATTATTATTATTATTATGTAATAAATTTATAAGAAAGCTTCACTTTGTTCTGTGCTCTCTCTCTGTCCCCACACCGGGCCCCTCCCCCCTCCTCCTTTGGGTGACCCCTGGGGCACGCTGAGCCCCCATCATCGCGGGGCTCGGGGCTCTCGTGCACATCCTTATGGGCAGCACTGGGTTGTCACAGTGTCCGCTGCTCGCCCAGGGTCTGCCCCACAGGAGCTGCTGCCAGGGGGTGCTGGGAGAGCCCAGCACAGTGCCCCATGCCCACGGCCACCGCTGCCCGTCCATGCACATCTCTGGTGCCCACTGCCACCTCCAGGCTGGCATGGAGCTGGTGGGGGTTCCACCACGTCCCCCAGCACAGCAAGTGCCAAATCCTGTCCCCATGACCCAAACCCGGTCACAGATCTCCCCAAACCATGTGACTCCATGACCCCATCCCTGCACCACATTGTGCTGTGCCCATTTCGGTAATGGGGATGGGGTCCCCTCTCTAGGTCCCATGTGCCCGTAGGGGTTCTCCAGCTCCTTCCTCCAGGATCAAGGCACAGAACCCAGAGCTGTGGGGCTGGAAGGGTCCTCCACAGCTCCCCCCATCCCCCCCAGCAGCTGCACACAGAGAGTCCAGGCAGGTTTGGATCCCTGCAGAGGGGACTCCCCCACTTCTCTGGGCAGCGGTGCCAGGGCTGTGCCACCCCCACAGCACAGAGCTCTTCCTCACAGTCAGACAGAACTCCCTGGGCTCCAGTCTGTGCCCAGTGCCCCTTGTCCTGTCACCAAACAGAGCCTGGCCCCTTCCTCCTGACCCAGAGCTGCAGCTGTGCCCCCCCTGGGTGGAGCAGAGGGGAGGAGCACCCCCCTGCTGTGCTGGCCATGCTCCGTGCAATGCATCCCAGGGTCCCATCGGCCTTTTGGCCACCAGGGCACACTGCTGGCTCATGGTCAGCTGCTGGCTACCAGGACCCCCAGGTCCTTCTCCACAGAGCTGCTTCCCAGCAGCTCAGCCCCCAACCTAGAATCACAGTATCACTGAGGTTGGAAAAGGCCTCTAAGGTCATCAAGTCCCCGCTGGGCCCCGTCCCCGGGTGTCCCGCACGTGCCATGTGGGGGCACTCCCCATGATCTGCTCCATTCCCCAGCACTGAGGGCAGGCTGATGGGTGACAGCTCCCCGGATCCTCCCTAGGCTCCCTCTTGTAGATGGGGGGATCCCATCCATCCCCACAGACTTGTGACAGTCGGGGTGGAGCAGTGGGTCTCTGAATGTTCCCACCTGAATTGTGGGGGTTTATTCTGCTCCCACCCCACACTTCCAGCCCAGGGTTTGGAGTGCCCCAAGGGTAACTGGGCTGACTGGTAAGGACAGACTTGAGGAAGCGCTGGGAACCTCATCCTTTCCCTTCCCCACCGCATCTAGCAGGGGGGGGGTTCTCCTCTCCTCACCCCCCCTCTCTCTGGTCACGCATTTCTAGACACTTCTTTGCTCTCCCTTCCTACAGCTCCCAGGCAGAGCCCAGTCCATGCTGCTGCTTTCCTAACGCACTCCCTGCACATCCCACTGACACCCTGGTGTCCCCCCCCCAGCCCCCAGACCCAGGCAGCACCCGCACCCCACGCTCACACCAAGCATATATTTTATTGAAAGACCAAGTGGGTGACAAGGCGGTGGGGGGGCGAACCTTTACCGGGGGGGGTTTGTACAAGTTACAGTTGCTCAGGACTCCTGTGATGGTCGGAGTTGGGAGATAAATATCGGAACATCGAGCGGCGTGGAGTTATCGTCACTAAACTAGCACTGGTCAGATGGGGGGGGCCGGCAAGCAAAAGAAATCACCAGGCACAGCAGTGGGGGGGGAGGCGGCCGCCCGCCCGGAGCTGCTCCCCCACCCCGCCTGCGGGTTTTTCCTCTCTTGGGGCGAATACATTCAGGCCGGGGGGGGCTCCTGTGGGGGTCTCAGTGCCGGCCCCGCTGCCCCCGGCACAGACCCACAATGGGGCAGGGGGGGCAGTGTGGGGCTGGGTAGGGGGCACAGGGTGGCACGGGGGGGCCCTGCAGCTGGGGGAGATCCTGCAAA
>NC_034409.1:452220-458963 GCF_002078875.1 Numida meleagris
CCCCAGCCCCCGGGAAGCAGTGAGAATGCGCGGTGACTCCGTGAGTGGGAGCGTGTGCGGGAGGGGCCAAGCCGGCTGCCGTGGGGTCAGACAGAGTCTCTGGGGGGTGTGGGAGCAGGAGACCCCCCACCACTCGCCCCCTTACTCCAGGTAAATGTCCTCTGTGGGGCAGGCGTACTCCAGGTGCTCCTGGTAATATTCCTGAAACGCACGGCTGCGAGGAGAGGGGCAGCTCAGGGAGGGGAGCAGAACCCAACACCCGCCCCATCTGCCCAACACCCCCCAGGAACCTTACCCCCATCCCATCCACTTCCAGGACCCCCATGCCCATCCCCATCCACCCCATCCCTATCCACCCCCCAGGACCCCCCTGGTGCCACGCCCATTCGACCCCAGCCCTGGCTCTATTTGTCCCCGAAGATCCCCCAGCCCCACCTCCATCCATCCCCCCAGAATCCCCATCCCAATCCTCACGCACCCTCCAGGACACCCACCCGCCCCCTAGCCCTGTCCCCACGTACCCGACGCACTCGGCGACGTGCCGCATGGATTCCTGGGAGACGAAGACGTGGCAGGCGAAGCGGCTCAGCACCGGGTGCTTGGTGATGAACCCGAAGTAGCTGCAGGGGAGGGGGCACAGGGTGAGGTGGGGGGGGTCCTGTGGGACGAGGGACCCCCATGGTACACCACGGGGTCGGGGGCTCACCAGCTGTTCCGGGGGTGGCACCCACAGAAGGAGATGTTCTTCATCTGGAAGAAGTGACTGCAGCGCTCAAACTGGAAGAGAAAAACCAAAGAATGCTGCAGTGTGGGCACCTGGATGGGGGGTGGGGGGATACCCCGGGACCCCTGCCTGCCCCCACACCTCCTCATCCCGGCTGTACTCGTTGACTGTCAGGATGAGCTTGATGCCCTGCAGCGTGATCTCCAGGTCGCAGCTGGCTGGTGGGCGCAGGTGCACTGTCAGCTTCCTGGTGGTGGCAATCTGGGGGGGACATCAGGGGTCCCACACAGCCTCAGCACAGACACTCCCACAGCCAAAAGGGGGGCTGGTGCCCACCCGGTGCCTCTGGGCTCACCTTCTGCATGGCTGCGCAGAGGATGCCGTTGCCTTGGTGGTAGGGCACTTCCACCGAGCCCAGGAACTGCACATTGAAGCGCTCCACCCAGCATGGGTTCCTCTTCAGACCTGCACAGGAGAGGGGACGGGGAGACAGCGCCGGGACCCCCACCAGCCCAGGACCCCCTTGGGATGTGGAACCTCTAGGGAATGTGGGAACCCAATGGGTTGTGGGATGCCACGGGATGTTGGACCCCAGGGGTTGAGGGACCCCCATGGGACGCAGGACTCCATGGGCTGTGAGACCCTATGGGTTGAGGGAGACCACGGATTGAGGGACTCCCAGGGGATTTGGGACCCCACGTGCTGCGGTGTTGCGAGCGCTCCCTACCGATGACGTCCCTGGCATGACCAATGACCTCATGGGCATAGAATGCGGGGAAGATGCCCCTCTCTCCCGTCCGCATGTTGTAGCCGCGGTACCAGTAGTCATCCTCTTCCAGCTCCACCAGGATGGGGTCGTCCACATCCAGCTCCAGCTCATCCTCATGGCGTGGGATGAACCTGTGTGGGCAGGTGGGCGGGAGGAGACCCCCTCATTGCCCTGTGGCCATGGGGTGGGGAGAGGCCGTGGGAGGATGTTTCCGTGCGGTGCTCACCTGAACACGGCACGGTGGGTCTGCTCACGCTCCTCCCCATTCACCATGCAGGAGAACAGCCCGAAGGACTCTGTGCCTGGCACAGGGGGAGGCAGTGTCACCCAGGGCACAATTCATGGCCCCACAGGGAGAGCTCCCGCTGACCCAGAGCCCCTCAGCAGCGCCATGACTGCCCCACACTGTGGTCCTGGGCTTTGTCCATGGTGTGGAGATGGCAAAGGGGAGCCAGACATGGTCAGCATGCAGAACAGCACGGGGCTGGCATGGTGCAGCACAGCATGGCACAGCATGGCACAGCATGGCACAGCACAGCGTGGTGCTGCATGGCATGGCATGGCATGGCACGGTACGGCACAAGGCAAGGTGGCATGGTGCATCATGGCACAGCACAGCAGGGCATGGCATGGCACAGTGTAGTGCAGTATGGCATGGTATGTCATGGAACGGTGCAGCACAGCACAGCACAGCTCAGCACGGCACATGCAGCACAGCACGGCACACACAGCACGGCACAGCACAGCACAGCGCAGTCACTCACTGGAGGAGCGGGAGGTGCTGTTGACAAAGACATTGAGGAACTTTTTGGAGAACTGCAGGTCGGCCTCTGGGGAGGAGTCCTCGGAAGAACTGTGCACGTCAGGGGCCGCCAGCCCGTCACCGAAATTCGCCTCGTCCTCCTCCAGCTCGCAGCGCTCACAGGCCCGCAGCAGGTCGCTATCGTCGCTCAGCACCGAAGTGCAGCGCCGCAGGCTCACCAGCTCCAGCTGTGTGTGCTCGTCCACCACCAGCGTGTACTTCACCGCGTCGTACGCCAGCGACTCGTCCCGCGGCTCCAGCGCCTCGAGGGCAGGCGGCAGCTCCTCGGGGAACAGCGATCCCCGCAGGTGGGGCACCGCGTCCTCTTCCGTCCCGTAGGCCACGGTGAAGCAGCGGTTGGTCTTGGCGGTGGAGACGTCCAGGGCAGCGGGGTCCTGCCCCCCCGGCTCTAACCGGACAGCGTCGATCATGTCGCCGTCCTCCAGGGCGCCCGATCGCGGGGTCTGCTCGGCGGCGCTGTCCTTGGTGCTGAAGGCGCTGTCCGTGGTGCTGAAGGCGCTGTCCTTGGTGCTGAGCGCGCTGTCCTTGGTGCTGAGGGCGCTGTCCGCGGTGCTGCCGGGACCGCGGCGGCCGCTGGCGGCGGTGTCCCCGCTGCCGCCCAACCGCTCGATGGAGACGGGGCGGCCCGGGAAGACGGGGGCGATGGTGTCATGGGTGGGGTTGCTCAGGAAGAGGAACGGCCCTGGCTCGTCGGCATTCGGCTCCAATGGCGGCTCCATTCCAGCCCCCAGCGCCTGCTGGTCCTCAGCACGCTGCAGGGAGCTGCGCAGCGTCTCCATGTCCACCAGCTCAATGGGGCGCGGGGTGTGGGGCAGTCCCTCGGGGCCAGAGGGCTCAGCATCAAGTGCCTCGCTCAGCTCAGGCTCCAGGTCGGATGCTGGGGATATGGTGTCGCAGAGCGAGTGTTGCTGCTGGAAGCACTCGTCGGGGCACTTGATGGGGTAGGAGCCCTCCGAGATCATCTTGTTCACCAGGTTGCTGAGCAGCCATGGTGAGTCTGAGTCCTCACTCAGGTCGGGCTCCGACTCCGAGTCGGAGTCGTACTCGCTGTTGTCATCGTCGTCAGCTGCGGGCAGCAGCGGGGGCCCCACGGGCAGGTAGAAGGAGCGCCGCACGCTCTCCAGGCCATGGTCAGGGTCAAGCTCCAGGTGCAGGGCGTCGGGGGAGGGCACGTCGGTGTGCTCGGGGGGCACTGAGGGGTCAGTGGGGTTCAGGCTGTCGTAGTATCCCTCTGTCTTCAGCTCAGCCGGGCTGCCCCGCTGCTCCAGCACCTCTTGCTCCTCCCTGCCTGCATCCCGCAGCAGCGCGCCCTTGATGCCCATCACGCCGGGTGCCTCCAGCTCCGGCTCCAGCTCTCCCTCCGAGCCGGGTGAGCTCGCCTCCTCGATGGAATTGGTGAGGTGCGAGGAGCGGCCGCTGCTGCTGGCACTGCTCAGGTCCAGCTCCGTCTCCGAGATGGAGGAGATCATGTTGCTGAGCAGGCGCCCGCCAAAGGCCTCCATCTCCCCCTCCACATCCGAGTCAGAGCCGGGCGAGCTCAGCCCCTGGTGCCGGGCGCCGGGCGGGAACCCCTTGGCGGTGCGGCGGGTCATGTCGGCCTCGATGCCAGGGTCGGAGGACGGCGACGTGGTCTCAGAGGAGCCCGTGGGGCGGCTGTGTGCGCTGCCAGGGGGGCCCTCCCCATCGGAGCTCAGCGGCTCTGTGCGGGACCCCAGCCCCTCGCTGCACCCCCTATGACCCCCGGCCGAGGGCTGCTCGTGGGGTGTGGGGACGCCGTGCTGGGCATGGGGGGACCCCGGGCTGCCTACCCCCGGCTTTGGTGCGCTGCACTCGGGGCTGCGGCGCTGTGGGGCCACACAGGTGGGGGCAGCCTGCTCCGCCGGAGACCGATGCGGCTCAGCGGTCGGTGTGCGGTGCGGGGGGGAGTGTGGTTGGGGCGCAGAGCAGACGACGTTCATGTTCACATCCTCCCCGGCGCGCTCAGGTGAGGGGTCACCGTGCACCACCGACGTGCGGCTGTTGCCGTGTGAGTCGAAGTGGGGCGGCAGCAGTGGGGCGGGCGCTTGCACGGCCCCCCCGGGGCTCAGCCCCACCGCACGCTCCAGGCACGGTGCGTCCTGGAGGCAGGCGTGGGGCGAGGAGCGGCCTGCAGAGCAGATGCCAGACAGCGTCAGCGCCCACCCGCAGCCCACTCATGTCCCCCCCCCTCATCCCACAGGGCAGGGGCGATGTGGCCCAGGACCCCCACCCAGCACAAGGCACACGGTGGAGCCATGAGTCCCACGTCGAGCCCCCAGCCACATAGTGAGCCCTCATCTTGGAGGGTTCCAGCATGAAGGACACCCCCCACCTTGGCTTTGGCTGAAGGGGAGCAGCCCCTCCCAGCCCCACAGTTCAATGCTCACCGGTGTGTGAGGAAGAGGAGGAGGAGGAGGAGTGCAGCAGGGCGTCCTGCCAGGTGGGGCGGTGCGCGGGGGGCGGGAAGCTGCCGTTGTTGTTAAGGGAGTCCTGTGGGGAGAGCGCAGACATGGGACGGTGGGGACACGGGGGGCACTGCGCGGACACGGGGGCTTTGGGGGCAGATGGGAACGGTTGAGGAGGTCAGAGGCACTGCACGGGGGGCTCTGGAGGGAGCGGATGGGGGGCACACGGCGGAGTCACCGTGACACCCCACACTCAGCCCCACTGTGGCACAGCGGCACCTCGGACACGTGCCCGGCGCTGATCCGGATTATGGCCAGGATATCCCGAGCGCAGTGACCCGGGGACACCCCCGCAGCGGCTCAGCCCCACTGCGGCACAGCGGCACGGTGCTGCCCCCGACGGCAACCCGGCACGGCGCCCGGCAGCCCCACACCCCCCGCAGCCAGGGGGGGATCCCATAGGGCCGGAGCTGCGGGGCCGCGGCGCGGCTGCGGATTAGCGCTGGCGGCAGCGAGAATGAGGCCGCGGCGGGAGCTTAGCGGGACCGCGACGTGCGGGGCGGCACGCGGGGCGGGGGTGGGGGGGGATCCGCCGGGACCGCACCTTGTGCGCGGTGACAGCGGGTCCGGCCCGAGGGGCGGGGAACCGCGAGAGCATCCCATGGGTCAGGGGGTCACCGCCCCACAGCGGCCCCCGAGGGGGGGGGGGAAGGGATGGAGCCGAGATCCCCGGCGCTATGGCAACGCGCCGATGCAGCAGCAGCTCCGCTGCCCACACACTGCGGCGGCGCGGCACCGCGGCGCGTGCGCACGAGGACACGGCGGGGACGCGGGGGGGGCGGACGGAGACCCCGCAGCTGCGCGCACCCGTGACCCGCGTGCACACCTTGCACGCGTGAGCTGTGCGTGCTTCTGTGCGCGCTGCGTGTGCGCAGGGCGCTGTGCCACGCGGGCCCGCCCCGCAGCCCCCCCGGCGTGGGGACCCCACGCTGAGCACGGCACGGAGCGCAGGGACCCCGCGGGAGCCCACACGGCGCTGGAGCCGGCGCCGTCGTTGCCCCGCAGCCCCACGGCCCCGCAGCCCCACAGCCCGCCCTCCCCGAGCCCCCCAGCCCCACCCGCAGCCACCGCAGCGCGGCCCCGCACCTGCGTGCCGGGCGCCGTCAGGTTGAGCGTGGTGGGACGCAGCTTCTGGGTGTCCTCCAGGGCGGGCGAGGGGATGGGTGAGGCCGAGGGGGACGGGGGGGCCTCCAGCGCGTTGCCCTCCTCCTCTTCCTCCTCCTCCCCCTCCTCCTCCTCCTCCTCGTTGTCGTCGATCATCTCGAACTCCTGGAAGTCGTCCTGGAAGGTGCAGACGGGGTGCGGCTGCTCGCCGCGCTCCAGCACCAGGCAGTCCTGGGGAGATGCAAGGCGGGGGGGGGGGTTACAGGGGTCGGGGCCCCCATAGCCCCCCCCCCTCAACGGCGCCCACTCCTCACCCCGCGGGCCGTTGCCCTCTGCCCCTCCCGAGGGGGGCCGAGCACGGGGAGCGCCCCGCGTTGGGTTCGGTTCCCCCCGCTCCGCCAGCCCCAGAGAGTGGGGCACGGCCACGTGGGAGCGGTGCTGGGGCGGCCGTGGGGCTGAGCACCGCTGCGCTGGGGTGGGCACCCCGCTGCCCCCCCACCCGCACCCCACAGCACGGGGGGGGTCCCGCAGCGCGGGGGTCGCGCACCTTCTCGTAGTGGTCGGAGTCGTAGTTGAGGCCGATGCCGCAGTCGTCGGTGATCTCCGAGAGATCCTCATCGTCGAACTCTTCCAGGCTGATGTCCTGGGGGGGCCTGGGGGCAGCGGATCCTCAGGGTGGGGGTCCCCTCCGCCCCCCCACCCCCACCCCACAGCTCCGCCATCGCCGCCGCGCAGGGGCATTGGTGCCATACGGCGCCCGGGAGAACCGCAGCTCCTCTGCCCCACAGCACCGTGCCACAAAGGGACCATTCCCCACAGGGAGAGATGGGGGGCACGGGG
>NC_034409.1:459818-461333 GCF_002078875.1 Numida meleagris
CCCGCCGGGTTCCGCGGCTCCGCGGGGCGCAGCGCCACGTGGGGCGCAGCGCAGAGCCCCACCCCGACCCGCACCCAAACCCGCACCCGGACCCGGGCCCCCGACCCATCCCTCACACCCGGGCCTTTGGACCTCAGAGCCGGAGCCCTGCACCGCAGACCCAGATCCCAAACCCTGAGCTCCCCACGCCAGATCCAGATCGCAGAATAAGAACCGCAGACCCCAGACCCTTGGACCCCAGAGCCGGAATCTCGGACCAGACCCCAGATCCAGAAGCCCGGACCCATACGCTCAGACCCTATACCCAGAACCCCAGACCCTCGGACCCCAGACCCAGAATCTCAGACCAGATCCCAGTCCTAGAACCCCAGATCCCAGATCCAGAACCCCAAACCCTCGGACCCCAGACCCAGAATCTCAGACCAGATCCCAGATCCAGAAGCTCAGACTCCAGACCCAGAACCCCACACTCCACACCCCAAACCCAGAACTCTGTCTGCCAGACCCCAGACCCAGAACCCCAGACCAACACCTCAAACCCACACCCTTAGACCCCAAACCCAGAATCTCACACCCGGACCCGGACCCCAGACCCACACCCAGACCCAGACCCCCAGCAATGGCACAGCCCCGAGAGCTGTGGGGCATGGAGCCTGGCTCATCAGCCCCAGGGATGTCAGCCCGAGACCCCCAGGAGGGGTTCCTGCCCACAGCTGGGGACCGACTCCTCCGCTGTCCCTCACCCCTGTGCCCCAAGAGATGGGCCCCCAGTCCCGCGCTGTCACCGCGCGGCACATCACCGGGCACCAGCCCCACTCCCATCCCAAGGTGCGACCCCGAGGGGCAGGAGCTGCCCCACAGCCCCCTCCCCAGCGCCACGAGAGCCCCCGCTTCACCTCCACCCCAGAACTGCCCCACAGCCCCACGGGGACGGCGCTGCCACCAGCCTGGGAGGGGGTACGGCCCAGCAGGACCCCCGAGACGGCCGCAACGCCCCACCGGGACACGAGTGTGCCACCAGGACGCCCACGTGACACTGCAACCCCCATGTGCCACCGGGACCCCCACGTGACATTGGGACCCCCATGTGCCACTGGGACCCCCATGTGCCATCGCGACACCCAAATGGCATTGGGACCCCCATGCGCCATTGGGACACGTCCCACTGGGACATCTGAGCGTCACCGGGACACCCAGGTGCCATCGGAGCGCCCGTACTTCACTGGGACCCCCCCGTGACATTGGGACCCCCCGCGTGCCACCGGGACCCCCGACACGCACGCTGCGCCGGGAAACCCATGTGCCACTGGGACACCCACGTGGCATTGAGACCCCACGTGACACTGGGACCCCACGTGACATTGGGACCCCCCCCGACCCCCCCCGGGCCTCCTCCTTCAGCACCACGGGACGCGCTGGGGGCACGGGTTCTGCGCAGCCCGGCGCAGTGGGTCGGTTCCCGCAGCCCCGTGCTGGGGGGGTCCCACCGGGTACTGCGGCGCTGCCGGACCCCCC
>NC_034409.1:463761-464849 GCF_002078875.1 Numida meleagris
TCCGTGCTTGGGGCCGAGGCGCAGTCATGGGGCACCTGGGAGGCAGTGGGGGCACATCTCACAACCTACCCCCATCTTGGGTGCTCAGGAGGCTTCCAGGCACCTGTGTATGGGGGACAGGGTGAAATGGGGGGGCTGGGAGATCAATGGGGCTCAGCGTGCTCTGTGGGACTGAGAGGCGGATGAAACTGGAGGGTCCTTGAGCTGCGGGCAGGGAAACAGCGGGGGGAGCAGGAAGGCAGCGGGGGCGATTCGTGCCCTATGGGGCTACAACACGGGGGGGCAGAGAGCGGGACAGAGGGGAGATGTGAGCAACGGGGGCTCCCCAAGGTGGGGGGGATCTGAGGGACAGTCGGTCCCAGGAAGGGGAGCTCCTGGGGGTGCACACAAGGAGGACGGGGCCAGGGGATGTCACAGCTGAGGCTGTGAAGAGCAGGAGGCAGCGAGGGGTGCGGGCCAGCAGCAGTGGGGCTCGGATGGGGGGCCCGGTGCTCCTGCCCCTCTGCACTCCCCATGGACCCCCCCGCACAATTTCTGCGCTGCGGGGCCGCTGTGTGCCCACCCCGCAGCCCTGGGTCCCATCAGATCCCCCTGTGCCTCCCACCCCCCCCAGCATTGCGGGGCCTGGGCCACCCCCAGGGAGGTGCTGAGAAGGAGCTCCATGGGGGAAGCCAGGAGGGGTGCAGGGCAGGGGGCTGCCGGCCCCTCCCAGCCCCGCTCGCTCTCAGCTGGGGGTGTGCAGGGCTCTCAGCTGGGGGGTGGCACAGCTCCCCACGCAGCAGGGACCCCCACCAGCTCGCACTGGGGCTCAGGTGACTCCCACGGCGCAGCCAAAGCTGAGATGCACTCCAGGACCCGTCCCTGCCGCATGGCAGCTCCACGAAGGGCCCTGAGGAAACCTCCCAACGCCCCCCACCCGCAGACCCCTGCCTCCCCCCCCCAGCCAGCTCCACGCCCTCCATCCCCCGCACCGTGGGGCTCAGGAGAGCAGGGGTAGTTTTGGGGGGGGGGTTGTTGGCCCACAGAGGGGCACCGTGAGCCCCCAGCAGCACCGCAGCCCGATGCGACCCAGCGAGGAGGGGGGGGGG
>NC_034409.1:465873-468378 GCF_002078875.1 Numida meleagris
GGTAGAGGTTTTATTGGGCAGCCGCAGCGCCGCGGCCCCGCTCAGCAGGATGAGAGCAACGCCGTGCCCCCCCCCCCGCCCCCCCCGGCCAGCAGCAGGTCCAGGTAGGCGCCGCTCACCAGCTCCTCGTCCCGCACCCCCAGCTCCTCCATCAGCTCGCGGGCCACGCGCTTGCCGTGCTCCACGCTCTGCCCCTCCCTCAGCACCACCTGCGTGGGGGCAGCGTGGGTCGGGGGGGCCGTATCGCCGCGTGCCCCCCCCCCCCCGCCGTGCCGTGCCGTGCCACGCTCACCTCCAGCTCCAAGAAGTCACCCAGCCCCTCCACGTTGTCCAGGTGCACGCGGGTCTGTCCCACCATGAACAGCAGCCGCCACTTCTTCACCACGCCCAGCACGCCCAGCGCCTGCACCAGCACCGCCTGCACCGCGGCCGTGAGAGCCCACCCCGCCGGGACAGGACGGGGCAGCCCCGGCCCTCACTCACCTCCAGGCCGTCGGGGTCATCCGTGGGGGTGATGCTGAACTGGGAGAGCTTGGGGCCGGCGGTGTCGGGGCGCTCGTAGAAGATCAGTTCGCCCCGGCCGTCCTGCGGGCAGCGGGGTGCTCAGCACAGGACACCAGGGCCGCCCCCATCCCTGCGGTCCCAGCACCCCCAGTTCTCATCCCCACCCCTCCGGTCCCAGCACGCTGCCGGTCCCACACCCCTGGGGTCCCACCCATCTCATCCCAGTCCTGATACCCACCAGCTTCTGTCCCCATATTCTGGCACCGCTGGGGTCCCGTCCCCATCCCTGCAGCCCCACCACCCACCCAGCTCCCGTCCCCGTGTCCCTGTTGTGTCTCATCCCTGTCCCCATAGTCCCAGCACCCCCAGATCCCATCCCCACAGCTCTGAGCCCAACACCTGCTCCCCGGTCCCAGCACCTCCCAGGTCCTGGCTCCAGTCCCCCCGATCCCACCCCCCCCATTCCCTGCATCCCACACTTCCCTGGTCCCATTCCCGTCTCCCCAGTCCCAGCATCCCCTGGATCCCAATCTCTGGTCCCCATCTCCTTCTCCCATTCCCGATCCCAACCCCCAGTCCTGAGCCCCCACCTCTTCTTCCCAGTCCGGCTTCCAATTCCCGGCCTTTTTCTCCCCAATTCCCGATGTTGATCCCCGGTTCCATCCCTGGCCCCGTTCTTATCTCCCAGCATCCCCCGGCTCCCGGTCCCCCGCCCTCCTTCCCCGTCCTAATCCCGATCCCTGGCCCTGGTACCGTTCCCATCTCCCCCACCTCCCGGTCCCCCGCCCACTTCCACCCGGTCCCCCGTCCACTTCCACCCGGTCCCGGCTCCCCCGTCCCGGTCGCCTTCATCCCGGTCCTGGGCGAGGTCCCTGTGCCCATCCCCGGCCCTGCTCCCCAGGCTCCGCCCCATCACCCCGCGATCTTGATGGACCTCGATCCCGACTATCGGTCTCCAGCCCCGGTCCCCAGTCCCCGGCCCCAGTCCCGTTCCCGGTTCCCGGTCCCATTCCCCAGTCCTCGCACCGCGCCGCGCCGCAGCTTGAGCCTCCCCCGGGGCACCCGGAAGAAGCAGTCCTCCTGGAACAGCACGCGGCCCGCCGCCCCGCTCAGCCGCTCCGCCGCATCCCGCACCGCCGCCGCCTCCCGCAGCCGCGCCTTCAGCTCCACGTTGCGGCGCATGGCGCCACCACCTCACGCGTCACATCCGGTTTCCTCTCCCATTGGTCTACCCCTGCCCCGCCCCCCTCTGCTGGCCAATGAGCGCCGCAACCGGCGACCTCAGCCACGCCTCCAGATTCGCGCTACGGAGCGTCGCTGCGCCGCCTCATGACGTCACTTCCGATTGTTTCTCCCATTGGTCCGCCGAATCCCCGCCTCCCTCGGCTGACCAATGGGTGCAGCCGGGCGGCTCTGGGGGGCGGGGCGCGGCGCGGTGCCGGCGGCCATGGCGGCGGGGCGCGGCGGCGCTGGGATGGCCGTGCCCGAGGCCGGGGCCGTGCCCGCCGCCACCCGGATGCAGGCCTACGCCTGGTGCCGCGAGTTCCTGGCCGGCTCCTGGAAGCTCATCGGCCCCGACGAGTTCGCCATCGGGCCCGTCAGGTACGGCGGGCGGCGGGCACGTCCCCATTCCGTCCCCGCCCGGTGCCCCCGGTGCCGCCCTCCCGGGTCCCACGGGTGTCCCCGCGTCCTCGTGTCGCCGCCCGCGTCCCGTCCCCAGTGCCGCCGCGGTCCTCCCCCCGCATCGCCCCCGGTGCCCCCGCTCCCCCCGCCTTCCCCTCTCTGCGTGCCCCCCGGTCTCCCGCTGCCCACGGGCCCCGTTCCCCGCTACGTCTCCTGGTGCCCCATCCCCGGTGCCCCCGTTACAGCAACCCTCGGGGGTCCCGCTGTGTCCCCGCACGCCTCCACGTCCCCGTGCCGCCCCGCACTGCGTCCCCTGCTGCCCCATCGCGTCCCCCGGGTTCCTCACATCGTCTCCCGGTGCCCCACATCCTCGTGCCG
>NC_034409.1:468478-469422 GCF_002078875.1 Numida meleagris
ATTCCTATTCTAATCCCAATCCCAGTCTTAATCCCATTCCATCTCATCCCATCCCCACCTGAATCCCCAATCCCAATCCTATCCCATCCCAATCCCGATCCCAATCTCAATCCCATTCCATCTCATCCCATCCTAATCCGGAATCCCAATCCCAATCTCTATCCCAGTCCCAATCTCAATCCCAATCTCTTTCCCATTCCTATTCCAATCCCAATCCCAATCCCATTCCAATCCCTGTCTTAATCCCATTCCATCTCATCCCATCCCCACCTGAATCCCAATTCCCAATCCCAATCTTAATCCCATCCATCCTCATCCCAAATCCCAATCCCAATCTCAATCCCAATCCTGTTTCATTCCATCCCCTCCAGTCCCAATCCCGATCCCATTCCATCTCATCCCATCCAATCCTAATCCAAAATCCCAATCCTAATCTCAATCCCATACCTATTCTAATCCCAACACCATTCCATCTCATCCCATCCCCACCTGAATCCCAATTCCCAATCCCAATCCCAACCTTAATCCCATCCCATCCTAATCCCGAATCCCAATCCCAACCCCAACCCCATTCCATCCCCCCCCCCCTCCATGCCCCGCACTATTATGGGATGGCGGGGCCGCCGTGCGAGGGGACGCAGCAGTGGTGCAGCGCTGGGGGGGGACTGCAAAGGGGGGGGGGGTTGCAACGGTTGCAGCATGCGTGGCACCGCTGCATGCAGCGGGTGCTGCAAGCACGGGGTGCTGCAAGCATGGGGTGCAGCGTGCTTCAAGTGCTGCATGCATTGGGTGCAGACTGCTCCAAGTGCTGCATGCACTGGCTGCTGCATGCGTGGGGTGCAATGTGTTCCAAGTGCTGCATGCACTGGGTGCTGCTTGCATTGGCTGCAGCGTGCTCCAAGTGCTGCGTGCATGGGGTGCAATGTGCTCCAAGTGCTGCATGC
>NC_034409.1:475792-481379 GCF_002078875.1 Numida meleagris
CGTGAGCGTGTGAGCACCCGTGAGCACCCGTGCGTGCTCTTGCGCAGGTAGCTGCTTGCAAACCCATGCAAACAGCCAATGCATGGGCTTGTGCGGGGAGCCCTGCGTGCACCTGTGCATGCATCCGTGTGCAAAGGCGTGGGAGCACCGGTGCGTGCGCTTGTGCTGGGAGCTGCATGCGTACTCATGCACACAGCCATGCATGTGCTTGTGCGTGGAATCCTGCATGCAGTTGTGCACGCATCTGTGTGCACAGCTGTGCATGCACCAATGTATCTGTGTGCAAAGCCGTGGGAGCAGCGGTGCATGCTCTTGTGCAGGTAGCTGCTTGCAAACTCATGCACACAGCCATGCATGGAATTGTGCATGGAACCCTGCATGCAGCTGTGCATGCATCTGCGTGCACAGCCTGTATGTGCTGATGTGCAAAGCCATGAGTGAGCACCTGTGCATGTATCCGTGTGCAAAACCGTGAGTGAGCACCTGTGCAATCATTTGTGCTGATAGCTGTGTGCAAACTCATGCACACAGCCATGCATGGAATTGTGCATGGAACCCTGCATGCAGCTGTGCATGTACCTGTGTGCACAGCTGTGCATGCATGTACCCTTGTGCAAAGCCATGAGTGAGCTCATGTGAGCACCCGTGCACGCTCTTGTGCAGGTAGCTGCTTGCAAACTCATGCACACAGCCATGCGTGGGCTTGTGCGTGGGATCCTGCATGCAATTGCTGATGTGCAAAGCCGTGAGGCAGCACCAGTGCATGCATTCGTGCTGGGAGCTGCATGCGTACTCATGCACACAGCCACGCATGAACTTGTGTGTGGAATCCTGCATGCAGCTGTGCACACACAGATGTGTGCACAGCTGTGCATGTATTGATGTGCAAGCCCAGGAGTGACCACCTGTGCATGTACCCTCGTGCAAAGCCGAGCATGCGCCCACGTGCAGCTTGTTGCACAATTAAGGGCGCAGACGGGAAGGGGCTGGGAGTGCATCGCGCTGGGATGGGGCTGGGGATGGCCCTGCACAGCTCTGCATGGAAATGCATGCCTCTGCACGGCTCTGCACCACTCTGCATGAAAATGCATGCCTCTGCACGGCCCTGCATGGAAATGCATGGTAATGCATGCCTCTGCATGAACCTGCACGCCTCTGCATGGTAATGCATGGCTGTGCGCAGCACTGCATGGCTCTACATGGCTCTGCATGGCTCTGCACACATCTGCACTGAAATGCATGGCTCTGCACAGCACTGCACACCTCTGCATAGCAATGCATGCCTGTGCACAGCACTGCATGGCTCTATGTGGCTCTGCATGGCTCTACATGGCTCTGCATGGAAATGCATGCCTGTGCACAGCCCTGCATGGCACTGCACATTCCTACACAGCTCTGCACGGCTCGGCATGGCACTGCACNCACACAGCCCCATAGCGACCACACGGAGCCCCATAGATGCCCCATGGAGGACCACAAAGCCCCATAACCACCCCATGGTGCCCCATAGACGCCCCATGGAGCAACACGCAGCCCCATAGCGACCACATGGAGCCCCATAACCACCCCACAGAGCCCCACAGATGCCCCACAGAGCACCACACAGCCCCATAGCGACCACATGGAGCCCCATAGATGCCCCATGGAACACCACGCAGCCCCATAGTGACCCCACAGCCCCATAACTGCCCCACAGATGCCCCACAGAGCACCACGCAGCCCCACAGCGACCACACGGAGCCCCATAGATGCCCACTGGGGCACCACGCAGCCCCATAGTGACCCCACAGCCCCATAACTGCCCCACAGTGCCCCATAGATGCCCCACGGAGCACCACACAGCCCCATAGCGACCACATGGAGCCCCATGGCCACCCCACAGAGCCCCACAGACGCCCCATGGAGCACCACGCAGCCCCATAGATGACACACGCAGCCCCATAACTGCCCCACGCTGCCCCATAGCGACCACACGGAGCCCCATAACCACCACACAGAGCCCCACAGATGCATTGGGATGAACTGGGACAGAACTGGGATGCACTGGACCAGACTGGGAGGCACTGGGACGGACTGGGAGGCACTGGGAGCCACTGGGAGGCACTGGGACACATTGGGATGAACTGGGACAGACTGGGAGGCACTGGGATGCACTCGGATGTACTGGGAGGCACTGGGATGAACTGGGATAGAACTGGGATGCACTGGGATGCACTTGGACAGACTGGAATGCATTGGGATGCACTGGGACAGACTGGGAGGCACTGGGCTGTACTGGGAAGCACTGGGAGGCACTGGGACAGAACTGGGCTGTACTGGGATGCACTGGGATGTTTAGGGACAGACTGGGAGGCGCTGGGGTGCACTGGGACACACTGGGCTGCACTGAGACATACTGGGATGTACTGGGACAGACTGGGAAGCACTGGGATGTACTGGGACAGACTGGGCTGCACTGGGACAGAACTGGGAGGCACTGGGACAGAGTGGGAGGCACTGGGATGAACTAGGACAGACTGGGAGGCACTGGGACAGTCTGGGAGGCACTGGGATGTACTGGGAGTCACTGGGACAGACTGGGAGGCACTGGGAGGCACTGGGATGTACTGGGAGGCACTGGGATGTACTGGGACAGACTGGGATACATTGGGATGCGCTGGGACAGACTGGGAGGCACTGGGACAGAACTGGGCTGTACTGGGATGCACTGGGAGGCACTGGGACAGACTGGGATGCACTGGGACGCACTGGGACACACTGGGCTGCACTGGGACATAGTGGGATGTACTGGGAAGCACTGGGAAGCACTGGAATGTACTGGGACAGAACTGGGATGCACTGGGACAGAGTGGAATGCACTGGGACAGACTGGGAGGCACTGGGACGCACTGGGATGTGTCAGTGTGCACTGGTGAGCACTGGGACGCACTGGGATGAACTGGGACAGACTGGGATGCACGGGACAGTACTGGGCTGTACTGGGATGCACTGGGAGGCACTGGGATGTACTGGGACAGACTGGGAGGCACTGGGAGGCACTGGGCAGCACTGGGAGGCACTGGGATGTACTGGGACAGACTGGGCTGCACTGGGACAGACTGGGAGGCACTGGGACAGAACTGGGAAGCACTGGGACAGACTGGGAGGAACTGGAATGAACTGGGACACATGGGGCTGCACTGGGACAGACTGAGAGGCACTGGGATGAACTGGGACACATCGGGCTGCACTGGGACAGAACTAGGATGCACTGGGAGTCACTGGGATGTACTGGGACAGAACTAGGAAGCACTGGAATGCACTGGGGCGGACTGGGAGGCACTGGGACGCACTGGGATGTGTCAGTGTGCGCTGGTGAGCACTGGGAGGCACTGGGACAGAACTGGGCTGTACTGGGATGCAGTGGGAGGCACTGGGATGTAGTGGGACAGACTGGGACGCACTGGGACATATTGGGCTGCACTGGGACAGAACTGGGAGGCACTGGGACAGAGTGGGAGGCACTGGGATGTACTGGGAGTCACTGAGACATACTGGGATGAACTGGGACGGACTGGGAGGCACTGGGACAGAATTGGGCTGTACCGGAAGCCACTGGGATGCACTGGGACAGACTGGGAGGCNCCCCCCAGCTCCCTTCCCCGCAATTAAGGAAAGCTCGTTAATGGGAAGCCTGGCTTCACGGAGCCGCCCTGCAGCCACGCTGCATTGCACCGACCCATCTTGCAATCATACTGCAATGCACGGACCCATCCTGCAATGCATGGCTCTATTTTGCAGCCATGCTGCAATGCACCAACCCACCCTGCAATGCACGGATCTATTTTGCAGCCACGCTGCATTGCACGGACCCATCTTGCAATGCACTGCATTATTTTGCAGCCACACGGCATTGCACCGACCTGTCCTGCAATGCACAGCCCTGTTTTGCAGCCCCACTGCATTGCACTGACCCATCCTGCAATGCACGGACTCATTCTGCACCCATCCTGCAATGCACTGCTCTATTTTGCAGCCACGCTGCATTGCACCGACCTGTCCTGCAATGCACAGCCCTGTTTTGCAGCCACGCTGCAATGCACAAAACCATTCTGCAACGCACAGCCCTACTTTGCAGCCACGCTGCGATGCATGGACACGTCCTGCAATGCACAAATCTATCCTGCAACGAACAGATCAACCCTGCAATGCACGGACCCATCCTACAACTCCACTGCAGTGCACAGACCCATCCTGCAATGCACAACCCTACTTTGCAGCTGCACTACAGTGCACCCACCCATCCTGTAATGCATGGACTGATCCTGCAATACATGGACCCGTCCTGCAAACACCCTGCAATGCACAGACCTGTCGTGTAATGCATGGACCCACCCTGCAACTACCCTGCAATGCACAGACCTGTCGTGCAATGCACAGACCCATCTTGCAATGCACGGACCCAACCTCCAATGCACGGACCCATCCTGCAACCACGCTGCAATGCATGGACCCGTCATGCAATGCACAGACCCATCTTGCAATGCATGGACCCATCCTGCAATGCATAGCTCCATTCTGCAACCACCCTGCAAGGACCAACCCTGCAGCCATCCTGCAATGCACGGACCCACCCTGCAATGCACAGACCCATCCTGTAGTGCACGGACCCATCCTGCAACCACCCTGCATTGCACGGACCAAACCTGCAATGCATGGACCCAACCTGCAATGCACAGACCCATCCTGCAATGCACGGACCCACCCTGCAATGCACAGACCCATCTTGCAACACATGGACCCATCCTGCAACCACCCTGCAATGCATGGACCCAACCTGCAATGCACAGACCTATCCTGCAATGCACGGACCCACCCTGCAATGCACGGACCCATCCTACAATGCACAGACCCATCTTGCAACACATGGACCCATCCTGCAACCACCCTGCAATACACAGACCAAACCTGCAATGCATGGACCCAACCTGCAACCACCGTGCAATGTACGGAGCCATCTTGCAATACATGGACCCAACCTCCAACCACCCTGCAATGCACAGACCAAACCTGCAATGCATGGACCCATCCTGCAACCATCCTGCAATGCACGGACCTTTCGTGCAATGCATGGACCCATCTTGCAACACATGGACCCATCCTGCAACCACCCTGCAATGCACGGACCCATCTTGCAATGCATGGACCTACCCCGCCATGCATGGACCCATCCTGCAACCATCCTGCAATGCACTGACCCAACCTGCAACCACCCTGCAATGCATGGACCCACCCTGCCATGCACAGACCCATCCTGCAACCGCGCTGCAATGCACGGACCCGTCGTGCAATGCACAGACCCATCTTGCAATGCATAGACCCATCCTGCAACCACCCTGCAATGCACGGACCCATCTTGCAATACATGGACCCATCCTGCAATGCACTGACCCATCCTGCAACCACCCTGCAATGCACAGACCCGTCGTGCAATGCACAGACCCATCTTGCAATGCATGGACCCAACCTGCAACCACCCTGCAATGCACGGACCAAATGTGCAATGTATGGACCCATCCTGCAACCACCCTGCAATGCACGGACCAAA
>NC_034409.1:486838-489381 GCF_002078875.1 Numida meleagris
GGGGGGTGCAGAGGGCGGCAACCAAGCACTGAGTGCATCCTGAGCTGCTCCCTGACCTGAGTGCATCTGCTCCTGAGTTGCATTCGCGCCCTGAGTGCATTTGCAAACTCAGTGCATCTCAACCCTGCGTGCATCTGCACCTGAGTGCATCCAATCCCATTGCATCTGCACCTGAGTTGCATTCGTGCTCTGAGTGCATTTGCAAACTCAGTGCATCCCGACCATGAGTGCATCTGCATCTGAGTTGCATTCACACCCTGAGTGCATTTGCAAACTCACTGCATCCTGACCATGAGTGCATCAGACCCTGAGTGCATCCAACCCTGACTTGCATCTGCACCTGAGTTGCATTTGTGCTCTGAGTGCATTTGCAAGCTCAGTGCATCCCGACCTGAGTGCATCCTGAGCTGCACCCAAACCTGAGTGCATCTGCACCTGAGTTGCATTCACATCCTGACTTGCATTTGCACTGAGTGCATCCCGACCTGAGTGCATCAGACCCTGAGTGCATCCAACCCCATTGCATCTGCACCTGAGTTGCATTCGCACCGAGTGCATTTGCAAACTCAGTGCATCCCGACCTGAGTGCATCTGCACCTGAGTTGCATTCACATCCTGAGTTGCATTTGCAAACTCAGTGCATCCCAACCCTGCGTGCATCTGCACCTGAGTGCACCCTGAGCTGCACCCAAAGCCTGACTTGCATCTGCACCTGAGTTGCATTCACACCCTGAGTTGCATTTGCACACTGAGTGCATCAGACCCTGAGTGCATCCAATCCCATTGCATCTGCACCTGAGTTGCATTTGTGCTCTGAGTGCATTTGCAAACTCAGTGCATCCCGACCTGAGTGCATCTGCACCCGAGTTGCATTCATGCCCTTAGTGCATTTGCAAACTCAGTGCATCCTAACCCTGGCTGCATCTGCACCTGAGTGCATCCTGAGCAGCACCCAAACCCTGAGTTGCATCTGCACCTGAGTTGCATTCACGCCCTGAGTTGCATTTGCACACTGAGTGCATCCAACGAGTGCAGCCCTGAGCCCCCCCACAAAAAAGCACTGAGCCCCCCCCCCCCCCCCCCCCCCCCCCCGCGCGAGCGACAGAGGGAGAGAGAGGCCCCCCGGGGGGGGGGGGTGTCTTGGAGGGAGTGAGGGTGGGGACACGGGGGGGGGGGAATCCTCACCCCGGAGATGTCGGCCACGCGGTGGATGGGCACCTCCTTCTTGCTGTGCAGCCCTTTGCCGTTCTTGATGGCCCTGCAACAACAGGTGGGCGCTGCGTCGGCGCGGGGGGGGGGGCATGCATCGCTGCCACGGCCGCGTGCAACGCTGTCCCCATCACGGGTTGCATTGCTGCACGTGCAACGCAGTCACTGTCACACACGCTGCTGTCCCCACCACGCACAACGCGCTGTCCCTGCCTGCCGTGGGGCAGAGATGGGTGCCATGGGGCACGGATGGAAGCTATGGGGTAGAGATGGCAGATTTGGGGCAGGGATGGCAGATTTGGGGCAGGGATGGAGCTATAGGGCAGGAATGGGAGCTATGCTGCAATGATGGAAGCTACGGGGTAGGAATGGCAGATCTGGGGCAGGGATGGACCTGTGGGGCAGAGATGGCAAATGTGGGACAGGGATGGAACTATGGGGCAGGGATGGAGCTATGGGGCAGGGATGGAGCTATGGGGCAGGGATGGAACTATGGGACAAGGACAGAAGATATGGGGTAGGGATGGGAGCTAAGGGGCAGGGATGGAACTAAGGGGCAAGGATGGGAGCTATGGGGCAGGTTTGGACATCTGGACACGGATGGGGCGTGCACATCTGGACACGGATGGGACATGCACATCTGGACATGGATGGGACATGCACAGCTGGAGCCCAGCCCAGCTGGATCGCACACAGCTGCACATGGATGACACATGCACATCTGGACCACGCACAGCTGGACATCGATGCCACACGCACAGCTGGAGCACGACACGGCTGGGTATCGATGGGGCACACGCACCTGGACCACGCACAGCTGCATCGTGCACAGCTGGAGCACACCACAGCTGGACCGTGCACAGCTGGATATTGATGCCACATGCACAGCTGGAGCACAGCACAGCTGGACATCGATGTCCCATCCACACCTACACTACTCACATCTGGACATGGATGGACAGGCACAGCTGGAGCACAGCACAGCTGGATATCAGTGGGGCACACACATCTGGACCACGCACCGCTGCATCACACACATCTGGACCACACCACAGCTGGACCGTGCACAGCTGGACATCGATGTCCCATCCACACCTGCACCGTGCACATCTGGACATCGATGGGACACGCACACCTGGACCGTGCACATCTGGACACTGATGGGACATGCACAGCTGGACCGTGCACATCTGGACATCGATGGGACATGCACATCTGCACCACGCACATCTGGACATCAATCCCAGCCCCAGCTGCATCCCACTGCACGCTTCCCATGGCATCCCGCTGCACAGCTGGATTTCGATGCCAGCTCCCCCCCTACCTTCCCCACC
>NC_034409.1:494950-496679 GCF_002078875.1 Numida meleagris
CCCCCAATCCCACCCCCCCACATCTGGAGCTCACCGCGCCTCGGCGGCCAGCAGCTCATCGTAGTGCGAGGATCTCTGGTCGTCGTCCTGCCGGTACCGGATCACGGTGGCCAGGCCTTTGCTCACCAGCGCCTCGGCGATGTTACTGCAAAGCACGTTTCAGTGGTGTCTGGGGGGGGGTCAGGGCTAAAAATGCACCCCCAGGGTTTTGCAGCAGCCCCCAGGGCGCTTGGGAGCTTGCAACCCCGATGCAGCCCCCGTGTTATCTCCAATGCATCCCCGGTGCAATCCGGTGCAACCCCGGTGCAGTTCTGGTGCAGCCCTGGTGCAACCTCAGTGCATCCCTGCTGTATCCCCGGTGCAACCCTGGGGCATTCCTGATGCAATCCTGGTGCATTCCTGGTGCAACCTCAGTGCATCCCTGGTATAACCCTAGTGCACTCCTGGTGCAACTCTGGTGCATCCATGGTGTATCCCTGGTGCAACCTCAGTGCATCCTGGGTGCAACCCCAGCACATTCCTGACACAACGCTGGTGCATTCCCAGCACATTCCTGATGCAACCCTTGTGCATCCCCGCTGTATCCCCGGTGCAACTCTGGGGCATTCCTGATGCAATCCTGGTGCATTCCTGGTGCAACCTCCGTGCATCCCTGGTGTAACCGTAGTGCACTCCTGGTGCAACTCAGGTGCATCTCTAATGCAACCGCAGTGCATTCCTGGTGCGACCCTGGTGCATTCCCAGTGCATCTCTGATGCAACCCTGACGCATCCTGGGTGCAACCCCAGCACATTCCTGACACAACGCTGGTGCATTCCCAGCGCATTCCTGATGCAACCCTTGTGCATCCCTGGTGTAACCGTAGTGCATTCCTGGTGCAACTCGGGTGCATTCCTGATGGAACCCTGGTGCACTCCTGATGCAACTCTGGTGCATTCCTGACACAACCCTGGTGCATTCCCAGTGCATCCCCGGTGCAACCCTGGCGCATCCCTGGTGCTTCCATGAGAGCAATGCAGTGCACCCAACGCAGCAGGCGTGCCGCAGCAGTTGCACTGCACTGTGGCAGCTGCAATGTCACCAGTGCGTGCAAGCAGCTGCCACGCAGTGGATCTGCAGCGATGGGTGCGCTCTGATGCCTGCACTGCAGCCCATGCAATCCGGCGGCTGCACTGCAGTGGGATGCAGTGGGATGCAATAGGATGCAGTGGGACGCAGCAGGATGCCATGGGAAACGTGCACTGTGATGCACTGGGATGCAGTGAGATGTCATGGGATGCAGTGGGATGCCATGGGAAGCACGCACTGGGATGTCATGGGATGCACTGGGATGCAGCAGGATGCATCGGGATGCCATGGGATGCAGTGGGATGCAACAGGATGCCATGGAAAGCATGCACTGGGATGTCACAGGATGCAGCAGGATGCCATGGAAAGCATGCACTGGGATGTCATGGGATGCAGTGCGATGTCACTGGATGTCATGGGATGCAGCGGGATGCAGCAGGATGCCACGGGGATAGGAGCAGCAGCAGCAGCAGCAGCACGCAGCCCCATGCAGCAGGGAGGGTGCGCTGCTGCAGAGCGGAGCAGAGGCGGCCCCGGCGCTGCACGGCCGTGCACGGACTGCCAAGCAGGCGCAGCGCCAGCTGCACACAGCAACCATTCTTCTGCTGCGAGCTGCAGCACAGAGCGGCTCTGTTACGGCCACGCAACGGCCGGGGGGGGG
>NC_034409.1:501874-503218 GCF_002078875.1 Numida meleagris
CCATAATGGGATAATGGGGCAGGGAATGGGGTCCATAATGGGATAATGGGATATGGGATGGGGCCCATGATGGGATAATGGGGCATGGGATGGGGTCCATAATGGGATAATGGGGAAGGGAATGGGGGCCATAATGGGATAATGGGGCAGGGAATGGGGTCCATAATGGGATAACGGGGCAGGGAATGGGGTCCATAATGGGGTAATGGGATATGGGATGGGGTCCCCTATGGACACGGATTTGGGGATTGGGATGCTGAGCTACGGGAGCAGGGATTATGCAATGGGAACCCATGAGCACGATCCCAAAGCTGACAGTGGGATAATGGGACGTGGAATAGGGTCGATAATGGGGTAATGGGGCAGGCAATGGGGTCCATAATGGGATAATGGGACGTGGAATGGGCCCCATAATGGGATAATGGGGCAGGGAATGGGGTCCCCTATGGACGTGGATTCGGGATTTGGGATGCTGAGCTATGGGAGCAGGGATTGTGCAATGGGAACCCATGAGCACGATCCCAGTGTCCATAATGGGATAATCGGGTGTGGAATGGGGTCCCCAATGGGATAATGGGGCATGGGATGGGGTCCCCTATGGAGACGGATTTGGGGATTGGGATGCTGAGCTATGGGAGCAGGGATTGTGCTATGGGAACCCATGAGCACGATCCCAAAGCTGACAGTGGGATAATGGGATGTGGAATAGGGTCGATAATGGGATAATGGGGCAGGGAATGGGGGCCATAATGGGATAATGGGGGAGAGAATGGGGGCCATAATGGGATAATGGGATGTGGGATGGGGTCCATAATGGGATAATGGGGGAGGGAATGGGGTCCATCACGGGATAATGGGATATGGGATGGGGTCCATAATGGGGTAATGAGGAAGGGAATGGGGTCCATAATGGGGTAATGGGGAAGGGAATGGGGGCCATAATGGGATAATGGGGCAGGGAATGGGGTCCATAATGGGGTAATGGGATACGGGATGGGGTCCCCAATGGACATGGATTTGGGGTTTGGGATGCTGAGCTATGGGAGCAGAGATTGTGCAATGGGAACTCATGAGCACGATCCCAAAGCTGACACTGGGATAATGGGATAATGGGATATGGTCTATAATGGGATAATGGGGCATGGAATGGGGTCCATAATGGGATAATGGGGCATGGAATGGGGTCCATAATGGGATAATGGGGCATGGGATCCGGTCCATAATGGGATAATGGAATATGGGATGGGGTCCATAATGGGGTAATGGGATATGGGATGGGGTTCCCCTATGGACATGGATTCGGGATTTGGGATGCTGAGCTATGGGAGCAGGGATAGTGCAATG
>NC_034409.1:506666-507902 GCF_002078875.1 Numida meleagris
GGGGCAGGTGGAGTGCATATGGGGTGGATATGGGGTGCATATGGGGCAGGTGGGGTTCACATGGGGCGTGTATGGGGTGCAGACAGGGTGCATATGGGGTGCAGCTAGGGTGCATATGGGGCAGGTGGGGGGCAGGTGGAGTGTATATGGGGCAGCTATGGGGTGCAGCTAGGGCGCATATGGGGCAGGTGGGGCTCATATGGGGCACATATGGGGTGCAGATAGGGTGCAGTCAGAGGGCATATGGGGTGGACGGGGCGTATATAGGGTGCATATGGGGTGGATGGGGCACATATGAGGTGGATGGGGTGCTTATGGGATGCATATGGGGTGGGGATAGGGCTCATATGGGGCAGATGGGGCACTTAGGGGGCGCAGATAGGGTGCATATAGGGTGCATATGGGGCAGATGGGGGGTTTATGGGGTGGATATAGGGTGCAAAGCGCTGTGCTGCGTGCACTGGCATTGTGCAGCAGGACCGTGCACCAGCACTGTGCATTGGCATTGTGCACCAGGACCATGCACCAGCACCATGCACCAGCACTATGCATTGGTGTTGTGCAGCAGGACCATGCACCAGCACCGTGCACCAGCCCCATGCATTAACATTGTGCAGCAGGATCATGCACCAGCACCGTGCACCAGCAGTGTGCACCAGGACCATGCACCAGCACTGTGCATTGGCATTGTGCAGCAGGACCATGCACCAGCACCATGCACCAGCACGTTGCATTGACATTGTGCATCAGGTCCGTGCACCAGCACTGTGCATTAGGACCATGCACAGGCACCATGCACCAGCACCGTGCATGGGCATTGTGCAGCAGCACCGCGCACCAGCCCCGTGCATTGCCATCGTGCACCAGGATCTTGCACCAGCACCGTGAACCAGCGCCATGGACCAGCCCTGTGCATCAGGACCATGCACCAGCACCGTGCACCAGCACCATGCACCAGCACTGTGCACCAGCACCGTGCACCAGCCCTGTGCATTGCCACTGTGCATCAGGACCATGCACCAGCACCATGCACCAGCACCGTGCACCAGCACCGTGCACCAGCACCATGCACCAGCACCGTGCACTGGCATTGTGCACCAGCTCCGTGCACCAGCACCACGCAGCAGCCCCGTGCACTGGCACTGTGCACCAGGATCTTGCACCAGCCCCGTGCAGCAGCACCAACCTTGCTCCCACCCCCCCCGGGCTTGGGTCACCCCGTGCCACCTCCCCAAC
>NC_034409.1:512322-513811 GCF_002078875.1 Numida meleagris
CTTCTTCCCAATGAGTTTCTTGCGCAGGAACTCGCGGGCCTCGAACATGTAGGGGATGTCGTAGAGCGGCCGCAGCTTCCGGTTCTTGTCCTGCAGTTTTGGGTGGGGGGGGAGAAAGAGGGGGGACACAGGTCAGGGACAGCCCCACAGCCCCCCCCAGAATCAGCACGGAGGGATGGGGAAGGGATGCATCCAACCCAGGGGGTCACTGCAGATATGGGGGGGGCAAAATCTCACTGCTCCCACACACAGAGCCGCCCCTAAACTGGGGGGGGAGGGGGGGCTCTGCAGTGGGGTGGATGTGTCCAAAATTCCACTGCCCCCACCCCCCCTAAGCATGGCCCCTAAAATGGGATCTACAAAGGGATGCAGAGAGCAGGGTGCAGAGGGGCACAGAGCAAGGTGCAAAGGGACACGGGGAGGAGGTGCAAAGGGATGCAGTGGGGGGATGCAATGGGACATGGGGAGCAGGATGCAATGGGACACAGGGAGGGGGTGCGAAGGAACATGGGGAGCAAGATGCAAGAGGGACACGAGGAGCAGGATGCAAAGGGACGTGGGGAGGGAGTGCAAAGGAACATGGGGAGCAAGGTGCAGAAGGGACATGGGGAGGGGGTGCAAGAGGATGCAGTGGGGGAATGCAATGGGACATGGGGAGGGGATGCAAAAGGGACAGAGAGCAAGATGCAAAGGGACATGGGGAGGGAGTGCAAAGGGACACGGGGAGGGGGTGCAAGAGGATGCAGTGGGGGGATGCAATGGGACATGGGAAGCAGAATGCAAAGGGACATGGGGAGGGGGTGCAAAGGGACGTGGGGAGCAAGATGCAAAAGGGACACGGGGTGCAAAAGGAGGCAGTGGGGGGATGCAATGGGACATGGGCAGGGGGTGCAAAGGGACACAGGGAGCAGGATGCAAAAGGGACATGGGGAGGAGGTGCAAAGGGATGTGGGGAGCAAGATGCAAAGGGACATAGGGAGCAGGATGCAAAGGGACGTGGGGAGCAGGATGCAAAAGGGACATGGGGAAGGGTTGCAAAAGGATGCAGTGGAGGGATGCAATAGGACATGGGGAGCAGGATGCAAACAGACACAGGGAGGGGGTGCAAAGGGGCATGGGGAGGGGGTGCAAAAGGATGAAGTGGGTGGATGCAATGAAGACATGGGGAGCAGGATGCAAAGGTACACGGGGAGCAAGAAGCAGAAGGGACACAGAGCAAGATGCAAAGGGACATGGGGAGGGGGTGCAAAGGGACACAAGGAGGAGGTGCAAAGGGATGCAGTGGGGGGATGCAATGGGACATGGGGAGCAGGATGCAATGGGACACAGGGAAGGGGTGCAAAGGGATGTGGGGAGCAAGATGCAAAAGGGACACAGGGCAAGATGCAAAGGGACACGGAGCAGGAAGTGCAAAGGGACACGGGGAAGGGGTGCAAGAGGATGCAGTGGGGGGATGCAATGGGACACGGGGAGGGGGTGCAAAGGGACA
>NC_034409.1:515740-516628 GCF_002078875.1 Numida meleagris
GCAGCTCTGCTGCTGCTGAGCTTATGCACTGCTGCTGTGCTGCAAGAGTGCTGTGATGTTGCTGCACTGCTGCTGTCCTGCGAGGGTGCTGTGCTGCACTGCTGCTGTGCTCGTGCACCACTGCTGCGCTGCTATGTTTATGCACTGCTGCTGTGCTGCACTGCTGCTGTGCTGCACTGCTGCTGCGCTAGTGCACTGCTGCACTGCAGGGCTGTTGTGCTGCACTGCTGCTGTGCTAGTGCACTGCTGCATGGCTGCCGCTCTGCTTCTGCACCACTGCTGCGCTGTTGTGTTGCAATGCTGCTATGCTGCACTGCTGCTGAGCTGCACCACTGCCATGCTGCAAGGGTGCCGTGCTGCACTGCTGCTGGGCTCATGCATGGCTGCTGGGCTGCCGCTCTGCTTCTGCACCACTGCTGCACTGCAGGGCTGCTGCTCTGCGAGGGTGCTGTGTGGTGTTGCTGCTGCACTGCTGCTGCACGAATGCACTGCTGCTGCACTGCTGTTGTTTATGCACGGCTGCTGTGCTCGTGCACCGCTGTCGTGTTGTGCTGCTGCTGCACCACTGCTATGCTGCAACGCTGCTGAGCTTCTGCTGGGTTCATGCACTGCTGCTGTGCTGCAACCACATTTATGTACTGCTGCTGTGGGTATACACTGCTGCAGCTGCCCTGCTCCTCTGCTGCTGCACTGTCGTGCTGCACTGCTGCTGCGCTGCTGCTGCTGCTAAGCTTATGCACTGCTACTGTGCTGCAAGGGTGCTGTGCTGTTGCTGCACTGCTGCTGCGCTGCTGCGGTGTGTGCACACGACTGCTGCTCTGCTGCTGCAGCGCTGCTGCGCTACCAGGCTGCAGCCGCTCCGGGAAGGAGAAAATTGCCCCCAGTAAA
>NC_034409.1:518702-521519 GCF_002078875.1 Numida meleagris
GGATCCTGCACAAGGCTGCAGGGATTGCAAAGGGCACAGGGAGCCCTGCACACAGCACAGCTTTGTGTTGCATGGCTGCAGCATCACCCCCAAGCACACCGAGCTGGGACCCTGCACAAAGCTGCAGGGGCTGCAATGGGTGCAGCAAGCCCTGCACACAGCACAGCTGCAACATCACCCACACGCACACGGTGCCAGGGCCCCACTGCGAGCACTGCAACCCACGCCTGCAGCAGAAGAGCAGCAGCACTCAGCTGTGTGTGCTGCCAGGAAGGATTGCAGCACAGCCCATCACGGTGCTGCTGCAATGCACAGAGCATATGGTGCACGGCCGTGCTCCCTGCCCGGAGCCGTGCAGCTTTGCACCAGCAGCGGGTGCTGCAGCTCTGCAGCCGCCTCCTTCTCTTTTTTTGCTCAGCTTCGGCTCTGGGAGCTCTGCAGAGGGAAATGCACCCGGCAGACGATGCACAGCGGGGTCGGGGGTCGGGCACGGCCGCATTGCAGCCCAGCACGGAGCAGCACTGCTTTGCATGATGCACTATGGCACGCGATGCACTACTGCACACAACGCGCTGTTTCACTCTATGCGCTATTGCATGCCATGCGCTATTGTACACCAGGTACCAGGGCACACGATGCACCACTGCACACATGCACTGCTGCACGTGCGGCACTATTGCACACAATGTGCTGCTTCAATGCTTGCACCATTGCACAGAGCACACTACTGGACACAGTGCATCACTGCACACGATGCACTATTGCACACTGTGCACTACTGCAGACCGTGCACCACTCCACGCAATGCACTGCTGCTCGCCATGCCCTGCTTCAACAGCTGCACTACTGCACACAACCCACTACTGCAGACCATGCACCACTCAACACAATGCATTACATCACACATCCTGCTTCAAAAGCTGCACTATTGCACATGACGCACTCTTGCACACCATGCTCTCTTGCACATCATGCACCATTGCACACCGTGCACCACTGCACACCGTGCACCACCTCCTCCCTCTCCCACGGGCCACCCACCTGCAGCATCCCCCCGCGTGCTGCCTGTTTGCACGCTCAGCATGACCCAGCAGCAGCAGCAGCAGTGCTGCCCGCAGGCAATCCCAGCTGCAGCAGAGCCTCCCTCGCCCCGGGAGCGATCACAGCCCCATGAAATATTGATGGGGAAGTGCGGTGCCCCCGCTGTGCCCCTCACCCCCCCCCCGAGCACGGCCTTGCTCTGCCCATTAAGCCGCAGCCGGCGCTGGTACGCGACCCACGGATGAGTTGCAGCAGCAATTTAGCAGAGACGAGACGCCGACAAGCAGCGGGTTTGTTCCTCGTTAATCTTTCATGCTCATTGAGTGAGGTGCGGTGCAGCGNCACAGAGCATCCTGCATGGAGCATCCTGCATCCTGCATGGTGCATCCTGCATCCTGTGTTATACATGGAGTATCCTGCATCCTGCACAGAGCATCCTGTATGGAGCATCCTGCATGGAGCATCCCACATGAAGCATCCTGCATCCTGCATGAAGCATCCCACATCCTGCATGGAGCACCCTGCACAGAGCATCCTGCATCCTGCATGGAGCATCCTGCATCCTGCACGGAGCATCCTGCACGGAGCATCCTGCACGGAGCATCCTGCATCCTTCATGGAACATCCTGCACAGAGCATCCTGCATAGAGCATCCCACATGGAGCATCCTGCATCCCACATCCTGCATGGAGCATCCTGTATCCGGCATGGAGCATCCCACATGGAACATCCCACATTGCACATCCTGCATGGAGCATCCCACATCCTGCATTATGTGTGGAACATCCTCCATCCTACATGGAGCATCCCACATCCTGCATCGCAAATCCCGCATCCTGCATCCCGCATCCCACATCGAGCAGCTTGCATCCCGCATCCCCACACCCCACATCCTGCATCTCAAATCCTGCATCCTCCATCCTCCATCCTGCACAGCACATTCTGCATCCTGCATCCTGCACGGAGCAACTTGCGTCCTGCATCCTGCACAGCGCATCCTGCATCCCAACATCCCCACTCCCCACATCCCACCTGAACATCATCGGCATGCCACTCTAGATGCCACCACATTGCCACACTGAATGTCACTGGCATGCCACTCTAGATGCCACCACAGTGCCACACTGGACACCACCACCACGCCACATTGGATGACATCACAGCCACTCTGGATATCACCACTGTGCCACACTGGATGCCACCACCATGCCCCACTGGATGCCCCAGCGGGCGGGCAGAGGCCGGGTCCATTCCCCATTTCCCCCACCTCCCACCCTTCTCCCATTGCCAGGACGTGGAGCCAAGGTCGCATCGGCCGAGCAAAAATGGAACCCAGCATCCCCCACCCCCCCAAAGCTGATTGGCCGTCCCTAATTAGAGGTGTGCGCTGAGGAAGTCGCTTTATGATCGAGGAAATCAATGCCTCCAGCTTCATCTTCCCAGCTCCTGGTGGAGGGGAGGGGGCCAGCGCAAGGAGCGAAGCTCATTACTTGTTCAGCAATTAGCACAGCAAATTGGCTCGAGGTGACACAGGGAGCGAGCGGTTCAACGCGGAGCTGCGGGGGCAGGGCAGGACCCCCAGCGAGGCTCTGCAGGCAGCCAGAGCCTGGGGCTGCCCCTTCCTCCCCCCCCAGCCCTTCCCTTATCAGCACTGTCCTCCCATCCCTCGTTTCCCACCTGAACTTTCCATCTAACATCATCTGACCACCCCTCCCTGCCAGCACCATGCAGCAGTCCTTTCTTCTCACCCCCGTTCTCCATCCTTCCCTCCTCATG
>NC_034409.1:523130-529555 GCF_002078875.1 Numida meleagris
TGGAATCACAGAATCACGGAGTCCTGGGATCGTGGGATTGTGAGATCATGGAAATGTGGCTGAAACTAGATGGTTTGGAAGGTCTCTTCCAACCCAAGCTTGTCTGTAGGATTGTGGGATCATGAAAACTTGGGATCATGGGATCACGGGATCACAGAATCATGGGATCACGGAAACATGGGATTGTGGAATCATGGGATCAAGGAAGCATAGGATTGTGGGATCGTGGGATCATGGTTGGAACTGGATGATCTGGAAGGTCTCTTCCAACCCAAGCTGTTCTATGGGATCACAAAATCAAGGGATGGGGCAATCACAGAGTGAAGGAATTGTGGGATCACAAAATCATGTAATCATGGCGTCATGAGATCACAGAATCATGGAATCACAGAATGGTGGAACCATGGGATCACAGAATCACGGAGTCATGGGATCGTGGGATTGTGAGATCATGGAAACATGGCTGGAACTGGACGATCATCTTCAAGGTCCCATCCAACCCAACCCCAGCTCTGGGATTCCGTGGGATCATGGGATGACGCAACGACAGAATGAAGGAATCGTGGAACGGGGCAAGTGCGTCGTCACAGAACCACATCATCACGGGATGATGGAGTCGTGGAGTCACAGAATGGAGCAGCCACAGAACTGTGGAACCACGGAACCACATCAACGTGGGATCGTGAAGTCACGGGATCGTGGAATCCCAGAATCACGGAATTGCGGAATCACGGAACCACAGAACCCCAGAATCACAGAACCCCAAAATCAATCACAGAACCCCATTGGGTTGGACGGGACCCCAGCCCCATCCCCCACTGCGGGCTCGGTGCCCCCCACCAGCTCAGGGCACCCAGGGCCCCATCCACGGCCACGAGCCCCAAGGATGAAGGCACCAAGAGGAGCCCAAAGCAACGGCAGAAGCCGGGAGAGGGGCACCCAGCACAGAGCAGAGGGGTGGGCAGCCCCCTCCCAGGATCCAGGATGGGTTCCAGGAGCGCGCCCTGGGCTCAGCACTGCACGGCACCGGAGCTCAGCACCCCTTCCCCCCCCCCAGCTCCGCGAGCGTTCCCAATTAAGATATTCATTTAGATAAACGTGCCGGGATCGGTGCAGCTTGGCAGCACCGCCGCGTCCGTCGGGCAAAGGCAACTTGCTCGAACACGGAGCGCTAACGAGGTTCTGTAATTGAGCTGTCTGGGGGAATGAGCTCGTGATTCCAACACGCGCAGCTGGAAGCAAGGTCTTCTCCGTGCGCTGCGGGGGCAAGGGGAGCTGCTGGCACCAGGAAAGGCGCAGCCTTGAGCCAGACCACGTCCCACTGCGCTCCAGGACCCGATCCTGCACCGGGACGGACGGACAGACGGACAGACAGCAGAACCCGGGGGACGGGAGGTGCCGTGGGGATGGAGCAGTGGGAGCCCTGCTGGAACCAAAGGTTCCACCCCACGCTGCAGCCCCCCCCAGCTCAGCGAAGGCGCCCAACAAAAGTGCCCCAAAAGTGCCCAAAAGGGTGAACACCACGCTCTGCGCCCCACATCCGGAGCTCAGCCGCCAAACAGCTCCTGCCCCACAGCAGACCCCATGCAGTGTGGGGAGGGGTCCTTGCAAACACACCCGTACCCCCATGCACCAAACCCCAGCCCTCTCCTCGCTCCCCTCTTGCAGCCCCCAACATTTGCACGCTGCGAGCCCCGCGTTTTGCAATGCCCGGCCCCGGCAACAAGATCCGGGCACGGCTGGCTTGGGGGATCCTTATCTCGCTCGTTAAGCTGCTGATCGCTTTAAAGCTAACGAGCTGAAGGGGAAGGTGGGGGGGGAACATGATGTCACATTGCGCGCAGCGCCGCGGGCATCGCGCAGCGCCGGGCTTTTGCTGCGGGGTGCCGGCACCCGCGGGCGCAGGATGCTATTTCCAGCCGCAGCCGTTTGCAAACGCCCGAGCGCATCTCGGGATGAGCCCCGCTGTCCCCACGGGTCCCCTCCTGCGGGAGGAGGTGGCAGCAGCTCCTGGCACTGCAGGGTCTTGGGGGCACTCCGGTTCCGGCGCTCAGCACGGCACCGAGCAGTGCAGCCAGCCCTGGTTCCTGGGGATGCGACGCTTCAGGGTCGGGCTGCGTGGGGAGCGGGCACGGGATGCTGGCCAGCCCCACGTGAGCCCCACACGGCCCCCCCCGGCCTCCCAGCACTCGCTGAAGGGCACAGAGGACACAGAAAGCCAAAGCGGTGCACCCGCTGACTCCCCTCCTGGCGACGGGACACGTCAGAGGGAGGGGACGCGATGTGCACAGAGAGGGGGGAGGGTCCTGAGCTGCCTCGTGCTCTGGGGGTGTGATCTTGGGGGTGCGATCCTGGGGATCCTGGGGGTGTGATCCTGATCCTGGGGCTGTGATTTTGGGGGTGTGATCCTGGGGGATCCTGGGGGTGAGATCCTGATCCTGGGGGTGTGATCCTGGGGAATCCAGGGGATGTGATCCTGATCCTGGGAGTGTGATTTTGGGGGACCCTGGGGGTGCAGTCTTGGGGGTGTGATCTTGGGGGTGCGATCTTGGGGATGTGATCCTGGGGGTGAGATCCTGGGAATCCTGGGGGTGCGATCCTAGGGGTGTGATCCTGATCCTGGGGCTGTGATTTTGGGGGTGTGATCCTGGGGGATCCTGGGGGTACAATCCTGATCCTGAGGGTGTGATTGTGGGGGACCCTGGGGGTGTGATCTTGGGGGTGCGATCTTGGGGATGTGATCCTGGGGGTGAGATCCTGGGGATCCTGGTGCTGCGATCCTGATCCTGGGGCTGTGATTTTGGGGGTGTAATCCTGGGGGAGCAATCCTGGGGGTGCGATCCTGGGGGTGTGATCCTGATCCTGGGGGTGTGATCCTGGGGGATCCTGGGGATGAGATCCTGATCCTGGGGGTGCAACTGTGGGGATGCGGTCCTGGGGGTGTGATCCTGACCATGAGGGTGTGATCCTGGGGGTGTGATCCTGGGGATGTGATCCTGATCCTGGGGCTGTGATTCTGGGGGTGTGACCCTGGGGGTGTGATTGTGGGGATGCGGTCCTGGGGGTGTGATACTGACCATGAGGGTGCGATCCTGAGGGTGTGATTCTGGGGCTGCAATCCTGATCCTGGGGGTGTGATTTTGGGGGATCCTGGGGGTGCCACCTTGGGGACGTGACCCCGGGGATGTGATCCTGGGGGATCCTGGGGGTGAGATCTTGATCGTGGGGCTGTGATCCTGGGGCCGGTCACAGCAGCGCGTCCCCAGGTGGCATCCATGGTCCTCAGCATGCGGTGTGGCCAGGGAACGCAGCTCCCAGCAGGTGCCACCACGCACCGTGTCCTCAGTGCACCACGTCCCACCACGCACCCAGGTCCCACCATAGTCCATGTGCCACCAGGTGGCATGTCCACCACGAGCCAGGTGCCACCGTGGTCCATGTGAACCTTGCACCATGTCCACCANCTCGACAATTCCATGAAACCATGATTCTAGGATTCCATGTTTCTATGCCTCCACAAATCCACAATTTTGGGATTCTTTGCCTCTATGGTTCCATGATTGTGGGATTCTTTGCCTCTACGATGCCACGATTCCATGATTCTATGTCTCCGTGATTCCATGAATCCATGATTCCATGATTCTAGGATTCCATGATTCTAGGATTCCATGATTCTGGAATTCCATGACTCAATGCCTCTATGAATCCATGATTCTATGATTCCATGAATCCATGATTCTGCAACTCCATGATTCTGGGATTCCATGATTCTATGCCTCTAGGAATCCATGATTCTGGGATTCCTTGATTCCATGCCTCTATGAATCCATGATTCCATGATTCTGTGATTCTATGCCTCTGTGAATCCATGATTCTGGGATTATGATTCCAAGATTCCATGATTCTTTACCTCTATGATTCTATGAATCCATGATTCCGGGATTCTGCGACTCCATGATTCCATGATTCTGGGATTCCATGATTCTATGCCTCTAGGAATCCATGATTCTGGGATTCTTTGACTCCATGATTTCACGATTCCGCAATTCTACGTCTCTGTGATTCCATGAATCCATGATCCTATGTCTCGACAATTCCATGAATCCATGATCCTGGGATTCCATGAATCCATGATTCCATGATTCTGGCATTCCATGATTCTGGGATTCCATGATTCTGGGATTCCGTGATTCTATGCCTCTATGAATCCCTGATTATGGGATTATGACTCCAAGATTGCATGATTCTTTACCTCTATGATTCCACAAATCCATGATTCCATGATTCTGGCATTCCATGATTCCACACCCCTATGAATCCATGATTCTGGGATTCCGTGATTCTACGCCTCTATGAATCCATGATTCTGAGATTATGACTCCAAGATTGCATGATTCTTTACCTCTATGATTCCACAAATCCATGATTCCATGATTATGGGATTCTGTGACTCCATGATTCCATGAATCCATGATTCTGGGATTCTTTGCCTCTATGACTCCATGATTCCACGATCCTGGGATTCTCAGCCTCTCCAATTCTCTCCCTCCATGACTCCATCATTCCACTGCTCCGCGGCTCCGTGCTCCCACCGCCCCATGGACACAGCCCCAATGGAATAGCTGCCCTCAGCTGTCCCCAGCACCAACACCAGGCCCAGAGTCGTGGTGCTGTCCTGGCACTGAGCACCCCCTGCCCCCCCCATACACACCCAGAGCCCCATAACCACTGGAACGAGGAAGGGAGGGAGGAAGGAATAAGGAAAAATAGCAAGAGAAAGAATGAAAAGGAAAGAAGAACAAGAAAGGAAGGAAAAGAAAGGAGAAAGAATAAAAATGGAAAAAGGAAAAGGGAAAGAAAAGAGAAAGGGAAAGAAAAAGGAGAAGGAAGAGGAAAAGGAAAAAGGGAAAAGGAAAAGGAGGAGGAAAAGGAGGAGGTAAAGGAGGAAGAAAAGGAGGAGGAAAAGCAGATGGAGAAGGAATAGGAATAGGAATAGGAGAAGGAAAAGGGAAAGGGAAAGGGAAAGGGAAAGGGAAAGGGAAAGGGAAAGGGAAAGGGAAAGGGAAAAGGAGAAGGAAATGGAAAAGAAATAGGAATAGGAAAAGGAGGTGGAAAAGGAAAAAGAGGAGGAAAAGGAAAAGGAGGAGGAAAAGGAATAGGAGAAGTAAAAGGAGGAGGAAAAAACAGGAAAAGGGAGAAGGAGAAGGAAAAGAAAAAGGGAAAGGAGAAAGGGAAAAGGAGAAGGAAAAGGAAAAAGGAAAAATAGGAAAAGGAAAAGGAGGAGAAAAAGAAAGAGGAGGAGGAGGAAAAAGGAAAAAGGAGAAGGAAAAGGAAAAATGAAAAAGGAGAAGGAGAAGGAAAAGGAAAAAGGAGAAGAATCCTTCAAGGAGGCTCCTCTATTATTTGCTCCCAAGAACTCAGTGACCGCTCCCCACCCCAAATCTCACCAGGGAGGGGCTTCGTTACGCTAATTGCCCCCACCAGCCCCACCGCTGCCAGGATGCGTCGCGATGCATGGCGCTGCGACCTGCGGCGCTGCACGACATGCTGCGCTTTGCAAAACGGCGCTGGAAGGGGCCGGGCTGGGGGACGCCCTGCAGACACGGCCCTAAATGCGCCCCGAGGGGCTCGGACAGAACGGCAGCTCCGGAGCCACCTCAGCACCCACGGCACCTCTGTGTTCGCCCCATAACCCCAAAAAGGGAGCACACCGCCACGCCGCCGGGAATGCTGCACCCATGCATCCCCATGCACGCAACGCCAGCAGCGCAGCAGCGCAGGGACGCCTCCTCTCCTCCTTTTTTCCTTGTTCCTTGCAGGAGGGGGGAAATAAAGCAAACGGAGCAAAGAAACGGAACGAAGAGGGCGGAGGGGGCTGGGAACTGGGGGGAGTGGAGCAAGCCCAAGAGCTGCACGTGGCCGCAGTCATGTTGCGCATGCTGAGCGCATTGCAGCAGGTCTTGGTGCAGAAGGGGCTGCAAGCAGCAGCAGCAGCAGGAGAAGCAGCAGGAGCTCGGCGCAGGGACGGAGCAGGATCAGAAGGACGCAGCTCCATCCTCACATCTGCAGTTTCCTCCTCGCCTGACAGACTGGGATGCATCGGGTGCAGGAGATGGGGAACAGGGCGCGGGGATGGCACTGCCATGCACAGGGGCTGCAAAGGGAGCAGCAAGCCCTGGACACAGCGCAGCTCCGTGCTGCATGGCTGCAGCATCACCCCAATGCATACAGAGCTGGGACCCTGCAACCTGCTCAAGGAGCATGCTGAGTGCTGCACGGCTGCAGCATCACCCCCATGCATACAGAGCAGGGACCCTGCAACCTCCTCAAGGAGCACGCTGAGTGCTGCATGGCTGCAGCATCACCCCCCATGCATACAGAGCTGGGGCCCTGCACAAAGCTGCAGGGGCTGCAATGGGTGCAGC
>NC_034409.1:531569-535596 GCF_002078875.1 Numida meleagris
GATGGATGGATGGATGGAAGGCATCATGGACAGACGGACATAGGGATGGACACATGGATGGAGGGATGGATAGATGGAGGGAGGGATGGATGGATGGAGTCATGGACAGATGGATGTAGGGATGGAGGGATGGATGGGTGGGTGGGTGGGTGGACGGATGGCATCATGGACAAATGGACATAGGGATGGACACATGGCTGGATGGAGGGATGGATGGAGTCATGGACAGATGGATGTAGGGATGGATGGATGTTATGGACAGATGGACGTAGGGATGGACACATGGATGGATGGGTGAGGGAGTGCATGGATGGAGAGCGTCATGGACAGATAGACATAGGGATGGATGGACAGACGGATGGACGGATGGATGGATGGAGTCATGGACAGATGAACTTAGGGACAGACACATGGATAGAGGGTGTTATGGATAAACGGACATCGGGATGGACACATGGATGGATGGAGTCATGGACAGACGGACGTAGGGATAGATGGATGGATGGATGGAGGAATGGGTGGGCAGATGGAGGGCATCGTGGAAAGATGGACACAGGAATGGACACATGGATGGATGGAGGGATGGATGGATGGAGTCATAGACAGATGAAAGCAGAGATGGACACATGGATGGATGGACTGGTGGATGGGTTGAGGAAAGTATGGATGGACTCACAGACGGATGTAGGGACATACACATGGATGGATGGATGGATGGATGGATGGATGGATGGATGGATGGATGGATACATGGATGGACACGTGGATGGAGGAAAGTATGGATGGACTCATGGATAGATAGATGTAGAAATGGACATGTGGATGGATGTATGGACACATGGACAGATGGACAGATGTATGGATGGACAGATGGATGGGTGGACAAAAGCATGGATAGATGGATGTAGGAATGGACACATGGGTGGATGGAGGGATGGATGGATGGATGGATGGATGGATGGATGGATGGATGGATGGATGGATGGATGGATGGATAGATTTACAGACAGATGAACACAGAGATGGACACATGGGTGGGTGGATGGATGGATGGACAGATGGATGTAGGGATGGATGGATGGACGGATGGAGTCATAGACGGATGTAGGGATGGACACATGGATGGATGCAGAAAAGAACGGATGGACTCATGGATAGGTGGATGTAGGGATGGACAGATGGATGGATGGGTGGGTGTGGGTAGATGGACGGACAGAGGGAGGGAGGGGTGGGTGGATGGACAGACGGATTCATGGACAGATGAATGGATGGATGCGTGGATGGATGGAGGAAAGTATGGATGGAGTCTTGGATAGATGGATGTAGGGATGGACACACGGACGGATGGATGGATGGAGGGAGAGAGTCATGGATGGATGTAGGGATGGACACATGAATGGAGAGATGGATGGATGGATGGGTGGATGGACGGATGGAGGGAGGGAGTCACGGACAGATGGATGGATGGAGTCGTGGATAGGTGGATGTAGAGATGGACAGATGGACGCATAGAGGAAGGAAGAGAGGGATGGAGGAAAGTACAGATAAATGGATGAAGAGACAGAGGAAAAGTAGGGACAGATGGACTCATGGACAGACGAATGCAGAGATGGACGGGTGCACGTATGGGTGGACGGATGGAAGGAGGGATGGACGGAGGGACACGCAGAAAGAGGAACGTAGGGAAGGGCGGCAGAAGAGGTGGACGGACAGACGGACAGGCGCTCATCGACATGACGCCCACTTCCCTCTCAGGCAACGGGACGTTCGCTTTGTGCCACGAAACCCACGCGGACCGAGGGGCCCCCACTCGGTGCCGGCACCCACCGCCGCCCCACGGCGAGAAGCAGAGCCAGACCTTGCCCCCCANCACGGGATCACAGAATCATGGGATAATGGGATCAAGGAAGCATAGGATTGTGGGATCATGGGACTATGGCTGGAACTGGGTGATCTTGAAGGTCTCTTCCAACTCAAGTAGCTCTATGGGATCACAGGATCACAGAACCATGGGATCATGGAAACACGGGATTGTGGAATCGTGGAATCAAGGAAGTATAGAATCCTGGCGGCGTGGAATCATGGGACCGTGGTTGGAACTGGATGATCTGGAAGGTCTCTTCCAACTCAAGTGGTTCTGTGGGATCGTGGGATCACAGAACCATGGGATCACGGAAACACGGGATTGTGGAATCGTGGAATCAAGGAAACATAGAATCCCGGCATCATGGAATCATGGGATCATGGTTGGAACTGGATGATCTTGGAGGTCTCTTCCAACCCAAGCGGTTCTATGGGATCGCGGGGTCACAGAACCATGGGATCATGGAAACGTGGGATTGCAGAATCGAGGAATCAAGGAAGCAGAGTCCTGGCATCGTGGAACCATGGAATCACAGAATGGTGGAACAATGGAATCACAGAATCATGGAGTCATGGGGTCGTGAGACTGTGAGATCATGGAAATGTGGTTGGAACTGGATAATCCTGAAGGTCTCTTCCAACCCAAGCCATTCTATGAGATCACAACATCAAGGGACGGTGCAATCACAGAATGAAGGAATCATGGAACCATGGAATTGTGGGATCACAAAATCTTGTAATCATGGAGTCATGAGATGACGGAATCAAGGAATCACAGAATGGTGGAATCGTGGAATCACAGAATCACGGAGTCCTGGGATTGTGGGATTGTGAGATCATGGAAATGTGGTTGGAACTGGATGATCTGGAAGGTCTCTTCCAACCCAAGCTGGTCTGTGGGACTGCGGGATCACGGAAACTTGGGATCATGGGATCATGGGATCACAGAATCATGGGATCACGGAAACATGGGATTGTGGAATCATGGGATCAAGGAAGCACAGGATTGTGGGATTGTGGTTGGAACTGCATGATCTTGAAGGTCTCTTCCAACCCAAGCCGTTCTATGGGATCACAACATCAAGGGATGGTGCAATCACAGAATGAAGGAATCATGGAACCGTGGAATCACAGAATGGTGGAATCATGGAATCACAGAATCACGGAGTCCTGGGATCGTGGGATTGTGAGATCATGGAAATGTGGCTGAAACTAGATGGTTTGGAAGGTCTCTTCCAACCCAAGCTTGTCTGTAGGATTGTGGGATCATGAAAACTTGGGATCATGGGATCACGGGATCACAGAATCATGGGATCACGGAAACATGGGATTGTGGAATCATGGGATCAAGGAAGCATAGGATTGTGGGATCGTGGGATCATGGTTGGAACTGGATGATCTGGAAGGTCTCTTCCAACCCAAGCTGTTCTATGGGATCACAAAATCAAGGGATGGGGCAATCACAGAGTGAAGGAATTGTGGGATCACAAAATCATGTAATCATGGCGTCATGAGATCACAGAATCATGGAATCACAGAATGGTGGAACCATGGGATCACAGAATCACGGAGTCATGGGATCGTGGGATTGTGAGATCATGGAAACATGGCTGGAACTGGACGATCATCTTCAAGGTCCCATCCAACCCAACCCCAGCTCTGGGATTCCGTGGGATCATGGGATGACGCAACGACAGAATGAAGGAATCGTGGAACGGGGCAAGTGCGTCGTCACAGAACCACATCATCACGGGATGATGGAGTCGTGGAGTCACAGAATGGAGCAGCCACAGAACTGTGGAACCACGGAACCACATCAACGTGGGATCGTGAAGTCACGGGATCGTGGAATCCCAGAATCACGGAATTGCGGAATCACGGAACCACAGAACCCCAGAATCACAGAACCCCAAAATCAATCACAGAACCCCATTGGGTTGGACGGGACCCCAGCCCCATCCCCCACTGCGGGCTCGGTGCCCCCCACCAGCTCAGGGCACCCAGGGCCCCATCCACGGCCACGAGCCCCAAGGATGAAGGCACCAAGAGGAGCCCAAAGCAACGGCAGAAGCCGGGAGAGGGGCACCCAGCACAGAGCAGAGGGGTGGGCAGCCCCCTCCCAGGATCCAGGATGGGTTCCAGGAGCGCGCCCTGGGCTCAGCAC
>NC_034409.1:538068-539423 GCF_002078875.1 Numida meleagris
ATGCCCCAGATGCCACCAGAAGCCACCCACGTAGCAGGACACACCAAGGGCCACCATGCACCAAGTGCCACCACACACCAGGTGCCACCAGGTTCCATGACGCACCAAGTGCCATGGTTCTCCATGTACCATGGTGCCCAGGTGCCACGATGCACCAAGTGCCACCAGAAGCCACCCACGTACCAGGACACACCAAGTGCCACCATGCCCCAGGTGTCACCAGGAGCCACCATGCACCAGGTGCCACAGTTCTCCATGTACCATGATGCCCCAGGTGCCACCAGAAGCCACCCACGTAGCAGGACACACCAAGTGCCACCATGCACCGAGTGCCACCAGGAGCCACAACGCACCAAGTGCCCCGGTTCCCCATGTACCATGACACACCAAGGGCCACCATGCCCCAGGTGCCACCAGAAGCCACAACGCACCAAGTGCCACGGTTCTCCCCGTACCACGTTGCACCAAGTGCCACCATGCCCCAGGTGCCACGATGCACCAAGTGTCACAGTTCTCCATGTACCACGATGCCCCAGGTGCCACGGTTCTCCAAGTACCACGAGGCTCCAGGTGCCACCATGTACCACCATGCCCCAGGTGCCACCAGGTGCCACCATGTACCATGATGCCCCAGGTGCCACCAGGTGCCACCATGCCCCAGGTGCCACACTTCTCCACGTACCACGAGGCACCAGGTGGGCACCCAGCACAGGTTCCCACGGTGCCCACAGGTGACACTTAGGCAGGAGACGCCACTCAGGGATGCAAACACCCCCAGCCCCGCAGCCACACGTCCCCGCGGTCACCTGGGCACCGTCGCCTTCCAGTCGCGGCGGTCGGATGCTGGACAGGTGGATGGTTTTGTGGTCCCCGGAGTTGAGCTTCACCACGATGGCGTCGGCGTTCAGCACCTGCATCACCTGCAGAGGGAGAGAGGAGCTGTGAGCGGTGGCACCGGGACGTGTCCCCAAACGGTGCCGTCAGCGCCGGAGGAAGCGCAGCCGGCGGCGCATCCGCACCGCGGTGCAGTGGGGTGAGCGCTGGTGGAGCCCTGCGGCGTCATCGGGGGGGCCAAGGGCAGGGGGAAGGGGGGACAGAGGGAGTGACGGACAGACGGACGTAGGGATGGACACATGGATGGATGGACGGATGGAGGGAGTCATGGACAGATGGGCATAGGGATGGACAGATGGATGGTTGGAGGGATGGATGGAGGGATGGATGGTTGGATGGATGGAAGGAGGGACAAGTGGATGGATGGATGGATGGATGGATGGAGTCATGGACAGATGGACATAGGGATGGATAGATGGATGGAGGGATGGATGGATGGAGTCATGGACAGATGGACGTAG
>NC_034409.1:544794-557380 GCF_002078875.1 Numida meleagris
GAGCCCAGGAATGGTTGGGGGGCTGGAAGGGACCTTATGGGTCATGGAACCACAGAGTGGAGGGGTTGGAAGGGAACTTATGGGTCACAGAGCCACAGAATGGTTGTGTTGGAAGGGACCTTATGGGTCAGAGCCATGGAGTGGTTGGGTTGGAAGGGACCTTATAGGTCACGGAGCCATATAGAGTGGTTGAGTTGGGTTGGGTTGGGCTGGAAGGGGCGACGGAGTGCAGGGATGGAGCACCCGAGCACTGCTATCACTGTGTGATAGTGCGCCGTGACCACAGAGCCCAGGAATGGTTGGGGGGTGGAAGGGACCTTATGGGTCACAGAGCCATAGAGTGGTTGGGTTGGAAGGGACCCTACGGGTCACAGAGCCATAGAGTGGTTGGGTGGGAAGGGAGATCATGGATTGTAGAGCCATGGAGTGGTTGGGTTGGAAGGATCCTTATGGGTCACAGAGCCATAGAGTGGTTGGGTCAGAAGGGACCTTACAGGTCATGGAGCCATAGAATGATTGGGTTGGAAGGGACCTTATGGGTCATGGAGCCATAGAGTGGTTGGATGAGAAGGGACATCATGGATCGTAGAGCGACGGAGTGGTTGGGTTGGAAGGATCCTTATGGGTCACAAAGCCACAGAGTGGTTGGGTTGGGTTGGAAGGAGCGATGGAGTGCAGGGATGGAGCAACCGAGCACTGCTATCACTGTGTGATAGTGCGGCGTGACCACAGAGCCCAGGAATGGTTGAGGGGGTGGAAGGGACCTTATGGGTCACAGAGCCACAGAGTGGTGGGGTTGGAAGGGACATCATGCGTCATGGGCCCATACAGTGGCGGGGTTGAGCTGGTAGGGATGTCACACAGCTGAGAATCATAGAATGGTTGGGTTGGAAAGGACCTTATAGATCATAGAACCATGAAATAATTGAATGAGATGGAAGGGACCTGATAGATCCTAGAGCCATAGGATGGTTGGGTTGGAGGGGACATCACAGAGCTGAGAATCATGGAACGGTTGGGTTGGAAAGGACCTCATAGAATATANAACTGCACCGGTGCTGCTCTGCTGGGGCACGTGCATCCCACAGCATCACTGTACTGGCACCAAACCTCCTGCTGGGACGCGTGCATCCCAGAGCACTAAACTGCACCGGTGCTGCTCTGCTGCACCACGCTGCATGGAGAAGGAACGTCACACGCAGTGAGGCAGGACTCAGCTCTCACGTTCGGACAACCATGCCCTGCTGCTGGCAGGCACAGCTCAGCACCTGTCCCTCGCTCACCTTGGCAACAAACTGCTTGTCCTTCTGGTCCAGGTTGGCTGTCGGGGCCACGTAGTCTCTCCAGATCCTCAGCTTGCGCTCCTTGGCGAACCTGGAGGGGGGTGGAAAGACAGCCATGGTGCACAGGCAGGAGTCCTCCGTGGGGCTGGCCACACGGCAGCGGTGCCACAAAGGTTGCTCTCTTTCCACCCTACCCTAAGCCTGCTCCCCTCCCACCCCACTCATTTGTTCCCCTCACATCCACTCCTGCTCCTCTTCCACCCTCTCCCCTCGCCCCCCTTCCCCTGCACCGCTCCCACTTTCCCTTCCTCCCCTTCCACCTTGCCCTTCCTCCTCTCCCACCCCACCCCTGCTCCCCTCCCACCTTCAACCCCACTATGCCCCCCTCCCATCCCCCCAGCTCCCCTCCAACTCCTCCTTCCCCCCTTCCACCCTCCCCTTGCTCCTCTCCTCCCACAACCTTGCTACTCCCTTCCCACATACCCTTGCCCCCCTCCCACCCCCCACTCTCAGCCAGCAGCGTGGCAGCCAAGCTCTGCTCCGAGCACAGCAGCGCTGGAGACACCCCTGGTGCAGGGACGGGGATGGGGATGGGGACAAGCTCTGTGTCCCTGCATCCCCCCTCACTCTGCTCACCTCTCAGCTGCACGCAGCTTCTCAGCACCGCGGGTATAGACGGCAATGGACCAATCCACGCAGCGGGCAAAGCCCTCCTTCAGCAGGAGCTCAGTGATGTTACCGTTCTGCAGAGGTGGGCAGGTGGCACACGCTCAGCCCCTTCTGTGTCACCGGTCCCCAGACAGCCACTAAGCAATGCAGCCCGCAGACGTCACCCCAAAAGGACCACAGGGCTGCTCACTGAGACCGTGCCCTCCCACAGCCACCAGCGCAGGGCGCACAGCTCCCGGGCTGCCCTGAGCCCTGTGGGGTCACCAGGACCCCTCCTCCAGGCCGAGAGTTGGGCGAATGGGAACAGTTGGCCAACAGATGGCCATGAGCCAACAGCGTGTCTTGGTGGTCAAGAAGGCCAATGGTGTCCCGGTTGGCCAAGAGCTGACCAAAAGTTGACCAGGAGCCAGCAGCGTGCCCTGGTGACCAAGAAGGCCAATGGTGTCCTGGCTGACCAACAGTTGATCAACGGTTGGCCAGCAGATGGCCATGAGCCAGCAGTGTGCCCTGGCGGCCAAGAAGGCCAATGGTGTCCTAGCTGGCCAACAGATGGCCAACAGATGGCTATGAGCCAGCAGAGTGCCCTGGTAGCTAAGAAGGCCAGCGGTGGCATGGTCGACCAACAAATGACCAATGGTTGACCAGGAGCCAACATTGTGCCCTGGTGGCCAAGAAGGCCAACAGTGTCATGGTTGACCAACAGTTGACCAACAGATGGCCATGAGCCAACAGCGTGCCTTGGTGGCCAAGAAGGCCAGTGGTGTCCTGGTTGACCAACAGTTGATCAACGGTTGGCCAGCAGATGGCCATGAGCCAGCAGTGTGCCCTGGTGACCAAGAAGGCCAGTGGTGTCCTGGTTGACCAACGGTTTACCAACAGATAGCCATGAGCTAAGAAGGCCAACGGTGTCATGGTTGGCCAACAGATGACCAATCGTTGACCAGGAGCCAACACTGTGCCCTGGTGGCCAAGAAGGCCAACAGTGTCATGGTTGACCAACAGTTGGCCAACAGATGGCCATGAGTCAACAGCGTGCCCTGGTGGCCAAGGAGGCCAATGGAACCCCAGGGTGCACAGCACAGAGATGCTTCAAAGGAGCTCTGTGGAGGACCTATGTGTCCTGGTGGCCAACAGTTGACCAACGGTTGACCATGAGCCAAGAGTGCTCTCTGGTGCTTTGCGGAACTGCTTCGGGGGGATCGGGTGGGGGATCTCCAAGGTCTCTTCCAACCCTGACAGTTCTGGGGTTCTGGGATGCTGTGCCCTCCCAACCAGCTCCAACAACTCCATTGGAGGACACAGCCCAGCAGCCCCCAGCTCCCCATCCCACCCCGCCACCCACCCCCCACTCTGGCCCCACTTGCCGGGTGCAGGATGGTGCCCAGGATGTTCTGGTTGTGGCAGCTCTCCAGCACGATCTGCACATCCCTCTGCAGCAGTCGCGACTCCGTGAAGAATTTGGCTTCAGCCGCAAACGGCTCAGGGACCTCCGGGGCATCCGCCTCCCGTTTGAATGTGGGGCACTGCGGTGTGGGGGGAGGGGACACGGTTAAGGGTACAGGGGGGGCCCCAAAAACCTCAGCCAGAGGTGGGGGACATCACCCACACAGGGATGCCATTGTGGCACCACGGCACAGGGACAGGAGCCTGGCCAACCTGAGCAGTGTCGGGAGGCTCTGATGGGGTTGGGTCTGGTTCTCATTCAGGAAACTCCCCAGGAGTGGAGGAGGAAACCCCCCCACTGTGCACAGGTAGGGATGCTCCGCCCCCCAAGAGCCCCCAGGCACAGGCCCGCAGCTGCCAGGGACCCCCATAGGGCATCCTGGACCTCCAGGACCCTCCTGGGGCACCCCAGACCTCAGGGACCCCTCATAGGGCATCCTGCATCTTGCTGACCCCTCCTGGGGCACCTCACATTCAGGGACCCCTGTGGGGCACCCTGGACCTCAGGGATCGTCCTGGGAAACCCTGGAGCTTGGTGATCCTCCTGGGGCACCCCAGACCTCAGGGACCCCTCGTAGGGCATCCCGCATCTTGCTGACCCCTACTGGGGCACCCCACATTTCAGGGACCCATGCGGGGCACCCACATCTCAGGGATCCTTCCTGGGGAATCCTGGACCGCAGAGACCAACGTGGGGCACCCCACATCTCGGGGATCCTTCCTGGGGCACCCCAGGGACTCTCCCAGGGGGCATCCCACATCTCGAGGACCCCCTTGGGGCACCCTGCATCTTGGGGACCCTCCTAGGCCGTCCCACATCTTGGGGGCACTCCCGTGGGGGTGCAGCTGCCCCCTGGATCTCGGGAAGCACGAAGCTGGTCCCCACTAACCCCAAACCCGCTCATGTCCCCGTGGTGACAGCCCCAAGGGGATACCCCGAGAGCAGACACAGGGAAAGCCCTGCAAGCACAAAGGTGGGAGAAAGGAAACCCGTTCCACGGGGGCACCCCGGACCTCAGGGACCCCTCCCTCCCGCCCCGGGGGGCATCCCCACAGCCAAACCTCACCTTGATCCCGGAGAGCATGACGGTGACCAGGTAATAATCCGGGAGCAGGAGGGCTCTGACCACGCTGCCGTCCCGCACGTGCTCGATGATGGCTGCAAAGCGAGAGCACAGGTCCGTGCTGAGGCCGTGGGGAAGAGGGGGCAGGGGGAGGGGGCTGCAGAGCCAGGACCACCCCCCACCCCACCCCACATCCTCAAGAAGGGGGGTCCCGGCAGCGCGGCCACAGCCTGCGGGTCGCCAACCTCACCCACCGTTGACCGGCTTCTGGTGCATGGAGTCCACAAAGTGGCGCGGGTTCTCGATGGTGTACTTGAGGTCGCGGATGGTGTGCGAGCCCGTGCCCTCGCTCCACATCCCCTTCTTGGCACTCTTGGCTTGTTCCTCCAGCTCCGCCAGCCGGCTCTGCTCCGAGCTGCGGGGAAAGGGGACGGACAAGAGCGGGTCGGCGCCGCTGCTGGCTCCTGCGCGTTCCGTCCTAGGGAGCACCCATCTGCTCGGGTGCTTTTTAGGATGCTTTAGCAACCAGAGTGCCCTGGGAATGTGGCAGCGAGCTGAGCCAGGGGTGAGGCTGCCAGCAGCAACACGCCGCGCATCGAAGCCTCCCGGGGAAGGAAGGTTGCAGCTGGGCATCCACCTCCAGCAGCGCGGCCGCCCCGTGCACGGCAGCTGCTGCGCGCACAGATGGGAAGGTGACAGCAGGGAGCGAGGGGAAGGTGACAGCAGGGCAGCAGCGGGTTGGCAGCAAGGAGCCCAGCCAAGGATGTCGCTCGGGGTTGCCCAGGAGCACGGCGAGGTCTCGGAGCCAGGAGGCAGCAGCCGGCACCCGGGGAGGGGGGGAGTGCGGCCGCAGCAGAGCGGAGCGCTGCCAAGCGCTGTCACGCTCCATTAAACAAACCCCGGGATATTTTCGCCGGCGGTTCTCTACGGCTCAGCGGAGGGCGAAGCTGCAACCTGAGGAACGCCGCGCTCCAGTCGTGCCTGGTGTGAAATACGTGGGGAGCAGCCGCGCACGGGGGGCTCAGCCAGCACCTCCAGGCAGCCCGAGGCCTCCCCTGCCTGCACCAAAGCTTCCTCGCGCTGCCGGTAATTAACGCGTCCTTGCAATTAGGAGAGCAAACGCGGAGCAGCAGGTCGCCGCGGGCAATGTTTAATTGCAGGATGCTGAGTTCCGCGGGGACGTGTTACAGCGCTGGTATGGCACGGACCAGGGGGGCTGGCACATCCTGCACCCCCAGCATGGAGCGATGGAGAGCGGGGATGGAGCATCCGAGCGCTGCCATCACTGTGATAGTGTGAAGGGACCACAGAGCCCAGGAATGGTTGGGGGGCTGGAAGGGACCTTATGGGTCATGGAACCACAGAGTGGAGGGGTTGGAAGGGAACTTATGGGTCACAGAGCCACAGAATGGTTGTGTTGGAAGGGACCTTATGGGTCAGAGCCATGGAGTGGTTGGGTTGGAAGGGACCTTATAGGTCACGGAGCCATATAGAGTGGTTGAGTTGGGTTGGGTTGGGCTGGAAGGGGCGACGGAGTGCAGGGATGGAGCACCCGAGCACTGCTATCACTGTGTGATAGTGCGCCGTGACCACAGAGCCCAGGAATGGTTGGGGGGTGGAAGGGACCTTATGGGTCACAGAGCCATAGAGTGGTTGGGTTGGAAGGGACCCTACGGGTCACAGAGCCATAGAGTGGTTGGGTGGGAAGGGAGATCATGGATTGTAGAGCCATGGAGTGGTTGGGTTGGAAGGATCCTTATGGGTCACAGAGCCATAGAGTGGTTGGGTCAGAAGGGACCTTACAGGTCATGGAGCCATAGAATGATTGGGTTGGAAGGGACCTTATGGGTCATGGAGCCATAGAGTGGTTGGATGAGAAGGGACATCATGGATCGTAGAGCGACGGAGTGGTTGGGTTGGAAGGATCCTTATGGGTCACAAAGCCACAGAGTGGTTGGGTTGGGTTGGAAGGAGCGATGGAGTGCAGGGATGGAGCAACCGAGCACTGCTATCACTGTGTGATAGTGCGGCGTGACCACAGAGCCCAGGAATAGTTGGGGGGTGGAAGGGACCTTATGGGTCACAGAGCCACAGAGTGGTGGGGTTGGAAGGGACATCATGCGTCATGGGCCCATACAGTGGCGGGGTTGAGCTGGTAGGGATGTCACACAGCTGAGAATCATAGAATGGTTGGGTTGGAAAGGACCTTATAGATCATAGAACCATGAAATAATTGAATGAGATGGAAGGGACCTGATAGATCCTAGAGCCATAGGATGGTTGGGTTGGAGGGGACATCACAGAGCTGAGAATCATGGAACGGTTGGGTTGGAAAGGACCTCATAGAATATAGAGAGATAGAATGGTTGGGTTGAAAGGGATCCTATAGATAACAGAGCCCCAGAATGGTTGCACTGGGTTGGAAGGGACCTCATAGAATACAGAGAGATAGAATGGTTGGGTTGGAAGGGATCTTATAGATCATAGAGCCCCAGAATAGTTGCACTGGGTTGGAAGGGACCTCAGAGAATACAGAGAGATAGAATGGTTGGGTTGGAAGGGATCCTATAGATCACAGAGTCCCAGAATGGTTGGACTGGGTTGGAAGGGACCTCATGGATTGCAGAGCCGTAGAGTGGTTGGTTTGGAAGAGACCTCAACGATCACTCAACTATGGAATCCCAGGATGGTTTGGGTTGGCAAGGGACCCCCCTCAGCTCCTCCCCGCCGTGGGCTGGGTGCCCCCCACCAACCCAGGCTGCCCAGGACCCCCATCCACGGCCTCGAGCACCTTCAAGGAGGGGTCACCCACAGCTCCCCAGGTCGCCAAGCTGGGCTGCGTACGTACTTGTTGGCGCGGATCCCCTCCCGGCGCGACGCCAGCCCCTCGGCCACCAGCGACTCGGCGATGTTCTCACCACTCGTGTCTGCAAAGAGAGGACGGGAGAGCTTTGAGCACGTGAGGAAAGACGCATCTCATCTCCGGAGCACGCCCATGAACGGGCTGACCTCAAGGAACAGGGCTGCATGAGCGCGGTCCAGGCTCCGCACCCACTGCTCCCAGGGGTCCCCGGGTACCCACATCCCTCAGCACAGCGACTCCAACAGAGGGGCTGGTACCTGACGGGGAGCTCCCCATCCCTCCCCATAAGCTTAGGGACAACAAAACAGGCGACGCAGACCCCCAGTCTCCCCCCACAGACCCTGAGAGCTGCGCTATCCCCCAACACGACCCACAGCCGTGCGGGACGAGGGGCAAGCTCTGAGCCCTCCTCACCCGGAGCCAGCGGGTGCCAAGGGGACGGTCTGCCCCCTACAAGGGCTGGAGCAGAAGGCTCCCCATGGATCTCAGGGTTGCACCCACCTGTGGGATCAGCCCCGCACCCACGCAGGGCACAGTGCTCTGCTTCCATGGGAACAGACCCCGCCGCATCCCAGCACCATGGGGCTCTCCGTGTTTCGGGCCACGGGCCCTTCCCTCAGCTGCTCGGGGCTGGAAGGGACCCCCATGCCCCCCCTCCAGCCCAGCCCCATGCCCGGGTGGGTTTGGGGATCCCCTGAAAGGAGGAGACCCTGCACAAAGGCACTGTTCCTTGGCACGGAGGGGTTTCGTGGCGCTGGGGAGGAGCACAGGGAAGCTGCCGCAGTGCTTTTCTGTTAATTGCACTCCAACCCTGACGAACTTCATCGGGAAGCATTTTCTGCTTCACTTCTCCCCGCAGCGCTGTGACAGGCTGGGATGGAACAACGAGGACGACGCCTACACAGAAAACCTTCCGCGTGGCAGACGAGGAGGCTGCAAAGTCTGGAAGGGAGCAGCAAAGCCCCTTCCAAGACGCATCCCCTGCACGCTGCTGCGCCTTCGGCACTGGGCTCATCCAGGGATCAACTCGTGGCCCAGCTCCTGCTGGGCTGGGGTTGCGTTGGGATCCGGGCACCCAACGAAGCGGTGCTGCTTTCAGCAGCCCCTCTGCAAGCATCCCACCCCAGCTGCGCTGCGGGACAGCTCAGCACCACCGAGCCTGCACTGCCATGCGGGATCAGCAAGCTCTGCCTACCCCTGCCCTCCCGCATCCTGCATTTTCCACGCCCAAGTGCTCACGTCCCAGCATTGCCCAGACTGAAGTCTGCTCTCCTGGCCCTGTGCTTGGGAGCACTGTGTACGGGCATGGGGCTGGATGGGCTTCATGGTCCCTTCCAACCCAACTACTCTATGGCTCCATGATCAATAAGATCCCTGCCAACCCAACCATTTTGTGGCTCTGCAATCCATACGGTCCCTTCCAACCCAATCACCCTATAGCTCTGTGATCTACGAGCTCCCTTCTAACCCAACCACTCCATGGCTCCATGATGAATAACATCCCTTCCAACCCAACCACTGTATGGCTCTGCGACCCATACGGTCCCTTCCAAACCAACCACTCTACGGCTCCATGATCTGTAAGTCCCTTCTAACCCAACCCAAACCATGCTCTGGCTCTGCAATCCATAAGGTCCCTTTAAATACAACGCAACCACTCTACGGCTCTATGATCTATAGGGTCACTTCCAACCCAACCCAACCCAACCCTTCTATGGCTCTGTGATCAATAAGATCCCTTCCAACCCAACCACCCTGTGGCTCTGTGATCCATACAGTCCCTTCTAACCCAACCATTCTACGGCCCTATGATCTACAGGGTCACTTCCAACCCAACTCAATCCTACCATTCTACGGCTCAGTGATCAGTAAGATCCCTTCCAACCCAACCACTCTGTGGCTCCATGATCTATAAGGTCCTTTCTGACCCAACCCAAACCATGCCCTGGCCCTGCAACCCATAAGGCCCCTTCCAGCTCAACCCAACCATTCTACGGCTCTGTGATCCTTACAGTCCCATCCATTCCAACCACTCTACAGCTCTACGACCTATAACGTCCCTTCCACCCCAATCCAAGCCACACTCCAGCTCTGCAATCCATAAGGTATCTTCCGACTCAACCCAACAATTTTATGGTTCTATGATCTATGAGGTCCTTTCCAATGCAACCCAACCACTCTACAGTTCTGTGATCCACATGGTCCCTTCGAACCCAACCCAACCCAACCTCTCTATGACTCTATGATCTATGAGGTCCCTCCCAATGCAACCCAACCACTCTACGGTTCTGTGATCCATATGGTCTCTTCCAACCCAACCTAACCCAATCCAATCAGTCTATGGCTCTATGATCTATCAGGTGCCTTCCAACCCAACCACTCTATGACTCTATGATCTATGAGGTGCCTTCCAACCCAACCACGCTATGACTCTATGATCTATGAGGTGCCTTCCAACCCAACCACTCTATGACCCTATGATCTATGAGGTCCCTTCCAACCCAAGCCATGCTATTACCCTACGCCCCAACCCAACTGTTCTGCGATCCCACACCCCCAAGGGACGCCCCGGCACCAAGCATCACACTCGCCTGCAGAGGGACAACAGCTCCGGTGAGACACCGAACCAAACCCAAAGCACACATCAGGGTTAAATGCACCAAAAACGTGTTCCTGCCCCAAACTGCACAGAGCTCCGTGGGGAAATGCTGCCTGCAGCTACTGCACGCTGCTTGCTGGCTGCACTCAGCACGGAGGGGGAACATGAAAATCAGCCTTCCCACGCACCCCGCAGCACGGATCCCCGCGTCCCGCTGCGCGCTCACCTTTTCCCAGGTACACCATGCCGTACTCCCGGCCCTGGGGGGTCTTGTACTCCACGGTGAAGCACACCTCCTTCCCAATCAGCTTCTTCCGCAGGAACTCGCGGGCCGGGAAGCCCCAGGGCTGGAAGGAAAGCAGAAGGTGTCACCGTGCCCACGGCTGCCCCGGGGTGAAGGCACGGGGCTGGCACGTCCCCATTCTGACCCTGCACCCCCATCTTATCCCCACGTCCCCATCCCACCCTGCGTCCCCATGACCCCATCCCATCCCTACGTCCCCGTGTCTCCGTCCTGAGCCTGCATCCCACCCCATCCCCATCAACGCTCCGGAGACGGGAGCAGCGCCGGGGCAAGCTGAGCCGCGCTCCACCGCAGCTGGGTGGGTGGAGAAAGTGGGTCCGGAGGAGAGAACATGACGTGCTAATAAACAATTAGCAAAAAAAAAAGTGACAGGCGTAATTTCTGAAAAGAGTGACAGTTAACGGCTGAAGCAGCTCTTCAAAGACAAACTCCCCAGGGAGAGCAATTAACTGCGCGCTCCGTGCCACCCCCGGGGCTGGGAGGATGGGTGGCCCCGGGCTCAGCTCTGCCATCCCAAACTGCGCCAACCTGGGGGCACGGGCAGCCCCCCCCTGCACCCCAAAAAGCAGCACCGCCCTATCCCCGTGGCTTCAGCCCCAGAAGCACAGCCCTACCCCCAGCCCTTCACCCCAAAAAGGAGCACAGCCCTATCCCCTCTCTCCCACCCCCAAAAGTCTCCATGAGCTCACCCCATGAGCTCGCACCGTGTCCCCCGGGTCCCCCCAGATCTCCAAGGTCCAGGAGGGAACTACAACCCCAGAGGGACATTGTGTCCCCCGTGTCCCCCAGGTTTCCAAAGGTCCCCAGGGGGGAAACCGCAACCCTGGGCTTCCATAGTCCCCCAGAAGGCATCATGTCCCCCCCCCCAAGTGGGGTCCCCCTGAAGGCACCATGTCCCCAGGGTCTCCACAGTCCCCCAGTGGGGTCCCAAGGGTCCCTTGGAAGGCACCAGGTCCCCAGGGTCTCCAGGGTACCCCGGGTGGGGTCCCTAGGGTCTCCAGCATCCGCAGGGACGCACTGTGACTCCAAGGTCCCTTGGGGAGACACCACATCCCCAGGTCTCTGGGCTTCCCAGGAGATGCTACAACCCCAGAGGGACACCACGACACGGTACCCCCCCATCCCCATCCCAAAGGCACCGGGTCCTCAGGGTCTCCAGGGTCCCCCCGTGGGGTCCTTAGGGTCCCCTGGGAAGACACCACATCCCCAAGTCTCCAGGCTCCCCAAGAGGGACACCATGCACCCCCCACCCCCCCAGGTCTCCAAAGTCCCCCAGAAGCCACCACATCCCCAGGGTCCCCCGAAGGCGCCGGGTCCCCAGGGTCTCCACAGTCCCCCAGTGGGGTCTCCAGGGAGACACTGTGACCCCAAGGTCCCCAGGGGAGACACCACATCCCCCACACTCCCAGGGGACACCACGGACCCCCCTCCCCCACTCCCCAGGTCTCCAAAGTCCCCCAGAAGCCACCACACCCCCAGGGACCCCAGGGTCTCCACGGTCCCCGAGCGGGGTCCCCAAGGAGCACCCACCCTCCCCAAGGTCTCCAAAGAGCCCCAGGAGGCACCGCATCCCCAGGGTTACCCACAGTGGGGGACGCCACAATCTTAGGGTCCCCCCCCACCCCTTCCCCCCCCCCCCCTCGGGGACCCACCTCATCCGGGGTATCCTTGGCGTCGGGCTGCCCGGCGGCGGCGCGGCGTGCCAGGCTGCCGGCTCGGATGTTGCTGAGGTTGATCTGGCGCTCGGGGGGGGGACCCCCGCGGGGCTGCCCCCGGACGATGATGGCGCATCCCGAGAGCACCTGCGGGGTGGGAACACGGAGGTGAGCAGGGAGGGGGAGGGGGGCAAGCGCTCACCCCCATGCCCATTTCCCCATCCGGCCCACGCACAGGGAGCAGGGTTGGATTCTCTCCCCCACCTCCCCCTGCAAACACCCCCAGAGCACGGGGGGGGGGGGGGGGGGGGGGGGGGGGCGTGCGTTGCACGAGAACGCTGCAGGCACGGCACCCGTGCTTGGGCCATGCACAAAGTTGGGGGCTGCAGCCCCACGCCGGGGAGCATCCCAGCCCCATGCAGCGCCCTCGGCCTCCCCAGGGTCCCCCCTCGCCCCGCATCGGGGTCCCAGTGCCCCAAAGCGGAGCCACACGGCGCTGCGGAGTTCGGTGCTTAAGGACTCGGAGGATCCCTCGCTGTAATTAAGCGCAGTCTTTAATTTATAGGGCAGCGGGAACGGAGTCAGACGGGGCGGCTGTTGGAGCCAATTAGCGGGACGGGCTCGGGGACGGGTTCGTTAGCAGAGCCCATCAGTGCTCAAAGGGCTGTGGACCCTGGGATCCTGGGATTGGGAAAGACCCAGAGGG
>NC_034409.1:562500-568389 GCF_002078875.1 Numida meleagris
CCGCAACCTGTGCTGCTGTGGGGCACAGCCCATAAATGCGACCCTGTGGGATTGCACATGGGGTGAGAGCTCCCCAAAATGCCCCCGGGGGGGTTGCAGGCAGGGGGGGAGGGACTGAGGGCTGCAGAGGGGGCCTGTCTGTGGGGTGCGCGGGGTTGCATGGAGTGCATGAGGTGCATGGGGTTGCTTGGGGTTGCATGGGGTTGTGTGGGATTCCATGGATTTGCATGGAGTTGCATGGGGTGCATGAGATGCATGGGGTTGCATGGATGTGCGTGGGATTGCATGGAGTGCATGAGGTGCATGGGGTTGCATGGAGTGCGTGAAGTGTGTGGGGTTGCATGGAGTTGCATGGAGTTGCATGGGGTTGCATGAGAGTGCATGAGGTACATGGAGTTGCATGGTGTTGTATGGGGATGCATAGAGTGCATGAAGTGTGGGGTTGCATAGGGTTGTGCGGGGTTGCATGAAGTTGCATGAGTTGCATGGGGTTGCATGAAGTGTATGGGGTTGCATGGAGTGCATGAGGTGCATGGGGTTGCATGGAGTGCATGAGGTGCATGGGATTGCATGCAGTTGCATGGGGTTGCATAGAGTGCATGAACTGTGTGGGGTTGCATGGAGTTGCATGAGATGCATGGGGTTTGCATGGAATGCATGAGGTGCGTGGGGTTGCATGGAGTGCATGAAGTTGCATGGGGTTGCATGGGGTTGTGTGGGATTGCATGGAGTGCATGAAGTTGCATGGGGTTGCATGGGGTTGTGTGGGGTTGCATGGAGTTGCATGGAGTTGCATGGGGTTGCATGGAGTGCATGGGGTTGCATGGGGTTGCAAGGAGTTGTGTGGGATTGCATAAAGAGCATGAGATGCATGGAGTTGCATGGAGTGCACAAGGTGCATGGAGTTGCATGCAGTTGCATGGGGTTGGATGAAGTGCATGAAGTTGCATGGAGTTGCGTGGGATTGCATGGAGTTGCATGGGGTTGCATGGAGTGCATGAGATGCATGGNTGGGGTGAGAGCTCCCCAAAATGCCCCCGGGGGGGTTCCAGGCATGGGGGCGAGGTGGGAGAGACTGAGGTGCAGCTGTGTGGGTGGAGGGCTGCAGAGGGGGCCTGTCTGTGGGGTGCGCGGAGTTGCATGGAGTGCATGAGGTGCATGGGGTTGTGTGGGGTTGCATGGGGTTGTGTGGGATTCCATGGATTTGCATGGAGTGCAAGAGGTGCATGGGGTTGCATGGAGTTGCATGGATATGCGTGGGATTGCATGGAGTGCATGAGATGCATGGGGTTGCATGGATGTGCGTGGGATTGCATGGAGTGCATGAGGTGCATGGGGTTGCATGGAGTGCATGAAGTGTGGGGGGTTGCATGGAGTTGTGCGGGTTGCATGAGGGTGCATGAGGTACCTGGAGTTGCATGGTGTTGCATGGGGATGCATAGAGTGCATGAAGTGTGTGGGGTTGCATGGGGTTGTGGGGGTTGCATGAAGTTGCATGAGATGCATGGGGTTGTATGGAGTGCATGAGATGCATGGGGTTGCATGGATGTGCGTGGGATTGCATGGAGTGCATGAGGTGCATGGGGTTGCACGGAGTGCATGGAATTGCATGGGGTTGCATGGAGTGCGTGAAGTGTGTGGGGTTGCATGGAGTTGCATGGGGTTGCATGGGGTTGCATGGGGTTGCATGAGAGTGCATGAGGTACGTGGAGTTGCATGGGGATGCATAGAGTGCATGGAGTGTGTGGGGTTGCATGGGGTTGTGTGGGGTTGCATGAAGTTGTATGAGATGCATGGGGTTGCATGGAGTGCATGAGGTGCATGGGGTTGCATAGACTGCATGAAGTGCATGAAGTTGCATGGGGTTGTGTGGGACTGCATGGAGTGCATGAGATGCATGGGGTTGCATGGAGTTGCGTGGGGTTGCATGGAGTTGCATGGGGTTGCATGGAGTGCATGGGGTTGCATGGGGTTGCATGGAGTTGTGTGGGATTGCATAAAGAGCATGAGATGCATGGAGTTGCATGGAGTGCACAAGGTGCATGGAGTTGCATGCAGTTGCATGGGGTTGCATGAAGTGCATGAGGTGCATGGGGTTGGATGAAGTGCACAAGGTGCATGGAGTTGCATGCAATTGCATGGGGTTGGATGAAGTGCATGAAGTTGCATGGAGTTGCGTGGGATTGCATGGAGTTGCATGGGGTTGCATGGAGTGCATGAGATGCATGGNTTGCATGGGGTTGGATGAAGTGCATGAAGTTGCATGGAGTTGCGTGGGATTGCATGGAGTTGCATGGGGTTGCATGGAGTGCATGAGATGCATGGGGTTGCATGGAGTGCACGAAGTGCGTGGGGTTGCATGTAGTTGCATGAGGTTGCACGGAGTTGCATGGGTTTGCACGGAGTGCATGAAGTTGCATGGGGTTGCGTGGGATTGCATGGAGCGCATGAGGTGCATGGGGTTGCATGGGGTTGTGCGGGGTTGCATGAAGTTGCATGGAGTGCACGAGATCCGTGGGGGTGCACAGAGTTGCATGAGGTAGCATGCAGTTGCATGGAGTTCATAAAGTTGCATGGGGTTGCGTGGAGTTGTGTGGGGTTGCATGGGGTTGCATGAGGTGCACGGGGCTGCACGGGTTCCATGGGATTACTTAGGGTTGCATGGGGTGCAAGGGGTTGTGTGGGGGTGCATGGAATGATGGGATTGCCATGGGGTTGCATGGGGTGCCTGTGCCCCCCGTGGAGCCCTGTGCTGCCCCACTTCCCAGCAGCCCCACAGCCCCACACCATCCGCTCTCCGTGGGGCAGGACGCACCGCTTGCCCCCCTCCTCGCCTTGGCTCCTTCCCCATCCCAGCAGCGGATTCCCAGTAGGGGAATCCAAGGATCCTGTGATTATGGAATTGTGGAGGTAGGCTCACAGGGTCATGGACTCGTAGGACCACAGCGTCGTGGAAGCAAAGAATCATGGAAGCGCGGGATGACGGAATCATGGCACCGTGGAATTGTAGCCGTGGATTTATAGGATCATGGAAACAAAGTCATGGAATGATGGGATCATAGGGTCATGGAAATCATGGAAACGTAGGATCAGGGAACCATAGGGCTGTAGCACTGTGGAATTGTAGTCGTGGATTTGTAGGATCGTGGAAACAGGAGCATGGGATCATGGAATCATAGAATTGTAGGGTTATAGAATCATGGGATCATGGAATCATAGAATTGTAGGGTTATAGAATCATGGGATCATACAACTTGAAACAGAATCATGGAGACATAGAATAACAGGATCACGTAATCGTGAGATCACGGATTCATTGGATGTAAGATAATGCAGTCATGGACTCATAGATCTGTGGAATTGTAGGATTGTGGGATCATGGTACCAGAGAACCACAGAATCTTGCAATGGTTGGGTTGGAAGGGACCTTATAGACCACAGAACCGTAGGGTTGTTGGGTTGGAGGGGTCCTTAAAGATCATAGAACCATAGGGCTGTTGAGTTGGAAGGGTCCTTACAGGTCATAGAATGATGGGGTTGTTGGGTTGGAAGGGTCCTTACAGATCATAGAACCATAGGGCTGTTGAGTTGGAAGGGTCCTTACAGGTCATAGAATGATGGGGTTGTTGGGTTGGAAGGGTCCTTACAGATCATAGAACCATAGGGTTGTTGGGTTGGAAGGGTCCTTAAAGATCACAGAACCATAGGGCTGTTGAGTTGGAAGGGTCCTTACAGATCATAGAACCATAGGGTTGTTGGGTTGGAAGGGTCCTTACAGATCATAGAACTATAGGGTTGTTGGGTTGGAAGGGTCCTTAGAGATCATAGAACTGCACAGTGGTTGGGTTGGAAGGGTCCTTAAAGATCATAGAACCATGGAATTGCACAATGGTTGGGTTGCAAGGGACCTTATACACCACAGAACCATAGGGTTTTGGGGTTGGAAGGGTCCTTACAGATCACAGAACCATAGAATCCCACAGTGGTTGGGTTGGAAGGACCTTTTAGATCATAGAACCATAGGATGGTTGGGTTGGAAGGGTCCTTAAAGATCATAGAACCATGGAATTGCACAATGGTTGGGTTGCAAGGGACCTTATACACCACAGAACCATAGGGTTTTGGGGTTGGAAGGGTCCTTACAGACCACGGAACCGCAGGGATGTTGGGTTGGAAGCTCCATCTGTCCCTGGGCATTCCACACACCTGCAGCATCACCTCCGGTTCTACGAAGAACCGCGTGCCCCCCGCTCACCTTGGGTACCGCTGCCCATGGTGAGAAGCAGCAGCAAATCCCCCAGTTCCCCCCTCCTCCCGCCCGCCCTCACCGCTGCACCCCGTCCTGCAGCCGTGCCCGTCCCTCTGTCCGTCCGTCCACCCCCCTCCCCTCCACCCAGAGCTGCCCGCCCTGTCCCTGTGCTGCGTTCCCATTCATGCGCTGATCCCCGCTGAAGGGGAAGGGAAGGGAACGCCCTTAAGCCCCCTCCATCCCTGGGAGCTCCCTGCCCACCGCACTGGTACCAATTTGTGAAGCTGGATCCCAAGCGAAGCTGGCGGCCCGGGGTCAACACCAGGCTGCAGCGAGCTGGGTTCGTTCCGCTTCGAAATGAAAGCACTGACTTTGGAGAAACAGCAGCTGCACCGTGATGAGGAGCAACGGAGCCCAGGGCACGGCCAAACTCTTCAGGAATAGCAATCCATCAACCCAACCAGAAATATGGGATGGGGACCGTGGAGAGGAGGGGGCACCTCTCCGACTTCCCATGTCTCCATGTCACCACATCCCCACCTCTCCATCTCCGCACCTCTCCCCGTCTCCATCTCCACCTGTTCCCCTCTCTGCCTCCATCCCTCCACCTCTCCATCTGTCCTTCCGCATCCCCGTGTCTCCCTCTTTCCACGTCCACCTCTCCACCCCTTCGTGTCTCTCTGCCTCCATCCTTCCCCATATCCACATCTCCACATCTCATCTCCGCCTCTCCCCATCTCCATCGCAACCTCTCCATCTCTGTCCATCCATCTCTCCATCTCAACCTCTCCATCTCTGTCCATCCATCTCTCCATCTCTGTCCATCCATCTTTCCATCTCAAACTTCTCCATCTCTGCCCGTCCATCTCTCCATCTCTGTCCGTCCATCTCCCCACATCTCCATCTCTGTCCTCCTTTACCCATCCCTCCATCACTGCCCCCATCCACCTCTCCATTTCTTCACTTCTCCACCTCTCACATCTGTCTCCATCTCTCCATGGATCCATGTCCCTGTACCTCCTTGTCTCCACATCTCACCTCCACGTCTCCATCTCCCCACATCTCCAGCTTTCCACCCCTCCATCTCTGTCCATCTGTCTCCACTCCTCTCTCTCTCCATGTCTCCATCTCTCTCCGCCTCTCTATCTTTCCATCCTTCCATCTCCGACCATCCATCTCTCCATCTCTCCACCCCTCCATCTCTCTCCATCTCTCCATCCCTCCACCTCCCCAGCTCTCCATCCATCTCCCCATGTCCCCATCTCTCATCTTTCCACCTCTGCGCCTCCGTTCACCCATGTCTCCACCTCTCTCCATTTCTCCAACATCTCCACCTCTCCATGCCTCCATGTCCCCATCTCTCCCTACCTCTCCCTCTCTCTCTCCACCTCTCCACCTCTCCATCCCTGTCCATCCACGTCTCTGCCTCTCTCTCTCTCCATTTCTTTCCATGTCCTCACCTCTCTCCATTTCTTTCCATCTCTCCATCCCTCTCCATCCCTCTCCATCCCTCTCCATCCCTCTCCATCCCTCTCCACCTCTTACCACCTCTCCATCCCTTTCCACCTCTTACCACCTCTCCATCCCTTTCCATCTCTCCCCATCTCTCCCCATGTCCCCGTATCGCCATCCCCACCTCC
>NC_034409.1:576192-577412 GCF_002078875.1 Numida meleagris
CAGAGCGGTTCGGTGGGGGCCGGAGCGGGGCCGGGCCGGAGCGCTGTGGTTAATGTGTAATTGGGAGCAGATGGCACTGAGAGGCGGCTCCGTGCGGGCAGTGCGGGGCCGGAGCGCACCGCGGAGCGCAGCCCCGTTCCCGAGGGGGACGGCGCAGAGGGCCGCGCTCCCCCCGCCGCTATTTGCTCTCCAAATATTGTGCTTTGAGGTTTACAACGCGCCTTTATCTGGGTCGGGCCGAGGGGCCATCTGTGCCGGGGTCGGTGCGCAGCGCACCCGCGGCGCCCATCGCCCCGCGCCGCCCTCTATTTGCTCAGCGCAGCAAAAAAATACGTCTGCAGACAGAGACATCCACGCAATAAACCGGAGCGTGGGCCGACTTTATGGTGGGTCCGACACCCACCATCTGCCGCACCGCCCGGCCCGGCCCGGCTCTGTTTGCTCTGCGGGGGCTTCGCGCGGCTCCGCTGGGGGGATGCGCTGCTCGGAGCCGTCGGGGCCGCCCCTTCCTCCCGTCCTCCTCTCCCTCCTCCCGTACAGCGCGGCCCCACCGGCTCCTCTCGCCTTCGGGACGGCCTCGTTCCGCTCCGCAGGTACCGACCCCCCCCACTCCTCCCCCGCCTCGGGCACCGCGTGGGGACGCGCGGACGCGGGCGCGCTGCGCCGGTGCTGGTGCGTGCTCTTGGATGGGTGCGCGCAGGCTGCGGTGCACGGGTTTGCACCGAGGAAGGAGCACGGGCATGCACGTAAAGGTGCATCCACGCGTGAGAGCGCGCTCGGGTGCACGGGTCTGCACCGAGGAAGGAGCACGGGCAGGCGCGTAAAGGTGTGTCCGTGCACGCACGGGTGTCGGGGCACACGCACGGGTTGGCACGGAGCGCACGAGGGCGGCGTGGGGAGCAGCTCCCGTCGAGTTGCAGAGCTGCTCTCACACCGGGGAGGTTTGCAGCTTCCTCCAGAGCGATCTGCTCCGCGCCGTCCCGGTGCAGCGTGGTCAGGTTTGGTGCTTTTGGGGTTCAGTGCATCGGGGTTTGGTGCTTTGGGGTTCGGTGCATCGGGGTTTGATGCAGCAGGGTTTGGTGCATCAGGCTTCAGCGTGTTGGGGTTCAGTGCTTTGGGGTTCAGTGCTTTGGGGTTCAGTGCATCGGGGTTTGGTGCATCACCAGGCTTCATTGCATTGAGGTTCGGTGCATTGGGGTTTGGTGCTTTGGGGTTCAATG
>NC_034409.1:579532-579765 GCF_002078875.1 Numida meleagris
GTGCATCGAGGTTTGGTGCATCAGAGTTCAGTGTTTTGGGGTTTGGTGCTTTGGGGTTTGATGCATCAGGGTTTGGTGCATCATCAGGCTACGTTGCATTGGGGTTTGGTGCATTGGGGTTTGGTGCTTTGGGGTTCAGTGCTTTGGAGTTTGGTGCTTTGGGGTTTGATGCTTTGGGGTTTGGTGCATCAGAGTTCAATGTTTCGGGGTTTGGAGCTTTGGGGTTTGATGCA
>NC_034409.1:586461-589230 GCF_002078875.1 Numida meleagris
CAGAGTTCAGTGTTTTGGGGTTTGGTGCTTTGGGGTTTGGTGCATCAGGGTTTGGTGCATCATCAGGCTTCATTGCATTGGGGTTTGGTGCATTGGGGTTTGCTGCTTTGGGGTTCAGTGCTTTGGAGTTTGGTGCTTTGGGGTTCGATGCTTTGGGGTTTGGTGCATCAGAGTTCAGTGTTTTGGGCTTCGGAGCTTTGGGGTTTGGTGCATCAGGGTTTGGTGTGTCAGGGTTTGGTGCTTTGGGATTTGATGCCTTGGGGTTTGGTGCATCCGAGTTCAATGTTTCGGGGTTTGGAGCTTTGGGGTTTGATGCATCAGGGTTTGGTGCTTTGGAGTTTGGTGCTTTGGGGTTCAGTGCATCGAGGTTTGGTGCATCAGAGTTCAGTGTTTTGGGGTTCGGAGCTCTGGGGTTTGGTGCATCAGGGTTTGGAGCTTTGGGGTTCAATGCTTTGGGGTTTGGTGCATCAGCATTCAATGTTTCGGTGTTTGGAGCTTTGGGGTTTGATGCATCGGGGTTTGATGCATCAGGGTTTGGTGCATCATCAGGCTTCATTGCATTGGGGTTTGGTGCTTTGGGGTTCGATGCATCGGGGTTTGCTGCATCAGAGTTCTGTGTTTTGGGGTTCAGAGCTTTGGGGTTCCATGCTTCGGGGTTCAGAGCTTTGGGGTTTGGTGCAACATGGTTTGGTGCTTCGGGGTTTGGTGCTTCAGGGTTTGGTGTGTTGGCTTTTGGTGTGTTGGGGATTCAGTGCATCAAGCTTCAGTGCTTTGGGGTTCGATGCTTTGGGGTTTGGTGCTTTGTGGTTCTGCGCTTTGGGGTTCGGTGCACTGGGGGTTTGGTGCAGGGCTTTGCCTGCACGTGCTGTGCCGGAGGATGAGGCTGCGACATCAGCCTCAAGGTGCAGAATCGCCCGAGGTCTGGACGTGGGGACGGGGAAGAGCTCGTCGTGGAACGCACGGGGGCTGTGGAATTGAGGGGGGACGTGCAGAAGTGCCATGGACCAGACCCTACACCGCAGCGGTGCAGCCCCAGCTTCACGGTGGTGCAACGGATGCGTGCAGATGTGGAGAGGGACCGAGTGAGGACGGAGGGCTGCGAGTCAGAGCCGACATCGGTCCTGCGGAGCTGGGGGTAGTGATCAGCACCGGGCACAGGGAACAGGGGGATGGGGACGATGCTGGGATGGAAGGGGAACGGCGCTGGGGGTGGCAGGAGGCAGCCAGGGGCTGCGCTCACACGCGGTGCGGAGCAGCNCAGGGGGATGGGGACGATGCTGGGATGGAAGGGGAACGGCGCTGGGGGTGGCAGGAGGCAGCCAGGGGCTGCGCTCACACGCGGTGCGGAGCAGCGGGATGGCACAGCTACAGGCGGTGCAGGTACAGGTGCAGGCAGCACAGGTACAGGTACAGGTGGCACAGATACAGGTGGTGCAAGCACGGGCAGCGCAGGCACAGGTGCAGTGGCACAGCTGCAGGTGGCACAGCTACAGGCGGTGCAGATACAAGCGGTGCAGGTACGGGTGGTGAAAGTGCAGGCAGTGCAGCTTCACCAGTGCAGCTACAGGTGGCACAGGTACAGGCGGTGCAGCTGCAGATGGCAAAGGTACAGGCAGCACAGGTACAAGTGGCACAGCTACAGGTGGTGCAGCTACAGGCAGCGCAGCTACAGGCGGTGCAGGTACAGGCAGTGCAGCTACAGGAGGTGCAGCTACAGGCAGCACAGCTACAGGCAATGCAGCTATGGGCAGCACAGCTACAGGCAGCACAGCTACAGGCAGTGCAGCTACAGGCGGCACAGCTACAGGTGGTGCAGCTACAGGCAGCACAGCTACAGGCGGTGCAGGTACAGGTGGTGCAGCTACAGGCAGTGCAGCTACAGGTGGCGCAGATGCAAGCGGTGCAGGTACGGGTGGTGAAAGTACAGGCAGTGCAGCTACCAGTGCAGATACAGGTGGCACAGGTACAGGCAGCACAGGCATAGGTACAAGTGGTGCAGCTACAGGCAGTGCAGCTACAGGCAGCACAGCTATGAGCAGCACAGGTACAGGTGGCACAGCTACAGGCGGTGCAGCTACAGGCAGCGCAGCTACAGGCGGTGCAGCTACAGGCAATGCAGCTATGAGCAGCACAGCTACAGGCGGTGCAGCTACAGGCGGTGCAGCTACAGGTAGTGCAGCTACAGGCAGCACAGCTACAGGCGGCACAGCTACAGGTGGTGCAGCTACAGGCGGCACAGCTACAGGCAATGCAGCTACAGGCAGCACAGCTACAGGCGGCGCAGTTTCATGCCTCTGCCCCGCTCTCTCCTTGCAGCGGATGGGGCGGGGGTGCAGCTGCTGACGCCGATTTCCCCCCTGCACCAACAACTTCGGGACGAGCCCCCCCCTGCACGGAGACCCCGCGGCGCCCCTCCATGCAGCAGCGAGGTGAGCTCCCCGTGCAACGCCCCGTGGCACGTCCTTGCACGCTCCGTGGTGCACGCCGCGATCCCGCGACGCTGTGCTCCCCAGATGTTGCACACTCAGCGACACGCTCCATGGCACACACTGTCGCACGCACCTGCACGTTCCGTGGCTCACCTTGCACACCCCATGGCCACAGCACACTTTGTTGCACGCTCCTTGGCACACTCTGTGGCACGCCCTTGCACGCTCCATTGCACGCTTTGTTGCACGCCCCTTGGAACACTCTCTTGCACATCCTTGCACACTCTGTGGCATGCTTTGTTGCATGCTCCGTGGCACATCCTTGCACACTCCATGGCAT
>NC_034409.1:590185-593395 GCF_002078875.1 Numida meleagris
CCTCTGCATCCCCGTCTCCTCCCCAGGTCTCCTCCATCAACCGGGTGCTGAGGGGTCTGCGTTGCGCACCGTGCCCCACTGCGTGCCCCCCCCCTTCCATCCTGCCCTCCCCGGACCCCCGCTCTCCCACCTCAACTGAAGGACCCCGCGGCCCCCCCCGTCCCCCCCCAGGCCGCAGCAGGCAGCGCAGCAGGACCGTGTTGTCCAGGCAGCAGGCGGAAGCCCTGGAGGAAGGTGGGGGCTCATTGCAGCGGGTGTTTGCTGCAGGGGGGGGGCCGAGGGAGGGGGCTGAGTGCACCCCGACCCCTTTGCAGAGTTCCGGAGGGGACAGTACCCGGACAGCGGCACACGGGGACGATTGGCTGCAGCCACGCTGCTCCCGGACACCACCATCCAGGTGTGGCTCTCGTGCACGCCCGTGTTGCACGTGCACGTGTTGCACGGGCCTGCACGTTGCGCGCGCCCGTGGTGCATGTTCACGTCTTGCGCGCACCTGTGTTGCACATACCTGTGTTGCACGCTCTTTCCCACTCTGTGGCACGCTCCTGCACGTTGCACGGCGCATCCTTGCACGCTCCACGCCCACGGCACGCTTTGCTGCGCACTCCTTGGCACGCTCCGTGCCTCATCCTTGCACTCCCCGTGGCACGCTCTGTTGCACGCTGGCGCATCCCAGCGTTGAGCGGGGCCTGGGCACAGAGGGGGCTCAACCTCAGCCCCCCAACCCCTTCCCCCCCCCTTCCCCCCCCCAAGGTGTGGTTCTCCAACAGAAGAGCCAAGTGGCGGCGCGAGGCCAGGCAGCAGATGGAGGCGAACGGTGCAGGTGAGAGCACCCGGGGTGGGGGGGGTCAGGACCCCCACCTTATGGCCGAGGAGGGGGTGGGGGCTGCAAAGCAATCTGAGGAGGGGGCACGGCCACTCCTCGTGCCCCCCCACCCCAACGCAGGGTCCCCCACGCAGGTTCCTGGTGCGAGTGGCTCCTGTCCACCCCTGCCACGACAGCTCCCATCTCCGCACAGGTATGAGAGGGCCATGGCCCCCTCCTGCACGGGGGGGGGGGGGGGGGATCTGCAATGCCCCCCCGGCATCCCCCACCCCCTGCCATGGNCCCCCCAGTTTGTTGGAGCCCCTCGGAGCCCCTGCAGGCTCCCTGGCCCCTCTGCACCTCTGCAGCCCTGGACTCTGCTCCTGGGATGACAACTGCTGTGGTAAGGGGGGGGGAATACACCTGGGGGGGCACAGCCAAGGAGTGGGCTCGAGGCACTGTGTGATGCTCGGGGGGTGCAGGGAGCTGCTCCCCCCTCCACCCCACTGCCTGCTCCTAGCCCTATGGGGGTCTGCAGTGGAGTGGGCACCCTCAGCCCTCCCCCCCACCTGACCCTGTGCCATCCCACAGGCGGCAGCCCCCTCTCACCTCCCTGGCAGCCCCCAGAGGGCCCCCCCTTGGCCCTGCTGCCTCCCTGCACCCCACTGCACCCCACTGCCCACCTCCACACCCTCCCTTGCCCTTGGCTCTGAGCATGCCAGGAGAGGGGGGGGTTGCGGCATGGGGCCCCCAGACCATGAATTGGAGGAGGATTGGAGCACGTGGATTCCCGTTGGTCCTGAAGAACACGTTGGACCAAAAAGTCGCCGTCCCAGAAAGCCCTGCGCTTTGTTCTTTGCTCTAAATAAAAAGGTTTGGGGTTTTGTTCATGTAGCAAATGTAGTTTAACGACAGAGCCAGGGCAAACTCCTCCACTGCCAGCGCAGGGCATTGTTTTATTTGAAGGAGAATGACACCGGCCTCCAGATCAGTGCTTTGTAAGCAGGAAAATATGCTTATTATGAGCAAAAATTGTTCTGTGGAGATCTCTAAGCAAAAAAAACCCACCACCCCCGGAGCACACGGCCCTGATACCCCAATTGTTTGGCCCTGCAAAAAGGTCAGGGTTGTTCCCGCCCCGTTTCATCCTCAACATCTGAGTGCAGTCCTGAGATCACAGAAACATGGAATGGTTGGGATTGGGTTGGGGTTGGATTGTATTGGAATTGGGGCTGGGGTTGTGTTGGGTTGGGTTTGGGATGAAGTTGGGGTTGGGTTGGTGTTGGGTTGGGGGTTGGGTTGGGTTGGAATTGGGTTGGGGTTGCACTGGGATTGAGATGGTATGGGATTGGATTGTATTGGAGCTGGGGTTGGGGTTGGGTTGGGTTGGGGTTGGGTTGGGTTTGGGATGAAGTTGCAGTTGTGTTGTGTTGTGTTGGGTTGGGTTTGGGTTGAAGTTGGGGTTGGGATGGGGTTGAGTTGGGTTGGGGGTTGGATTGGGGTTGAGTTTGGGATTGAGTTGGGGTTGAATTAGGGTTGGGGTTGGGTTGGATTAGGGGTTGAGTTGGGGTTGGGTTTGGGGTTGAGGCTGGGTTCGGGTCGGGTTGGGGTTGAGTTGGGTTGGGATTGAATTGTGTTGGGGTTGGATTGAATTAGGGTTGGGGTTGGGTTGGGGTTGAGTTTGCGGTTTGGGGTTGGGTTGGGGTTCAGTTGGGGTTGGAGTTGGGTTGGGGTTGGGGCTGAGTAGGTGTTTGGGTTGGGATTGAGTTTGCGTTGGGGTTGGGTTGGGGTTGAGTCTGTGATTTGGGGCTGGATTGGGGTTCAGTTGGGGGTGGGGTTGGGGTTTGGGATTTGGGATTTGGGGTTGGATTGGGGTTCAGTTGGGGTTGGAGTAGAGTTGGGTTGAGGTAGGGGTTGGGGCTTGGAGTTGGGCTGGGCTTGAGTTGGGGTTGTGTTGAGGTTGGGAGTGGGGTTGGGTTGCATTGGGTTGAGGATAGGGTTAGTGTTGGGTTGGAGTTGGGGTTGGGATTAAGTTGGGTTGAAGTTGGGGTAGAGTTGGGGTTGGGTTGGGATTGAGTTGGGGTGGAGTTGAAGTTGGGTTGGGTTGCATTGGGTTGTGTTGGGTTGGGGTTGGGTTGGGTTGGGGTTGGATTGAATTGGAGTTGGGGTTGGGATTGAGTTTGGGTTGAGGTTGACTTAGGTTTGGGTTGGGGTTGGAGAGTTGGGTTGGGTTTGGGTTTGGATTTGGGTTGGGATTGGGTTTGGATTTGGGTTGGAGTTGGGTTTGGCATTGGGTTGGAATTGAGACTGGGTTGGAGTTGGGTTCAGGTTAGGTTGGGATTGGGTTGGGGTTGGCTTGGGGTTGTGTTGTGGAGTTGGGTTGCACTGTGTTGGGTTGGGGTTGG
>NC_034409.1:600000-600723 GCF_002078875.1 Numida meleagris
AATAATAATAACGCAGGAGATGTAAAACATCTTCAGCTCTTGCAGGCGGATGGTTCAGGACTTGGGCCTCAGGGTTGGCACCTTCAGCTGCCGAACCCCACCAGCAAAGACCCCCCCCGCAGGGGTCAGCGTGCAGCAGAGGACACGGCCACGGTCGAGTGTCAGAGCCTGCTTAGAGCAGCCTTGCCCCAGGCAGCTTGGCCCAGCTGTGGTGCTGGGAAGGCGGTTGGCAACCCGCTGCTCCCAGTGGGGAGGTGACAGTGGTGGGTCCCAGCGGTGCCCCGCAGCCCCACAAAACGGCGTCGGGAGGGCACCGGTGGCCAAAGCTGCCAAACCGAGCTCTCAGTGCCCACCCTGTGAGAAGCTCAGCATCCTGGACACACGGCTGCGCCAGCGTGCTGGGGTGTGATGTGCATTGTGGAACGGCCGTTGGGAAAGCTGAAATCCGGGACCCCCAGGATGGCAACGCTCATTGCCTGGGGACATCGGCCCCTTGTCTGTGCTCTGCAGCACCCCATAGGGACAGCCAGCACCCCACAGTGATGGCCAGCACCCCATAGGGACAGCCAGCACGCCACAATGGCAGCCAGCACCCCACAGGGACAGCTCTCTATGAGGACAGCAGCACCCCACAAGGACAGCCAGCACCCCATAGAGGCAGCCAGCACCCCATAGAGGCAGCCAGCACCCCATAGAGGCAGCCAGCACCCCACAAGGACAGCC
>NC_034409.1:603416-608853 GCF_002078875.1 Numida meleagris
ACACCATCATCCCCAATTATGGGATCATCCCATTCCCACCAACCCCAATTATGGGATCATCCCATCCACACCATCATCCCCAATTATGGGATCATTCCATTCCCACCAACCCCAATTATGGGGTCATCCCATCCCCACCATCACCAATTACGGGGTCATCCCATCCACACCATCCCCAATTATAGGATCATCCCATACACACCATCCCCTCTTACAGGATCACGGAGTCATTAAGGTTGGAGAAGACCTCTAAAATCATCATTCCAACAGTTGACTCACCCCAATCATCTCCACTTATAGAATCACAGAGTCATTAAGGTTGGAGAAGACCTCTACGATCAAGTCCAACCACCAACTCAACCCCACCATGCCCACTCATAGAGTCATTAAGATTGGAGAAGACCTCTACGATCAAGTCCAACCATCACCCCATCTCCACCATCTCATCCTCATCATCCCCTCTTACAGGACCACAGAATCATTAAGGTTGGAGAAGACCTCTAGGATCATTGAGTCCAACCATCATTCCATCCCCACTATCCCCTCTTACAGGACCACCGAATCATTAAGGTTGGAGAAGACCTCTACGATCAAGTCCAACCATCAACTCATCCCCACCGTGCCCACTCATAGAGTCATGAAGGTTGGAAACCAAGAGGTTTCCCCATCCCATGCGTCCTGTTCTCTGTCCCTCTGGTTCTTTCCATTCGGGACATCATGGACTTGCTGTTTGGGAGAAGAAGACAGGGGAGGATGCCTGCATGCACCTCTCCAACAAGAGTGTCATCGCCATCGTCACTGAGATCTTTGTGGCGGGGGAGGACACCTCGGTGGGTGCAGCCCCATCCACTGCTGGTGGATGGGACCCACAGACGGAGGTTTTGGAGGGACCATGAGGCTGGAGGGAGCAGTCCTGGGTGGTGGCCACAGCTGATGGCTCTGCAGAGGCGGTGGAACTGCCCTACAGCAAATACGAAGGCTGCTCCAAAAGTAATGCCTCCTGTGTTGCGATGTCATGATGTGGGCCCACAGCGTTATAGGCGGATGTTGGTGGGATGGCAGGAGGGATTGAACCTTCTCACCAACATTCTGTGACATCCTGTGGCTGTGTGACAGATGGCAGCAGAGTCTGATGTAGAAGTGTGTATGATGCAAAGGTGTGGAAGTGAATTCCTCCACGTGGAAAAAATTGCACCCATTGACAATCACAGGTGCTTCCGAACGGTTATGGGGTCCAAAGAGTGGGCATGAGCACAGTGAAAGTTGAACTGTGTGGGCTACATTTTTATAGAATCATGGAATGGGCTGAGTTGGAAGGGACCTTCATAGGATCATGGAATGGTTGAGTTGGAAGAGAACTTCATAGGATAACAGAATGGTTTGGGTTGAAGGAGAGCTTCATAGGGTCATGGAATGGGTTGAGCTGGAAGAGACCTTCATAGGATCATAGAATAGGTTCAGTTGGAAGGGACCTTCATAGAACTGCAGTATGGTTTGTGTTGGAAGGGACCTTCATAGGATCAAGGAATGGGTTGAGTTGGAAGAGACCTTCATAGGATCATAGAATGGGTTCAGTTGGAAGGGACCTTTAAAGGGCATCTGGTCCCACATCTCAGTGAACAGCAACATCTACAACTACATCAAGTGCTTACAGCCCCTCCAGCCTAACAATGATATGGTCACAGCAGCTGTGTAACAGTGAATCACCTCGGCTGGTGCAGATTTGTACGAGCACAGCACGCAGGCTCTTGCTCATCGCTGGTGAAAATGCACAGCGAATGGAAGTGACTACGCTGAACAACTTTGCTCCGTAGCTGAGTATGTGCTCTACAAAGCAGTGCTATTGCACTCTTCCCATCTGTTGCAGCTTCCACAGGAATATCCAGGAGGCATTACTTTCAGAGCAACCTACGGCATGAGCTGCAAGCATCCTCCCGCCTATCTGCTTCGGGTAGCTCCCCGCTTCCCCTCGCATCCACCCAGGCTCCACCGTCCCCCCCTCCCCGTGCACTCACGGTCCGGCTGCGCAGCGCCTGCAGCCCCAGCTTGTCGGTCAGCTCGCTCACCGCCATGGCGTTGGGCATGTCCTGCTTGTTGGCGAAGACCAGCAGCACGGCGTCGCGCAGCTCGTCCTCCTGCAGCTGCGGGGGCAGGGCTGGTGAGCTGTGGGCTGCAGCTCCGCGATGGGGGGGGTCTCTGCACCCCCCCCCCCCAACTCCCTCCTTGGCTCAGGACTGATATTGCTTAGTGCTATGACGGTGAGTCAATCATCTTAACCCCATAATTAAGGAGCAGCCCAAGAGCTCAGAGCTCCAACCCTAATGGGATCACAGAGTGGTTTGGTTGCGGGTGACCTTCATAGGATCATAGAATCATCTGGGCTGGAGGGGACACTCATGGAGTCATAGAATGCTTTGGGTCGGTAGGGATCTTGGTAGGATCACAGAATGCTTTGAGTTGGAAGGGACTTTCATGGAGTCATAGAATGGTTTGGGTTGGAAGAGACCTTCATAGGATCATAGAATCATTTGGGTTGAGTAGGAAGGGGCCTTCATAGAGTCACAGAACGGTTTGGGTTGGAAGAGACCTTCATGGAGTCATAAGAATGGTTTGGGTTGAAAGGGACCTTCATGGAGTCATGAATGCTTTGGGTTGGAAGGGATCTTCACAGGTTCACAGAATGGGTTGAGTTGGAAGAGGCCTTCATGGAGTCATAGAATGGTTTGGGTTAGAACAGACCTTCATGGAATCATAGAATCATCTGGGCTGGAGGGGACTTTCATGGAGTCAGAGAATGCTTTGGGTTGGTAGGGATCTTCACAGGTTCAAGAATGGGTTGAGTTGGAAGGGGCCTTCATAGGATCATAGAATGGTTTGGGCTGGAGGGGACCTTCATAGGATCATTGAATAGTTTGGGTTGGAAGGGACCTTCATTGCATCATAAAATCATTTGTGTTGGAAGGGACCTTCATGGAATCATAGAATGGTTTGGGTTGGAGGGGACCTTCATAGGGTCACAGAATCATTTGGGTTGGAAAGGACTTTCATGGAGTCACAGAATGGGTTGAGTTGGAAGGCACCTTCATAGAACGTGCATGCGACCTCCCCAATTCCTTCTACACACCTCTCAGGGTGGATTATGCAGAATATTTACCAGAGATGACTTAAAGAAAGGTCCACCTCTCGAGAGAAGGTGAACCTCCAGGGGGGAACGTTCCATGACAGCTCCCTAAGACTCGTGACCTTAGCGCTTAGCAAACACCAGGGAGCCTGCTGTGACCTGGTGTGTCCCCGATTTGGGGACAGCTCTTTGTCCCCAGGGCCGACCCCGTCGCCGCAGTGGGCGTCCCCCCACCCCTCTCACCATCTTCTGCAGCTCCTCCGCAGACTCCTGCACCCTCTCCCGGTCGTTGCTGTCCACCACGAAGATGAGACCCTATGGGAAAAGCCGGAGCGCAGCAGGCACGGGGTGTGACACGCGGCGCGGACACCCCCAGCCCCAGCGCTGCGGGGGGGTCAGTGTCACCCCCACTGTCCCAATAAAGCCCCCTCCCCATCTCAGAGCCTTCCTTCTCCCGTGGGGAATGCCCCGTGGTCCCATCCCGATGGTTGGAACCGGTGCTGTTGTCACGTACCTGCGTGTTCTGGAAGTAGTGTCTCCAGAGGGGCCGGATCTTGTCCTGGCCGCCCACGTCCCACACTGTGAAGCAGATGTTCTTGTACTCCACCGTCTCCACGTTAAACCCTGCAGGGGTGTAGGGAGAGGTGGGGAGCACCATGGTGGGGGGCCGAGCGCGTGGCTGCATCCCCACTTGGGGGTGGGGGCATCTTCCCCCCACTGGTACCATGGGCTGGCCATCTCCAAAAGGCACCAGGAGGGATTCTGAGCATCCCCTGCCCTGAACCCTCACCCAGCGCCTTTATCCAGACCCTCCTGGCTCTCCAGCCCGGCCCAGCGGGGCCCCACGCAGCACCGGGCGCTCACCGATGGTGGGGATGGTGGTGACGATCTCTCCCAGCTTCAGCTTGTACAGGATGGTGGTTTTGCCAGCAGCGTCCAACCCCACTGCAACGGAGACATGGCATCACCAGCACCACTCCCTGCAACTGCCCCGTTCCCATCCTCATCCTCACTCATCTTCATCCTCACCTTCAACCCCATTCCCATCCCATTTTCATCTTCATCCTCACCTCCATTCCATCTATCCCATCCCCATCTGGATCCTCATCCCGTCTTCATCGTCATCTTCAACCCCATTCCCATCCCATTTTCATCTTCATCCTCATCTTCATTCCATCTTCATCTTCAGCCGCATCTTCATTCCATCTTCATCTTCACCCGCATCCCCATCCCATCCCCATCTGCATCCTCATCCCGTCTTCCTCTTCACCATCATCTTCAACCCCACCTTCATCTCATTTTCATCTTCATTTTCATCTTCATCCCATCTTCATCCTCATTCCTATCCCGTCTTCACCCGCATCCTCATCCCGTCTTCCTCTTCATCCTCATCTATTCAACCCCTTCCCCGTCTCATTTTCATCTTCATCTTCATCCCCATTCCATCTTCATTCTCATCCTCATCTCATCTTCATCTACATCCCCACCCCCATCCCCATCCCATTTTCATCTTCATCCTCATCCCCACTCCCATCCCCATTCCCATCCCCTCCCATCTTCATCCTCATCTTCATCCCATCCCCGTCCCTATCCCATCTTCATCTTCACCCGCTTCCTCATCGTGTCTTCCTCTTCATCCTCATCTACTCAACCCCATCAGCATCTCCATCCCATTTTCATCTTCATCCTCAACCCCATCTCCATCCCCATCCTCAACCCCATCTTCATCCCATCCCTATCCCTATCCTATCTTCATTTTCACCCACATACTCATCGCGTCTTCCTCTTCATTCTCATCTATTCAACCCCATCACCATCTCCATCTCATTTTCATCTTCATCCTCAACCCCATCCCATCTTCATCCTCAACCCCATCTCCATCCCATCTTCATCCCCATCCCCATTCCCATCCCCAACCCCATCCCCTCCCATCTTCATCCTCATCTTCATCCCATCCCCATCCCTATCCCATCTTCATCTTCACCCGCATCCTCATCCCGTCTTCCTCTTCATCTTCATCTATTCAACCCCATCACCATCTCCATCTCATTTTCATCTTCATCCTCATCCTCATCTTCATCCCCATCCCCATTCCCATCCCCAACCCCATCTCCATCCCATCTTCGTCCTCACCCCTATCCCACCCTCATCCCCATCTCATCTCATCTTCATCTTCATCCACAACCCTATCCTCATCCCCATTCCATCATCACTATCTTCATCCCCATCCCCGCTCCCACCCTCACCCCATTCCCATTGTCACCTCCATCTCTCTCCCCACCCCCATCGCCGGTCCCCACCCCCACCCCCGCGCTC
>NC_034409.1:609064-638493 GCF_002078875.1 Numida meleagris
CCCCAACAAGCCACGCCCGCCCACGCGGCCCCGCCCCCCGTACGCCAGGCTCCGCCCACGGCCGCAGCGGCAGCTACTTCCGGCCACGCCCTCAAAGCCACTAGCCCCGCCCCGCGGCTCGGCCTGCTTCTCTCTCTCACCTGATTGGTGGCCGGAGCGGAGGCCGCGCCTGCGCATTGAGCCCCTTCGTGGCTGTCCTCCCCGCGCCGTTCCACTTACGCATGCGCAGTTTTGACGGTCCGCTCCGCCAGGGGGCGGGGCTTGAAGTCCGCATGCGCATTGAGCGCCGGCGGCGGGCGGAAGTAGTTCGTTGCGGTCTGCGCTTGCGCGGTCGGTGCCGGCCCGCGGCCCCGGGGTAAGGCCCGAAGCCCGCGGCCAGCCGCGCCCCCGGCCCGGCCCTCCCTGACAGCGCAGCCCCTGGGCTCCCCTTCCAGCTCTGCGGTCACCATCCCCCACCCCAGTTCCCATCGAAGCCGTGGGGCAGAGCCATGGAGAAGTTTGGCATGAACTTCGGAGGCGGCCCAAGTAAGAAAGAACTTCTGGAAACGATTGAATCGCAGAAGAAGCAGCTTCTTAATTACCAGGCTCGGCTGAAGGACGTCGTGGTGGCCTACAAGAGCCTCATCAACGAGAAGGAAGCCTTGGAAGCCAGCTTGAAGGTGTTGTCCGCGTCTCACGAGGCCGATGTTGGCCTGAGCGGCGCCCAGCCTGCGTCCGTGGCGGCCTGCAGCCATTCCGTCGCCGACTCCGCTGATGACAAGAGCTCGGTTCACAGCGAGGACAGCGTGGGGACGGCGACCAGCGCAGACACGGCCGCCAGCTTGGCCAGCGCTAAGGGCGAGCAGGGCGCTGAGGATGATAAACCCGCAGCAGCCAGCCCAGCTCTTAAATCGGAGGAGACGAACGGTTCGGAGAGCGGCGTCAGCACGAGCAGCGGGGACGTTCCCCCCGCTGGCAGCGAGGCTGATAGGAGGGTGCTCCAGCTGAAGACCCAGCTGGCCACCTTGACCAGCGCCCTGTCAACGGTCACGCAGGAGAAATCCCGCATGGAAGCCTCGTACCAAGCCGACAAGAAGAAGATGAAGCAGGACCTGGATGACGCCGTTAAAAAAGCGGAGGACGAGACCGACAAGTTGGAGACGGAGCTGAGGTCCGTCCAGGAGCAGCTCGCCGAGACCAAAGCCCGCCTGATCACGCAGCAGCACGACCGAGCCCAGGAGCAGAGCGACCACGCCGTTATGCTGCGAGAGCTGCAGAAACTGCTGCAGAGCGAGAGGGCTTTGCGGCAGGACGCCGAGCTGAAGCTGGAGGAGACCAGGGAGGCGCTGGCCGGCCGGGTGTGCATGGCCGACCGTGCAGAGGGCTACGAGCTGCAGATCAAGCAGCTGAGCCAGGAGGTGGAAGACCTGAAGAGAGAGCTGCAGGCTGTTCAGGAGGAGAGAAAGAAGCCAGACCCCCGGGTGCAGGATCTGCAGGAGGAGATGGCCAACCTGAAGAGCCACTTCCAAGCGCAGCTGCTGCAGGAGATGAGGAAGGTAATTCCCTGGCTGAGCCCTAGAGCAGCCCGCTGTAGGGGGTACAGCGGCAGCAGCTGGAGCAGAGTTTGAGGCTGGAGGAGCCCGAATTCTCCCTCCCTGCTGCATCCCACAAAGTCCGAGAGATTTCAGATAGGGGAAAATACCGCAGCTTCATTGGACGGGATGGTATTCCCTGGGGAAAATAAAAGCTGTTAGCGATGCAGCGTATAAATCGGTTAAGCACGGGTGGTGAGCGCTGGGTTTGGGAGCAGTCTTTGTGGGGGTTGCCTGGTGAGCGTCCTCTGCAGCATCGCTTGGTTCTGAGCAGCCCCTGGGTTTGGGAGGAGAGACCCATGCTCTGACCCGCTGTGGCAATGAGCTTGCTCTCCTCTCCGTAAAGCACTGAAATGCAACGCGAGGTACAGTTGCAGTCTCTCTGAAAGGGAAATAACTTCCACCTCACTTTGGGTGGAACTGTCATCAGTGAGCAGTAAGGCAGCTGGGCCATAAGGGCGGCCTGCTGTTCAGGGTGCTGGGTTGTACATCTCGCTGGGAGGAGGGATGCAGTGAGAAGGAGGAAGCTGTGTCTGTCTGCGGGCTGGAGGGTTTTACTGCAGGTCACCGTATTGGTAATCCTCATCTCCCCGCAGTCTGGAACAAGTTTTCAGCTTTCTAATCTGAAGCCTCTAATTAGCAGCTTTGGGCTGATGGCATGCGATCAACCTCTTTTTGGAAGCGATCTCCAGCTGCTTCTGTAGCACAGGGCTGAGGATGAGCCGATCCCAGCTGTGTTTTGGCTCACGGTGGGGACTGACGAGCGGTGCCACTGCCCTGCTGGCTCTTTGGGCAGTCAGATCTCCATGGCCGTAGAAGCTGTGAGCTCCAGGTGTTCGCTGTAGCTACTCAGAAACCACTGAATTACGTTAATATCAGTGTAACCGAGCGTGGCGTTCAGGTAAATTGCAGTTGGTGTAGGGAAGCTTTAGGGCATGCACACGCTTTAAAAAATCCCATTGCAGGTTTTGGGGTGAGTTTGCTGCTTCACGCCCCATGCATGCCTCCAGCGATGCAGATAACGCCGTTAACAGCAGCTCTGCAGAGCAGGGGACGAATACAGAAATGCTCTCAGCTTGTTTTATCCTTGTGTCTCTGTTTTTAAAGATTTTAAAGATGGGCATGTGAGAGTGGGGCGGGGGGTGGGATTGTTTGGAAAATTAGGGGAAAGAGTGTCCCTGCGCTTGCTTGGAGATGTTTAGAGCAGAATGAAGGCCCGTGTAACTGCAGAGCTCCCTCCTGGAGTGCTGGGGGGGTCTAACCCCGCTGCGTCTCTTTGCTCGCAGACTGCACAGGCGGAGGAGCAGCTCAGGCAGCACGCGCAGATGGAGGAGCAGCGCGTGGCCGACCTGGAGGGGCAGGTCTCCGAGGTGTCGGGGCTGCTGGGCACTTACGAGAAGGCCAAGCAGAAGGACCAAATGGTCATCCAGAAGCTGAAGGACCGCATCGTGCAGCTGGATCAGGAGAACAAAACCCTGGCCATCGCGGCCTCCAGCCGATCCCCTGCTGACATAAACGTGGAAGAAGCCAATCTGGATGTGAACGTTCTCAAGGATAAGATGGAGAAGCTGAAGAAGCTGCTGCAAGCGGCAGCAAAGAAGAGTCAGCCCATGCTGGACATCGAGAAGCTGTGTGAGCTGGAGATGCCAAAGGGCACCGAGGCCGGGGATGGTGAGAAGGCCACAGCTCTGTACTATCAGCAGGAGCTGAAGCAGCTGAAGGAAGAGTTTGAAAGGTACAAGATGAGGGCACAAGTGGTTCTCAAGAACAAGTCAGCCAAAGACGGCAATCTGGCCAAAGAACTGGAGGAAGCTCAGGAGCAGCTGGCTGACCTGAAGGAGAAATACGTGATGCTCCAGCTGTCCTCCGAGGAGGTGGAGAAGCAGCACCAGCTGGACATGGAAGCCAAGAGGCAAGAGTTCTCCCAGCTGCAGCAGCTGCACAGGCAGGAGCTGGAGCGCTGCCAGCTGGACTATCAGGAGCGGGCGCTGAAGCTGGAGGAAGAGATGCACAAGCAGCGGGACCGGGCGCTGGCGGTGCTGGCCGAGAAGGACCAAGAACTGGAGCAGCTGAGAGCCGTCATGTTGCCTTACACCGGGCTCCAGGGCTCTAAGAACTACATGACTCCGGGGACTGACACAGCGAGCGGGGACCCCCCGACCGATGGCACCGCAGAGATCCTCCCCCAGGCTCTCCACCTCTCCGCCAACGCGGAGCCCACCTTCATCCTGTACGCGGAGCAGCTGGCCCGCAAGGAGGTGGAGATCGTAGCGCTGAGGAAGCAGAAGCACAAGCTGGAAATGCAGGTTCACCAGCTCCAGGAGAAAGTCTTGGTGGAGGAGGAGAGGCACCGGGAAGAGGTGTCAGCGCTTCAGAACGAAATCCAGAAGAACTTCAGAGATAAGAGCAGAGAGGGAGCCAACCTGGAGTACCTCAAGAACATCGTCTATAGGTTTCTGACGCTGCCGGATTGCCTCGGCCGCCAGCAGACTCTCACTGCCATACTGACTATTCTGCACTTCAGCCCGGAGGAGAAGCAGGCTGTCAGGAAGCAGTCAGCGCACAGTAGCTGGTGGCTGTCGGGGAAGAGATGAGGTGGTGGTCGTGGTCACCCCCCACCGCCGCTGTCTGGGAACAGCTTCCCGCTGAGCTCACCCTGCCTGCCACCTGGGGCAGCCCCTCTCCAGCAGCAGCAGAGCAGGGAGCTCCCGGCACAGAACCGGGCTTGAGCTGGTGCAGTCGGCACGGATGTAAAGGGGAATTGCGCCGACCCCTCTGGTAGGATCACAGCCCCGTGGGCATGGCAGCTCTGGGGACCAGCAGAGGACACTCGTTGGGGGGCTGTCTTGGGCAGACCAGGAACTCTCTCCCCAGTTCCATGTGTTTTCCGGGGGGGGATGCTCTGAGCCCTGTAGTGAAGCGTCCCATCCCCAGCCAGGAGAGGCCGCGTACGGTTCTGCTGGGGCAGAGACCTCGGCTGCCGACCTGGCAGAGATGGGGGAGGGCTGAAATCAGCACCGACTGCTCAGCTGTCGTTTGTGAGCCAAGTCTGGGAGCTTTGCTGAGCTGTAGGATGTTCTGCAGCGCCGTGGGAGCAAGGCATGGTCCCGTGGGGGTGGAAGACGCAGAGGTGAGGGGCAGCTCGGGGAGCAGCGTGTGCCCTGGTCTCACCACTGAGCCTGTGGGGTGCAGTAAGCGCTGCTGATAGAGCCCGAGGTTATTGCATCAGTTCCCTGCAAGGAGGAGGAAGGCTTGGTGCACCATGGCACGGCCAGTGTTGGCATTCCTGCTGTCTGCAGCTCTGCTCAGGAGCTGTTAGCTCCGCGCTGCTCAGCCCTGACTCAGTGGGAAGACGTCTGCACGTGCGTTTTACACCAGGTTGTGAGGGCAAAGCCAGGTCTGTGCGTTGGGTGCGAGCAGGCGCTGCTAGAAGGGTCGGGGGGAACAGCAGAGGGGGATGGCTCAGGCAGCGCTTCCTCACCCCCCTTCCCCTCAGAGCAGGAAAGGGGCAGCCCCACAGCACAGGAGCTGCCAGAGGAGGGTCCTGGTGCTGCTGTCGGCTCCGTGCAGCTCTCACAGCACGCTTCCTCCCTCTGCTCTCTCATGGCCCCTGTCCTGACTCCCCTCCATCCCTCGGCCCTTCCTGCACATTTCTCCCTCTTTTCATTCAGCCAACGCCCTCCGAAATAAACTTGAATCTCTACGTATTTGATGCCTAACTTGGCTGCTGTTTGGGGACCTGTGGTTTGGGTGGTGAGCAGGGTGCTGGGACAAGTGGGTGGGGATGGCTGTAAGCTAAAAGAGGGAGATTAAGGGCAGATGCGGGGGGAATCCTTCACCCCAAGGTGGTGCAGGCCCTGGCACTGCTGCCCCATCCCTGCAGGTGCCCAAGGCCACAGATGGGGCCCTGGGCAGCCTGAGCTGGGGAGGTCCTGGGCAGCTGTTTGGTGGCCACTGGGACTCCCCCACCCCCAGGAATGAGCAAGGATTGAGTCATTTAACGCACAGAACCAGCACCACCATGGAGACAGTGCTGGGGAGGATGGGGACAAGGGTCCCCGAGGATTCTCTGAAAGCTGGTGTGCTAATGAGGGCATGCAGCCGGGGCAGAGCAGAAAGGGCAAGGGGTGATGGAAAGTGAAGACGGTAACTATGGGCAGCTGGTGCAAGAAGTGCAGTACCCGACCTCCTTGGGAGGAGCACAAAGCTGAAAGCACAGCACTGAGGGGAATAACGCTTGTGAGCATGAGGACGTTTGTGCTGCTGCAGACCGGGATGAGGTCACACAGCTGGCGTGCCGCAGGTGAAGGTGCACGTGCAGAGCACGGTGCCACACGCAGGAGGCGAGAGCTGCGCTGGTTTCACTGGGGGCAATTGCACAGAAGCAGCCCCTGGAGGGGTGGAAGCACAGCGAGCTCCATGCCCGAGCTGAGCATCTCTGCAGCCAATCCTAAACAAATCCATCTCGGACCCAATCCCAGGAAACAGAGCTCGGCTCAATTTTTTTTTTTTTTTTTTAACTATTATTTTCTACTATACATGAGTGCTTCAGTCCACCAGAGTCACCGCAGAGCTATCGCACGGACACACGCACAAACTCTATGTACACAGTGTACACTGTACAGGGAGGGCTGCTGCTGAGGAGCGCGGTGTAACGCGTTGCTGCGGGGCAGAATGGCTGAGCCTCCTCATTCCGCTGCTTCCAGGCCAGAGGCAGCAGGAAACTGAGCAGCCCCACTGCCCCTCTGTGCTGCCCCAGCCGTGCTCTGGAGCAGGAGAACGCAGGAAGGATTCTGTCACCTCCACCCCTTACTGGCATCGCCCCGGCCCCGCGGGTTGAGGCTGAAGGAGGCAGCTCGCTCAGCGCTGAGGACAGGGAACTGCAGAGCTCCGCGTGGTCTGAGCACTCACCTCTGCTCCCAGGTGGGAAGGAGTGCTCCTCCAGAGCTGCTTGTGGAACGGGGCTGCAGCAGGCTGCCAGGCCCGGCCTAAAAAGCATTCTGTGGGCACGCACGCTGGGACGCTGGCCCAAGTGGCAGATGGTGGAATGCAGCAGTGGTGGCAGCAATGGTGAGACCGCCCGAATCAGATCTTCCACCATGTCTGATCAGCAAGCAGGCTGGCCGCGTTACACAGACCTCGCTGCCCAAGGCAGAGCTCCAACTCTGCACGTTACCAGAGTGCACGTGCTCGATTTTTCCAAGCAGAATAAATTCCAGTTGGAGACCAGCTCCTCTGTGCGGAGCTGCACTAGCTGTTGCCGTTCACACAGCGCACATCTGCCCTCTCTGGAGAGCTCTGCTCCTTGCAGATGCACCAGCTCCTTTTTTTTCCCCCTTTCTCTCTCTGCCTAGGAGAGAAACCAGCGTTCCACGTCCAGCAATTCAGCTTCCCACTCCCATCACAGCTGAAGCTCTTGCTGCAGTGAGTCAGGCTGCTGAATGGGCAGCAGCAATTTTTTTTCCGCATCGTTTCTACGCGGGGAACTAGCATCCCTCTCGTTAGCAGCAGGAGCTGTCCTGAAAACAACTCCCCCATACGGGGCTGGTCCCGCTTCTTCCAGCCAGGATGACGGCATTGAAATGTTGAGAGCCCAAGCACTAGACAAAGATGGATGTGGTATATGTGGGCAAAACGTGTTTTGCACAGCCTATCACATGCTGCTGAAAGCCTGACTGCCGCTTTCTGACCTAGTAACAGCCGACGCAGGAAAGTGTTTTTCATTGACGGGCCCCTAACTCCAGCTCCCTGCAGCAGGACGAGACAGAACAGCGCCCGTGGTTTCCCATTTCTGCTCCAGCTCTGATCCGTGCGCTCAGAAACCAAACACGCTCGTGAGGAAGGTCCCGACGGGGCCGCGGTGGCTGGAGCAGGGAAGAAGTTTCCTTTCCAAGCGCGGCCGCAGCTGCTGGCAGCGTGGGAGGGCCCTTCCTTCTGCAGCAGTCGCTCAGCGCTCAGTGGTGGTGCAGCACCGCCTGCAGGTCCTCCGGCAAGGAGTCAATGACGGTCTCAATGTAAAGGCCCACGCGCCGCAGGGTCTCCTCCTTCACAGGGAGGTGCTGGCACCTGGCTCTTACCTACAGGGAGGGAGAGGAGAGGAAATGAGGAGTCCCGAAACAGCTTCGAGTCCTCTTTCTGCTTCGCCGTTGGCTGAGCAAACTTCACACCGTGTCGGCAGCTGGGATGAGAGGAAACTGATGGGAAGCAGCTACCTGGGCCTCGGGCTGACGGAATGAGGCAGAACTTTGAATCCTCTCGTAGGCAACCTCTGAGGACTCGCCCCTGCCTCGTTTGCCAGTCCTCCAAATGAGGGAGAAGGAACAAAGCTTTCTCAAGCATCAGCTGCAATCTACATCCCTTGGTCACTCCGTGCCACAGCGATACAGAAAGGAAGGAGTGCAGGAAGAGGGGAGGAAAACCTACCAGCTTCTCACGAAGTTTCAGCACCAGGTCTACGATCTCCACCTCAGACTTGTCCTTCATCCAGGCCACGATGTTCTGCAGAAAGAGAAGAACAGTTTCCTTCAAGGCCATTTCTTCTTTACAGAAACTTCTCAAAGAGACACACCTAAGCAAAGCCTGAAATAAAAGTGAGGAGGAGGCTTCTCAGCCTCTTTCATAACTCTGCTCGCAGCACTTAAGCCTAAATGAGCAAGACAGAGCTCTCCCCACTTTTCTGCCCACGGCAGCATCAAGCTCTTGCCTGCAAGAGAAGAATCAAGGAAAGATGCAGCAATACGCAGGTGGTGCAGGGTCCCCCTCCTCCAGGCAGCACTCTGCATCTCATGCTGTGCTCAGAACTTACATCTATTTGCCAGAGTCAGGCCTGTTAAGAAAGGAGACAGCTTTGGCATTCCCACACCACGCTGGAGGACCTGCATGGCTAACCAGCAAAGCAAGTGCTGCAGCTGGAGATGCACCTGGATAGGATGCCAGAGCTCCTGGGGCTATCCCTGCAGCAGCTCAGTTTTAGAAACTGCACCGGGAATCACTGCTAAAATTCCTACCTATTTTCAATAGGCATTAAGGGAGCCAGCAACAGATGACGTTTCCAGTCTGGGACTCTGTTGGCTTGGGAAGGGCCTGATGAATGAGAAATAGTTGACAGAAGCAGCCAGAGCGGGTTTGCACTGGCTAAGCAAGAGGGAGAGCTGGGCCACTCGAATAACAGCGCTCATGGGGAACAAGGACACCTCTGCACCTGGGCACCAGGCAGCCCTGTGCCTCCCTTGGGCACCAGGCACTGTCCCCACTCTACTAGAGAACCGAGAGGCGTCAGCGAACATCCAAGGAGCGCTCCCATCTCCCAGGCATCAGGCCTGAGAATTCCGGCCCCGGTCTGAATCCCTGCAGCTGGAACGTACCGCTTCACAGATGGCCTCCAAGTGAAGGGCTTCCAGCTTCTGGGTCATTTCCTTGTGCCTCTGACGGTACCAGCCATCAAAGTTGGGAGACCTGAAGAAACGCCTGCAGAAAGCAAGGTGACATTGAGAAGGGGACAGGGAGGGATCCCGAGGAGTACACTGGCTCCAGATTTCCCTTCCCACTGCGGCAGATGCAGGCATTTTGATTCGGTGTCAGCTGCTTATGAGCTAAGAAGCTCCTTTCACATCTCCTCTCCTCTTCCATCAGGCATTAGCACGATGCAAGCCGGCAGCCTCAGCGGACTGTCACCAGCGGAGGGACAGTCCTGCCAGTCTCACACCTTCCTTTGCATCAGCTCAAGCCTGAGCCGATACAAGAAGCGGTGTTCTTCGCCCTTCTTATTTATCTAGGACCGCTTTTCTCGTGGAAATTCACATTCCTGCACAGTATCTTGCTTAATTCCCCTTCTTTCCCGACATTGAAAGCTGTCGGCCACTTGCTGGCACGGACCCGAGCCCCACATAATTGGTCTTTGTATCTCTCCCACATAAGCAAGGTATCACCCAGGCAATGACAAAAGATGTGCAGCGAGGTGCGGCAATAAATCGGCTTTCACTCAGCTACACGGGGAAGCAGACGGGGCAGCATTGCTCCTCCCTTCATCTCAGAGCATTACAGAACTTCAGAACAAAAGCAAAATGGGACTGGAAAGCCGTGAGCAGGAAGCCAGAGGTTGTGGCAGCAGAGCTAGGAAGTTTAAGGTGCCAAAAGAGAGCTGGGTGATGGGTGCCCAGCGCCATTCTTTGCAACTCTTCCCCCAGCAGTGGGGACATCAACCCATTTATTGAAGCAGCCCCTCGCTTCTTACCATGTTTGTGACCCTGTGGCATCCACCCCGCTCCCAGTGCTGAAGGTGAGGCTGCACAGAGTGCACTGGGACGGTCCCTTCCCTCGCCCGGTGGCAGTGCTGGGGCTAGGGCACCCCAGGGCACGCTGCCGACTCAGATCCAGTTTGCCACCAGCCAGAATGCCCAGGTATCTGATTTCTGGATTTTTCATACTCCTATTGTAACCAGTTATCCTTTAGGAAAGCTATGAGCATGCTTTCCCACACGCTATCCTAAATTCGACCCTGAAAAACTCGTCTTTTGTGTCCGAACTGCCTCGCTGGCTTGTGCTGCGAACAAAGCGGTGCTGAATGCAGTACCAAGGTGTACAGTAACTGCTGGATGAAGACCCACACGTCTCCCTACTCCACCTGCCAAGGACCAGGTGCTTCAGAGAGAAACATTCCCTGGAAGAGAGCGAATGACACCGCTGACGGCAAAGCCACGTCCCCTCGTTCCCTGTCAGTGAGGACCCAGGTGTTCTTCGGTTCTCCACCTGAAGTTTGCAGGTCCTAAACCTGACTGGACCTTCTCATTTCAGAGATGACATAAAAGACATGATTGATTCTACCCTGCGTTCTGCTCCTCCTGACCAACACCAACCAATTCTTTATAGGGATGAGTTGATGTTCATTATAAACTGCACCCGCCATTAAGGAGATCGTGTATGGAATTAATGAACTCGTACCTGTACAGACCCAACCAGTCACCCTTAAGAACACAGGTAAGTTGGGGACCAGCATGCTCAAGGGTCTTCATGAAATCATCTTGTCGGAAAGGACGGATCTGTGGGGGATTCTGTGCAATGGAAAGACCACGTTACACACACCCAGAAGAAACTAGGGGAAATCAAGCTCCATACCTGCAATACAGGGGGCTGTACAAGACAGATTCAAAACAATAACTAAGGAGGCATTAGCATCTTAACCAGCCTTGCTAGCAAAATTCAAATTAGATTCACAATAGCCAAGCTTACTGCAAAACAGGAAGCATCTGTCCTCGTGTTTGTTTCAACTTGGTATTTTTTTTCAGGCGTAATAACCCTCTTCCTTTAACGAGGGAAGTTCACGCAGCGTATCAGAGCACGCAATCAGCGTATGGCAGAATCATGCCCGATCCCCAGTCAAAAGAAAGCAGAAGAGACTGAAGGCTGAACTTACTTTCCACGGAGTAATGGCCCTCTGCAGAGGCATCAGGCTTGCAATATAGTGCTCCTACAAACAAACAAACGTTACAACAATCAAGGAGCCTCTTGCATGGTCACTGAGCGTTACGGCTTCTCCAGTGCATCACAATCACTGGCCTCCTCCCTCCCCTTTTCCTTTATAGTTGCATTTTACGTGAGCCTCAGCACCCCAGCCTGCTTCCCACCCGGGGTTAGGTCACCAAACCACGGGCTGCAAGAGTCCTACGCAGGAGGCGAGAAGAGGTCAGGTGGGAAGAACCATGGCTCGGGTTGAAGGGATCTCAAAGATCACCCAGTTCCAACTCTCCTGCCATGGGCAGGAGGAGGCAGGAAAGCCTAAAATCCTGGAAGGTGATCTGTTGTCTCATTTACTACACCCTACGATGATGTGGGAGAGAAAGTGAAGGAGCCAGACGCGTGCAACTGGAGGGTCACCAATAAAGGACTATCAGCTTTCTAAGGAGGAAGGGAGGCCCTGAAAGCAAGCACAGGTTACAGTCTGCCTCTGGAGAGCGGTTACTATGCGGACAAGCTCCTGAGCTCTGCAGCAGAGCTGCCCAGCAGGGAGATCTTCACCTTGGCCTAAGTTTGACTCTAGCACTAAGGGAAGAGGAAGGTTTGGGGCTCCTGTCATTCACTATCTGCTTTGACTACCAGGGGAGAAGAGCAAAGATCTGGCATTAGAATCAAACCAGAGGGATAACTATTTCTGCATTGCAGGAACAAACAAACATTCCATCTTTGCACGCCACGGGCTGCGTACCCAACCTGCAGACTTTCATGCTAATGACTGAAATTTTCAATCAAGAGACGTTTACTTCCTTCCTACGGAGCAAAACATCTCCAGAGTGCCACCATCCTAACACAGACGCTAAAAATACAGGCAAATGAAAGAGGGCAAGCGCCAACGTGTCACTCGAGCAAGCATCCCGCTCCCTCCCTTCGCCTTCACACCGCCCTGGCAGGTCTCTGCCCAACTCACCAGGGGAATGATGAAGCTCTGGGTGAGCTCCAGGAGGTGCCGCCTCAGCAGGGCGCTCTGGACTTCGGACGGGCGTTTGCGCTGGATCCCCTGCGAGCACAAGCAGGGCGTTCACAGGGATGCTATTCTCTGGCATGCAGACAGACACAGGATTTGCAAACTCTGCAGCTATAAGCAGCCAGTCCAGAGCATTCTGGAAACCACACTGCCCAAAATACACATTTCGCTCGCCGGTTAAAGGCAACACTCACATTTCATTACATAGAATCTGGTTCTTCAGCCTCTTCGTTCAGTAAGGATCATCCTCACTTAGGTTATCATTTCTGACAACGTTTAATCTATGGTATCAAGTGAAGAACTCTAAAGCTGGCCTGAGAAACTCATTCAAGTGCACTTGGCTAAATCATCACGCACTTAAGCTAAAGATGAATCTGTTGCTTGTAGAGCTCTGTCTGCTTAACCCAAGCTGTCAGCAGAGTTTTCCCACAACCTCACGCATGATGCGGGACAGGGTTGGAGTTGCTCACCTTTAGCAATCTTTTTATCAGCGTTTTGTCTTTGTGAAGAAATGTTTTGTAAGAAGTGTAGATTCCTAAATTGGGGGAAAAAAAAAAAAAAAAAAAGATGTTAGAAACAAATTTCTGCCCACAAATCTGGAGGAGGCACCATTCTGTGGGGCAGGGAACTGAAGTCTTTAGCACAGAGCACAGCAGCTGTGTCAGGGTTGATGACAAACATCATGAAAAATTCATGACAAAAAATCACAAAATTGCTAATGCAGCCAAGCACTCACAGCAGCATCAAAGGACGCTGTACTACCCCAAGGACCTTCTTACCCTATATTTATGGTGAGATAACTCACTGAGGTCGGCTTATGGCCAGGCCTGCCATGAACAGCTAGTGAACCGACAAGAGCTGCATCCAGCTAAGCAAGTTCCTTTGAGTTCCACTGCATCTTAAAAGCAGACGATCCGTAAAAGCAAGGAAGTTAGAATCTGTTCCCCAACACCAAAATAATTAGCTCGATTATTGCAAATTGCCTTTTCCCATCTCAGAACAAAGATGCACAGCTTTTCTTTATTCGCTGGGGGACGCCCTTGCAGAGGGCCACGCAGCAGATGGAGCGTGAGGACACCAGAACGTCCACTTCTTGTGATACCAAATGTGTGTGTAATGCTCACGTGTCTGCAGAGCTGCTAAAATCCCTCTCCTGGAAGGGCAGGTAAAATTAAACCACGCTGCCAAGAGGACCCACCTGGTTTTGTGTCTAGAGTTTTTAGTTTCGTTAGCTTCTTCACTTTGACTTGCTTGGGCAGGTCACCTGGGGAGGGACAGGGAAGAACTCGTTCAGGTTCTGATCTCCTCTCCCAGCCACCGCACGCATGAGAGGCCGCACGCTCGAGAATGTCTGTGCTACACTCAGATATCATAGAATCATAGAATGGCCTGGGTTGAAAAGGACCTCAAAGATCATCGAGTCTCAACCCCCCTGATGAGTGCAGGGTCGCCAACCACTAGACCAGGCTGCCCAGAGCCACCTCCAGCCTGGCCTTGAATGCCTCCAGGGACAGGGCATCCACCACCACCCTGGGCAACCTGTTCCAGCGCGTCACCACCCTCGGGGTGAAAAACTTTCTTCTAATATCTAACCTAAATCTCCCATGTCTCAGCTTAAAACCATTCCCCCTTGTCTTATCGCTATCTTCCCTCACAAACAATCAATCCCCCTCCTGTTTATACGCTCCCTTCAAGTATTGGAAAGCCACCATGAGGTCTCCCTGGAGCCTTCTCTTCTCCAAACTAAACAAGCCCAGTTCCCTCAACCTTTCATCATAGCAGAGGTGCTCCAGCCTCTGATCATCTTGGTCGCCCTCCTCTGAACTCCTTCCAAGAACTCCATGTCCTTCTTGTGCTGGGGGCCCCAGGCCTGGAGACAGTACTCCAGATGGGGCCTCACAAGAGCCGAGCAGAGGGGAACCACCACCTCCCTCTCCCTGCTGTCCACTCCTCTTTTAATGCAGCCCAGAACATAGTTGGCCTTCTGGGCTGCAGCGCACACTGCTGGCTCATGTCCAGCTTCTCGTCCACCAGGACCCCCAAGTCCCTCTCTGCAGGGCTGCTCTTGAGGAGCTCTTCCCCCAGATTGTATCAATACCTGGGATTGCCCCAGCCCAAGTGCAGCACCTTGCATTTGGCCTTGTTGAACCTCATTAGGTTCTCGTGGGCCCACTTCCCCAGCCTGTCCAGGTCCCTCTGGATGGCTTCCCTTCCTTCCAGTGTATCAGACTGCACTGCTCAGCTTGGTGTCATCTGCAAACTTGCTGAGGGTGCACTTGATTCCATCGTCTATGTCATTGATAATGATGCTGAAGAGCACCGGTCCCAGGACCGAGCCTTGGGGGACACCACTTGTGACCGGCCTCCACCCTGACACAGAACCATTTATCACAAATCTGACATTGCATCCCCTTCTTCTCATGTGCCAGCTTCCATGCTGAAAGTTTGGACTGGGAATGTGCTGCGGAACAGCAGCACAGCCACCCCTGCCACGTCTCAGCCCGGAGCACAGCAGTTTTCTGCACTTCGTAGAGTCTCCTTCTACCTCGCTTTTCTCATCTACGGAATTTGCTCTTTCCTACCCAGGAGGGGCTCTCATTTTCTTAACGCTTCGGAAGAAAAACCCAGCAAAAGTTTTCATCTTGACCATTTGTCCTCATCTTGCGACACATCAGCTGACTCAGTCCAGCCTTCCCTTGGGTTTCTCAGCTCTCACAGGAATGAAGATGTGTAAAATGATGGCTACACAACTCCCTGCCAGCCCCAGCGAGGCACAGCAGCGCAACAGGACGCGGTGCCAGCCTTACCTGACATTCTGAGCTCCCCAACCCGAAGGATGTGCGGCCAGTGCTGGAGCGTTTTGATAAAGAAAGGGTTTGTGACTCCCACAACAAGGTTTGGCCTGGAAAGAAGGGAAAGGGCGTAGAACAGCGTTACCCTCAGGGCTTCCTCCACGCACAGAGCAGCAAGTGGGCAGCCCGGGTCCGCCAGCCACTTACGGAGCTTGTGTCCTGGTGGTGTATTCTTTGAATTCGCTGTCATGGATAGTGAAATAGGGACGGTAGTCGCAGCAGTACCTCAGGGGAGCAAGGCAGCTGTAACAACAGACAGAAGAGCTGCCTCCAAAGCTTCACCAATGAGGAACGTGTGTTTGCCACAAGTTAATATCCAGGAGCAGGGCTTGGTGCTGCCAGAGGCAGCGCTTTGGAGGACTGCTAGGCCAGGATTTTTTTTTTACTGGAGTTCAAAGCTGGGGAGAGAAAGCTCTTCAAGGCCGTGACCCATCAGTTTCCCCAACACCAGGGACTCATTTTCACTCTTCTCTGCTATTGGTGGAACGTGAACAAGACTGTTTTGCTGTGCTAATTTCTTCTCTTACATATTTCCCACAGGCAAACTAAATCTAACGCAACTGACCTCCCAGAAAAGCATCTCCGAAAAACTGCCAGATATTGTTGTTATCGTTATCTGCATCTCAAAATGAGGGCGTTACCTGGTGAGAGCCAGAACCATTTCAGAAGAAACTGTAGGGGATGGTGCCATTACAACAATTGGCTCTCCCAGTAGCATCAGCTCCCATAGCATCTGGATGTGAATTAGCACTGGCTGGAAACACCTGGTAGTGAAAGGAAGAATGACAAACAGTTTAGAGAAGCAGTTCAGAAAAGACCAGACACTATTATCCCATAACCAGATGTGCCTCTGGGCATTTGAAATCTAGGACTCATTTCTTGAATCCCACAATGGAATGTCATGCATCTTTACACAAGCTACAGCTCAACCATCTTGTATAGGTGTAAAGGAAATGCTTTGAGGCACATAAAGCAACCTGTTGATCGCACTGGTTTCAGTATGTCTTTTCATCTAAGCAAAATAAAACACACAGGGCTTACATATACGTAAGTATGCATGTACTATAATGGTACCTACAGTGTTGAAAGATTTGGTTTAGATGCACAGGGTGCATTAGTGCTTCAGTGCTTGAGCAGATCACCAGCTGAGACCAAGAAAAGGAACTCTCCTCTAATGAGAGCACCAGTGGATGCGTTAGGGATCCTCCCTCCATCCCTGTGATCTACAGGATGCTCTGAGCAGGGAGGACACAAGGCAGATGGAAAGGAGAGGGCTGCAGGGACAGCGGCTCTCACCTGAAGAGATCCAGTTCGTGAATACTTGGGAGAACCAGTGGGGCTGGTAAGAGATTCTAAATGAAGAAGGAAAAAAAAACAAACAAATCCGACACTGTTGTTAAATGGAAGCATGCTGACTAAAACGTCACTGAAACTGATGCATCAAAACAGCTCCCTCCGCAATAAGCATAAAAATAAAAGAATGATATCAATGCTTGGAGGTATGAGCCAGGAATAGACCTAGATTGGGCGTTCTGTGAATTTCCTTTCTTAGATGAGAGCTTCTTTTCAAGGGCCTCCTCCATAGCTACTCCTTTACTTTCTGGAGCTTGCCCTGGCTGAAGGCAGAGCTCAAGACACAGACACAAGCAGTAAGTGTTAGAAATGTGGCTACCAAAAGTTCAGAACCGTGTAAAAGACAAACAAGAAAATTATTCAAAGGAGAGAAAAAGAAAAAAACAGAAAAGATCAACAGGAATCAAAATCAAAGCTGAACCAAAGCAGTAAAGATGTTCCAACTGAAAACACTACGAAAACAACACGGAAGACGACAGCAGAGTTCCACAAAGACCTACCCACGCGCTCATTCCCAGGAAAGAAAGTGAACAAAAGTTGTGGAAACAATGCTCATGCGTAACTTGAAGCACTGTGCAGAGTCCTGTTTTGAAAGACATGGGCATGAGAGCACGCAGCTTGCACCAAATGGGGACTGCAAACTGAACTGATCCCAGGCCAAAGTGGTTTCAAATGGGACAAGGTGCAAAGAGCTGCAGTTCTCCTACACCCTCCTTTCCTTATTCTGCCCATCAGTGACTCGTGTCATGCCACACTTCATCTTACCTCTTGATTGAACTGCTTCACTGGGCTTGATCCTGGCTTATCCACCCTGGATGGGATTCTCACCTAATTAAGAACAGACAAGTTAATCAGGGAGACGGAACGAGCACGCATGCACAATGTACTTTCTTCTCTAATAACCACCCTGGTGGTTTCTCAATTTCCAGTTCTAATTGCACTGTGGTTAAGAGTAAAGAAAAAGAATCTAGAGCCAACAGCAACGTTAACGTCCAGGAGGAAAGGGAGAACATCTTCCCCTTCCCAGTTTTCCCCAGTCTGCAGCCAGGAATCACTCCTCAGCAGCACGTACCTGAATGACAACCCCCATCACTGGGAGGTTCAGCGTCTGTCCCGGCACTGGAGGCGGCCACTGGTCGATCTCATTGCACACTGCAGGGACGCAGGCAAAAAGAGCAGTTAAAACAAGGTCACTGCAGCTAACTCAGCTGGTCCTGCGAGTTCTGCCCATTTATTATCACTCACACCTGGTTCACGCATCCCCCTGGCTAGCTGCAAACAAGCCCCACATCCAATAATTGCTCAAGTTCGGGTCAGATGCTAGATCTCTGCCTGCCCCACTGCTCCCAGTGCAGCACTGCACCGTTGACAAATCATGATTAAGTTGAACAGTGCAATAAAGGCCTAAACAGAGATGTCGCTTTGGCAAATTTTTCCCCTCTTTGGGAATATGCTGTGCACACAACTGACAGCACGGTCTATTAGGATTGTCAGACACTTCCCATTAACACATCCTTTACAGCTGTTTATAATTCTGACAAGCCAGGCATTTGGATCAAAGCCTTTTTCCCTGTTGGAATTTGTTTCAGAACGAATTAATTTGGAAGGTTTCAGCTGCCTTTCAGGAACCCCCTGATAACACCACTGAAAGATTTCAATGTGCAAACTGTCCCTCCTGGATCCGACTGCTCACCTGCCTCCAGGCACGGCTCCAGTTTGTCAAAGTATTCTGGAGCAATCAGCTGCAGCAACGACTGGAACAGGTTCACATAGGGAAGGCGTGACACCAGCACCAGAGACTGGGGGAAAAAAAAGGACATTAGGAGTCAGAGCCCCTGAGTTGTGGCCATTTCTGGCACTGCACATGCCTGTACCGCTTCCTAGAGGGTCATGCTTAAAAACCATCATCAATAACATGAAGGAGCTCAAAAAGCAGCACTGCCACTGGTGGAATCCCTCCCAGCCAAGCCTTCAGGCTCAGCGAGATGCTGGGTGCTAAGGAGTTTCTTCATAAATAAGCACAGCTGACAGCTTCTAGAAGGAAGCCGCTGCAAGTGAGATGGCACGAGGCTGTGATCTGACACAAAACCAACTGTAGGAGAAAATAAAAATAAATTGCCAATAGGTTCAAAGCTACCAAAATAACCAGAGCAGACGTAGAGAAGTGCAAGAAGCAGACGGTCGAAACTGAAATTGGGCAGACAAACAAAATAAAGGAATGCTGGGGAGGAAGAACCACAGAATCATTTGGGGTGGAAGAGACCTTTAAGATCAAGTCCAGCCACTGGGATATTCATTGCTACGCTGATTATTCTCCTCCTCTAATTGTTACAGAATGCATTGTTTGGGATGCAATGAGTAGTTCTGTTCTTGCCTTACTTCCGAGCCAGAGCTTTGCCACTCATAATTAAAAAAGCCATCCAAACATAGAATCACAGAATGGCCTGGGTTGGAAAGGACCTCAAAGATCATCGAGTTCAACTCCCCTGCTGAGTGCAGGGTTGCCAACCACCAGCCCAGGCTGCCCAGAGCCACGTCCAGCCTGGCCTTGAATGCCTCCAGGGACGGGGCATTAACATGACAAACATGACAGTAAGTTTCACTGAGGAATTCTATGTGCCACCTACTTCTGGAAGTCTGTAAGAGAGTCGGTACATTAGCCCACGTTATGAAGCTTCCCCACTTCAACAACTTTTAAAGAGATCCCTCCACTGCCTTACTGGAGATGAAGAATCTCCTTTCTGTATTGAAGTGTCTCTTTGAAAGAAACTCCTTGTCACTGCCTTACAGACAGATGGGAGAAAGCACAGAGGCCACGTAACTGCAGGGATGGACGGAGTCCCCATTCTCCAGCAGGTTACCAGGCAGATCTGCTACAAAGCATCGCAGATCTTCCAAGTCCATCTCTTCTGAGGTAAAAGATTGCTCCTGGAAGAGTAATTCTATGGATCCACAGAGGAAACAGTGGATCTTCACAGCAAAATATTTTCCCTCCCGGGGAAGAATCTGAAATCCCGCTCTCTCGGGCAGTTTCCATACCCATCTGCCTGAATAATTCTAAGCACTTTGCATACCTATACTGAAATAAACGTTTAAGTTCATGTTATTTTTTCCCATTCTCTGCGTTTAAGGAATTTACGCTGAGAGACGAGGGTTGTGAGGTCACAGCAGCGTCACTGCCGCCAGCGAGCAGCAGTCAGCCCAGCAGCAATCCATTCCCAGAGGGCTGCTAGGGAGGAGAAAGATTAATGCAGCAAGAATGATAATAAGAGCAGGGCTGGGGTTTAATATCACAGACGGCACCAGCTCCGTCTGTAACGCTAGAGTCCATCCTGAAGGAACTATTCCAGCACTTCAGGATCTCGTGATTCAGACAGCAGGGCACGGCTCATGTGATTAACACACCATGGCAACCGCATCCAGGTTTGTTTGGAATCACACTTTCCACATATTCCTCTTCTCCGTGACCTTTGCTGCTTCCTGCAGAAGCGCTGTGGGTGTCACGTAGGAAGCGGTGCTATTTTACAGCTATGGATAGGTGCCTTTTTACAGCTACGTACCAGCTGGGAGTAGCAAGCTATCCGGTTTCAGCGCTCACCTTCTGGAAATAACCTCTCTTCATGGAGCTGTCCTTGACTTGCCTGAAGTACACGTAACCAAAGTAATGCGCCGACTCCCGCTGCAGGAGAGACAAGGCTGCAGTTATCGAGAGCCCAAACAGCGGCATCCTCGAGCTCCCTCCAGCCCTGACCAGGCAGTAAGCCTTGCTCCTGCTACGAGGCGCTTGCAGCACTCCCTTCTGTTCGCCAGGATCACCCGAATTACACCTCACAGCAGCCGCAGGAGCAATCAGATGGAATGACCCCTGACCAGCCCCTTCAAGCACCCGATGCCCACGGGGTTCCCATGGACACCGGGGAGGGAGGAGAGTGATCAGTGCCCAGCACCGAGATCATCCTTCAGATCGCCTTGGAGGCACCGCCAGCACCGTGGTTTAAGCCTTCTTTCTCTTTCCAAATATTGGTGTTTGTTTTTGTTTTTTTTCTTTTTTAAACAACAGAATCCATTATTTTGCCAATTTCTCTTCCCTTACCGCTTTAAGGACAGTATCTGTCATCTCGTTACTACAAAGCAGCGAAGGTGCATACGAGTTGAAAACAAAACAAAAAAAATCTCTAAGCCAGAATTTAGGCAAAGAAATCCTCCACCTCCTCCTCAGACCCACAACCCGCTTCTTCTCACACATCACACGCGGGTGCAGAAGCGTGGAGGTGCGAGCGCAGCAAGCGTCAGCTCCTCTGACAGAAAGGAGGAAGCAGAAGAGGACGGGCTGATCCGAAGGCCACCTGCTTCAGCAAAGGAAGCAACAGTGCTGAACGCATCCCTCCTTCTGCAGGAAACGGGTGGAGAGCTTGCCACTGGAAAACCCACAGCTAAGGGGCTGGTGTCAGCGCCTGGGTATGGCTGAAGCAGCCAGCTCGCAGCAAGCCAGAGCACAGGGCCTGTGCAAACAACTGCCCTCCCTCGGGCAAACAGCTAAACATCTCGTCCTCCATGGACAAGGATGTTCTTGTATCGCCTCACGGTAATGTGCACAGGCAGCCGTGCGCTCTGCTGGATGTCACCTGGGTCCCACCATTTCTCCTTCCCCCTTTGCCCATTTGGAGCCACTGCTTTAACCTGGGGTCCTCCTGCTCCAGCTCCACCTCTTGGTGCATGTGCGACTCTCAGCATGGCCCTGCACTCGCATGACTGCGGGAGAAGTCCCCGTGTTGAACGCTCTCCTCTTTTCTGACTCTTCCCACGACTTGGGAAAACAGCCAGAGAAAATGAGTAATTGTAAACCAGTCGAGAGCATACTTGGATTTTAAACCCAACAGCACAACTGCTCGCTTTGTAGGGGTACGTAGAGCCCCGAAACGCAACTGACCTGCAGGGTGAGGGGTGCTTCTCTGTTGTACTCGCCATCGTCCTCATAGTGAGTGGTCCTCTGTCCCCCAGACTGGCGCAGGCGGAAGCTGAACTGAGTGTCCCCCAGGCCACCTGGACAGAGAAGGCTGCAGATGCTCAGTGAGAAGTTTCAGCAAGGAGAAAGCCGGGAATTGCTCAAATCAAAAGCGCAAGACAGGAAGAACTCGTAGCTGAACACAAGAACCAGCATCACTCAGTCACAGCTCACCAAGTCACTGCTGGGAAACTTACAGCCACCAGCTGGTGTCACCCATCCCAAGCAGCTGCAGCTACCGCTTCTCATCTTACACTGACAAAACCTACAATCAGCCTTATCACAGAATCATAGAATGGCTTGGGTTGGAAGGGACCCCAAGGATCATCAAGCTCCAACCTCCCTGCACCACCAGCCTCCACATCTCATACCAGACCAGGCTGCCCAGGGCCCCCTCCAACCCGGCCTTGAGCACCTCCAGGGATGGGGCATCCACAACCTCTGGGCAGCCTGTTCCAGCACCTCACTGCTCTCACAGTAAAGAACTTGCCCTGATATCCAACCTAAATCTTCCCTCCTTCAACTTAAAACCATTTCCCCTTGTCCTGCCATTATCAACCCTTGTAAAGAGTTGACTCCTCTCTGGTTTGTAGGCTCCCTTCAGGTCCTGGAAGGCTGCAATGAGGTCACCCCGCAGCCTTCTCTTCTCCAGGCTGAACAAGCCCAGCTCCCTCAGCCTGTCTTCATAGGGGAGATGCTCCAGCCTCTGCTCATCTTGGTGGCCTCCTCTGGACCCTCTCCAGCAGCTCCCTGTCTTTCTCGTACTGGGGGCCCCAGACCTGGATGCAGTACTGCAGATAGGGCCTCATGAGGGCAGAGTAGAGAGGGACAATCCCCTCCCTGTCCCTGCTGCCACCTCTCTTCTGATGGCGCCCAGGATACCATTTGCTTTCCGAGCTGCAAGCACACACTGCTGGCTCATGGTCAGTTTTTCATCCATCAGGACCCCCAGGTCCTTCTCTGCAGGGCTGCTCTCAAGGATTGCTCCTCCCAGTCTGTATCTATGGCTGGGATTCCTCCGGCCCAAGTGCAAAGCCCTGCAAAAGCCTTAATTCAGGAGCACACAAATGCTGATTGAAGCAGCAACCCCTTGCACAATGGTTCTAGCAAACGAGCTAGATGAGCACTGCAGCTGGGAACCTCCCAGGTTATACAGCATTGCTCACCAAGAACTCAGCAGCAAAGAAACAAAGGGCGTGAAAGCTCGGGAGCGGATAGGATGGGCGGGAGAACTGAGGTCAAGCACTTACAAAGAGATCAGTTATGAGGAAAGAATTAAATATGCCAGGGCTCTCTGAACAAAACCCAAGGTGAAACAGAGGGCTGAGGGGCATACTTCCTTCCCACTGCGGAACTGCAAAGGTTGTTGCATCTGTTATAGGGATATTCCTGCTAGAAAATAATTGGCTTTTGTCAAAAGGAACACTGAGTTTTCCCTAAGCTCTCAGAAACTGGTGAAAGGACATCCAAAACCATTGGAACTAAGCCGGGCAAACAGCAGCCAGGAGTCAGCCTGAAAGAAACAGGTATTTGTACGAATGAACACAAATCCTACTGCGTCCCCTCCGGTTTATCCATACAAGCTTTGGGGATATCTGCTGCGAAAGCATCCCCTCCCCATCTCCTCCTTTTCACTGAGCACTCAAACACAGAAACGCTGGCAGTCAACAGCTGCAAACCTCAGGAAAACTTACCCTTTTTGACTCTTTTTTTAATGTGTTATTCACATGGGTGAAGCACGAGCGTGCAAGGCTGTCGGGGAAGCATCCTGCCACCCTCTAGATCGCAGACCTATACCCAGGGAGCAATCAGAAGGACAACAAGCCCCAGTGTTCAGAGCTCGGGGCTGGTGTCATGCTGCTGGAAGACGCAGCCCATCGGCTGCTGCTGCATCACACGGTGACTCACTCCTTCCATCATGAACCCATTTATTTCATAACGGCAGCAGAGCGCCCGCAGGCGAGGCCAGCAGATGCTACCTACCTGAGTAGGAGTCGGGGAAGGACAAGTAGCAGATACTCGTCTTCTGCAACGAACAAAAAGCACAGAGTGAGCAAACCTCCATCACTGCTGCGCAGTGTTTTTTAACAAGAGAGGAAAAGAAACTTAGGCATTACCTCTTTCTCTGTTAATCTGAAGTCGTAAGGGTACACCAACTGCAAGAGACGAGAGTCAGTAAGTCCATCGCTGTTCCATCGTGGCTTCTATCAGCATTGCTTCCATATAGGAAGTGATGTATGTACGTGAGTGAAATCTGACTGCACGTGCCCACCGCACTGAGCTTTTCACTGTATTTGTTAGAGCAAATTTGGAGATGGACAGAACAGTTTCTGTTTGCTCCAGGCTCAAGCTGCTGCTTTCCCACAGCAGGATGGGGCTGCCCCAGTGCTGCTTACAGCAAGGGATATTGCTGGCCGAGCCTGGAAAGCATGAACACCCAGCTTTGCACCTAGACACAGACCTACAGATCGCCCCAGATCGCATCCTGTTCAGAAAGCAGAGGATTTTGCATATTTCTAGGTACTGTTTGCAGGAGGGTCACTTTTTGCTTCGATTTTTCTGACTCTTGCTAGAAACTCAGGAACAATTCACTAGAAACACCAAGTGCTCTTGAAGGAGTGAGGAAAGCTGGCGTTCTGAGCAGTGAAGGGATGAGAAGACGAGCTGGGGGGACAGAGTAAGAACAGCTTTGAAAATGAAGCTCTGCACGCACACAGATGGAGAAGAACATACCCTGCTCACACCAAGCACACACCAAGCTGGGCATGAGGCACAGCATCTATCACCAAGGGTGAAACATTTATTTAATGGCTCTGAGTCCCCGGCTGGCCAGAGATGCTGCTCACAGCGACTATAGAGAGTAAAGGATGGGCAGGAGAAGCTGGAGGGGACGCAGAGCTCAGTTTGAGCCTCGCCGATCTGAGAGCTGCTGTCAGAAAGACAAGGCAAGGTTTATTGGGCATGGAAAGAGGCAGGCCTGGCACAGCCCGGAGGACGCGTGCTTTGTCAGCATGCCGGTGACAGCTGAACGGCGCAGCACCCCGTTTATCATCCAACATCTCAGATAAAGGGATCTTCAAAGATTTTGAAGCATCCAGCCGAAGATCCGGGCTTTGCAGCTGAGCCACGTAAATGCTGACAGCGCCATTCCTGCACTCGCTGTGACCCAGTAAAAGAAAACTCGGCGGAAGATTTCTCAGCTCAGGGGCGAGCACGGAGCCGCACGCAACCAACACCCACAGCAAGATCCACCAGCAGAAAGCCACACCGAGGAGCAAGAAATGCAGCAACAGCAATTGTGGGCTGCACGTGCCCCCTGGCCGAGGAGAGGAAGCGAAATACTTACAAATCCGTGAAAGTAAACCACGCGGCCTTTGCAGCACTCAATGCTCGGGGAGTGCAGAAATTGCAGGTGGCTTTAAAGCAGCAGATGAGAAGCAAAGGAGCCCCAAAGAACTTCAAGCACGGAGCCGTGCAGCTCGCGGGCAGCGCGAGAGCATCTGGAGCTCAGAGAGCTCCGGTCAGCACAGCTCTATAAATAGGGTGGGCACCCCGCCAGCGCGCTGCACGCTCAGCCCCAGCAGTTCTCTGCTGATTCCTTGGCTAGGTCGCCTCAGCGGCTTCAGAGAGAGCACGCCAAATCGACAATTAAAAATTACGCCAATTAGCCGTCGGTCAGAGCTTCGCTGAGTGGAGAGAGCTGAGATGACGCAGGAGCAAACCTCCCCTGCGCGCAGCAGCGCTGAGGCCGGAGCAGGAAGGGCTGAAGCACAAAGGGCTGAAGCACGAAGCTGCACTGCAGGAGCAGACAAACTCTTCACCAAGGGCAGATCCTGCCTGACCAATCTGGTGGCCTTCTACGATGGAGTGACAGCATCGGTGGATGGGAGAAGGGCAACGGATGGCATCTACCTGGACTTCTGCAAAGCCTTTGACGTGGTCCCTCACCACATCCTGCTCTCTAAATCGGAGAGGTGTGGATTTGAAGGATGGGCTGCTCAGTGGATGAAGAACTGGTTGGCTGGTCGCAGCCAAAGGGCTGTGATCGATGGTTCTGTGTCAGGGTGGAGGCCGGTCACAAGCAGTGTCCCCCAAGGCTCAGTCTTGGGACCGGTGCTCTTCAACATCATTATCAATGACATAGACGATGGAATCAAGTGCACCCTCAGCAGTTTGCAGATGACACCAAGCTGAGCATTGTAGTCGATACATTGGAGGGAAGGGAAGCCATCCAGAGGGACCTGGACAGGCTGGACAAGTGGGCCCACGAGAACCTAATGAGGTTCAACAGTGCTGAATGCAAGGTGCTGCACTTGGGCTGGGGCAATCCCAGGTATTGACACAAACTGGGGGAAGAACTCCTCAAGAGCAGCCCTGCAGAGAGGGACTTGGGGGTCCTGGTGGACGAGAAGCTGGACATGAGCCAGCAGTGTGCACTGGCAGCCTGGAAGGCCAACTGTGTTCTGGGCTGCATTAAAAGAGGAGTGGGCAGCAGGGAGAGGGAGGGGATTGTCCCCCTCTGCTCAGCTCTTGGGAGGCCCCATCTGCAGCACTGCGTCCAGGCCCTGGGGGACCCAGCACAAGAAAGACACAGAGCTCTTGGAAAGAGTTCAGAGAAGGCCACCAAGATGAGCAGAGGATGGAGCTCCTCTGCTATGAGGAAAGGTTGAGGGAACTGGGCTTGTTCAGCTTGGAGAAGAGAAGGCTCTGGGGAGACCTCACTGTGGCCTTCCAATACTTGAAGGGAGCGTATCAACAGGAGGGGAACAATTGTTTATGAGGGTGGATAGCGATAGGACAAGGCGGAATGGTTTTAAACTGAGACAGGGCAGGTTTAGGTTGGATATAAGGAGGAAGTTTTTCACCCCGAGGGTGGTGACGCAGTGGAACAGGTTGCCCAAGGAGGTGGTGGATGCCCCGTCCCTGGAGGCATTCAAGGCCAGGCTGGACGTGGCTCTGGGCAGCCTGGGCTGGTGGTTGGTGACCCTGCACTCAGCAGGGGATTGAACCTCGATGATTTTTGAGGTCCTTTTCAACCCATGCCATTCTATGATTCTATGATGTCACATCCTTCATACTGCAGCTCTCGCTCCTCAGTGCCAAGTGGGGAGGTGACACATGTTGCAAGCAAACCCTGGCACTGAAGCGTGGCTGTTGGCACCCACAACAACAAAGAGACTATCCCAGAAAATGACTCAGGTGGCTCTGAAGTGACGCTGCTCACACAGCGCCTGCGTTTGGGAAAGCGACCCTCCCAAAGCTGTCCTCCCCCCTGCTCCTTTCGTGGTCTCACATGGACTTGTTGAAGAAACGTGAAGTGGTGCAGGAGTCAGAATTGGTCATGACACCCAATTTCGTAGAATCATAGAATCCTTAGAGTTGGAAGGGACCTTTAGAGGTCACCTAGCCCAACTCCCCTGCAGTGCACAGGGACACCACAGCTCCATCAGGTTGCCCAGGGCCTGATCCAGCCTGGCCTTGAAAGCCTTCAGGGATGGGGCATCCACCACAGCTCTGGGCAACCTGTTCCCGTGCCTCACTACCTTCACTGTAAAAGGCTTTTTCCTTATATCCAACCTAAATCTCTTTACGCTTGGACCTATTTCCCCTTATTCTGTCACCACAGGCTCTGCTAAAGAGTCTGTCCCCTTCTTTCCTGTAGCTCCCCTTTGGATACTTGGCTCACCTTGGAGCAGTCTATACTCCAGCTGCACAGCCCCAGCTCTCAGCCCGTCCTCACGGGGAGCTGTTCCATCCCTTGGATCATTTTTGTGGCCCTCCTCTGGACACACTCCAACAGCTCCATGCCTCTCCTGTGCTGAGCACTCCCCATGTGGACGCAGTGCTCCAGGTGAGGTCTCCCAGCGCAGAGCAGAGGGGCAGATCCCCTCCCTGGCCCTGCTGGCCGCACTGCTTTGATGCAGCCCAGGATATGGTTGGCATTCCAGGCTGCGAGGGCACAGTGCTGGCTCACATTCTGCTGCCATCCACCTGCACCCCCAGGTCCTTTTCAGCAGGGCTGCGCTCCATCCTTTCATCCCCCAGCTTGTATTGGTAGCAGGAGTTGCCTCAACCCAGGTGCAAGATCTTGCATGTGGATTTGTTGAATCTCACGAGGTTCCCCTGTGCCCACTGCTCAGCCTGCCTAGGCCCCTCTGGATGGCATCCCATCCCTCAAGTGTGTCACCACACCCCACAGCTTGGTGTCATCAGCAAACCTGCTGAGGGCGTCAGTGTCACCGATGAAGATATTACAGAGTATCAGTCCCAGCACTGACCCCTGTGGGACTCATCAATGATCTCCATCCAGACATCGAGCCACTGACTGCCACTCTCCGGACTTCGCCCTGCAGCCAGTTTTTCATCTCTGCATTAGCCTATGTTTTCCTTTGTACGCCCTTGTTGCTCTGTAAATACATAGTACAGGAGTCAGGCCTTGCTGAATTTCAGGCTGATGATTTATCTACGCTGACAGATCACTGCGCAGAGCACAAGTCACGCGAGCTTAAGTCAGCTTATGGGAGCTGATAAATGAGAGCAGAATGGCTTTGTACATGGGCAAAGAATGACAGGACATTGGGGAACGGCTACAAACTAAAAAAGGGGTCAGATGTGAGGGGAAATCCTTTCCCCAGAGGTGATGCAGCCCTGGCACTGCTGCCCAGAGCTGTGGGTGCCCCATCCCTGGAGGTGCCTGAGGCCATGGATGGGGCCCTGGGCAGCCTGAGCTTGGGGTGGGGAGTCACCATGGAGGGGCTGGGGGGCCCTTCCAGCCCAATCATTCTATGATCCTAAGACATCTCCGGTCCTGGGATGTCCGGGTCCCCTGATTATTACCCTTGTGATGCCAGCCTCCTCACGCACAGGTTTACAGAGATGATGCAACCTCCAGTCAGAAAGATTTCCCTTCCTTCTGCCTCGCTTTGCAGTGTGAGGTGCTGCAAGCCACTCCCAGCCTGTCACTACGCACAGCACCGAGGGTGCACGAGCAGCGTGAACCCACAAGACCACACTGGGCTGTGACAAGCTCCGACCTCACAGCCAGGATCGTCTACAGCAAACTTCCCCTGCAGGCTCGGCCAGGACCAAGTCCCACACGGCAGCACCACAGAACCACTCCTCGAAGCCAGAAACGTGCAGCCCAGAGCCCTAATCACAGAACGGCCTCTCCCTCGCTGCAGCAATCTGCCTGGATGCAGGTGGACGCAGGGTCTGGACCTGACCTAAACAACAGGGAAACGGGGTAAGCAGAAAGAGAACGACGGCACCTGGTGACTGGCAATGGTTTCCTCCCTATAGCAGTAGGCAGACAAGAAAATGGGTTAGAAAGCCCCTTTGTGGGGAAGTATTAAAACACACCTACGAAGCATTCAGCCGTAAAGGCTAATTATTATCTCGCTATTATTATCTTAGTATTCACATTCTTTCCAGGGGTTGCCTGGTCTGACTTCACAGGACAGAACGCAGAGCACGCTGGGCTTCAGTCTGTAGCGGGTGTCTTCATTTTGAGGCCTCGTGGAAACAAGCACAGCCGAGCGTTCCCACGCACACACAGAGCAGCAGCGGGCTGACCCGGCCCCCGCCGCTCCCCTTTCACCTCCGGAGCTTCAGCACACAGAAAGTCCCCATCCTCTGCAAACCGGTGCCAGCCTCCTTAGACAAAGGCCAAGCAGGGCGTGCGTTCCCACAGTTACATAACATCAGGGAGCTTAACGTCCCGTTCCCTCCTCTCATGCTGCACGTCCTTAGGGAGCAGCAGCTCTCAGCACCCCACAGGCCTCGGGCAGCGCTCGGACGCAGCCGCAGGGAAAAAGGAAAACGGGAACAGGGCTCCAGACCTCTCCCTCCCGGCTCGTCCCCTCCTGCCCTCAGCGGCGCTTCCCCTCACGGGCCCGACGGACCGGAGCCCGCCGGGTCCCCGGGCCTGAGCCCCTCAGCCGCCACCGCGCGGCCCCCGCTGCCCCTTCCCACCTCCCGGCGCACGTTCACTCCCCGCGCCCCTGAGCCAGTCCCGGCCCCACCGTCCCCGCACCTCCATGGCCTGGCCCAGCTCCAGATCGAAGGTGACCACGCAGACACAGTCGAGCCAGGCGGAGAAGCGGGCCCAGGGCAGCGGCGAGGCGGCGGCGGGCCGGCGGGGCCGGGGCTCGGCCCGGCACAGCGCGTCCATG
>NC_034409.1:638638-643452 GCF_002078875.1 Numida meleagris
CGGCCCCTCCGCCCCGACCATCGAGACGGCTCCGACGGCGCAGAGCGGCGCGCGGCGGGGTGTCATGGCGGCCGTTACCATGGAGACGGCCGGCTGACCCGCGACCTGCTCCGCCGAGATCGCTCCCTGCGCTGGGGATAGAGGATAGGGCCGGGGCCGGGGAGGGCGGGATGGATGTGCCCCAAAGTCGGGGGCAGTGACCGTCACGGGGCGCGGTTTGGTTGGGTTTGAGGCACGTGAACGCTGTGCTGCGTCCTTCTCACGCGTTCAGCGCTCGAGGTGGGAGAGAGCGGCACGGAGGAGCTGCCGGAATAAATAATTGTACTAAATAGCAGCTCGGTGGCAGCTTTCCTGAGGGGATGGCTGAAACCAGCTCGGTTTTCGTCGCTTGTTTATTTCTCGCTAGGCTGCCGTTGTGCCCGCCGCAGTCACGGGGCAGATGAACAAGAAGGGATGGGGCGAGGAGGAAACAATCTGCAGAGCAGAGCAGAGACCGACCCGGGGGTAAGCATAGGGACTGTGGGGGGGAGGGAGCACAGGGAGAGCTCAGAGCGCTGTGATCAGCTCTGGTTGCAGGCTGCAGCGAGCGCTGTTCCCCAGGAGTCGGTGCTGGGTCCGCTCGCGTTCAACGTCTTCATCGTTGACCTGGAGGAAGGAGGGAGCGCACCCGCAGCAGCAAGTTTGGGGATGGCACGAGGCTGGGAGGAGTGGCTGACACCCCATAGGGCCGTGCTGCAGTTCAGCGAGAGCTGGGCAGGCTGAGAGGTGGGCAGACGGGAACGTGATGGGGTTCAGCGAGGGCACTGCGGGGTCCTGCACCTGGGGAGGAGCAGCTGCAGCACAGGGATGGGTTGGGGGCTGAGCTGCTGCAGAGAAGGTGTGCAAAGAGCTGGGGGTCTACAGTCTGACCATGAGCCAGCAGCGTGCCCTGGTGGCCCAGAAGGCCAATGGGACCCTGGGGTACGCTGCACAGAGCATGGCCAGCAGGGCAGGGAGGTGCTCCTACCCTCTGCTCTGCCTTGAGGGGCACAGCCACAGCACTGCGCCCAGTGCGGGGCTCCCCAGTTCCAGGCTGACTGGGAACTGCTGGAGAGAGCCCAGTGGAGGATGCAGAGATGGTGGGGGCCTGGAGCACCTCCTGATGGGGACAGGCTGAGAGCCCCTATTCGGCCTATTCACTACACTGACTGTCGTGAGAGACATCCTGTCACCAGTGCAGATGAATTTTGTGTCCCTTCCTCTGCTCATGTCCAATGTACTGACGGGTTCCTAACGTGCTTTAATATTCCAGTACTTGTCTGTCGTGCATCTATGGCTGCTGGATATCGCCTTTATGAAGAGATAACCAGAGAGCTCGGCTGCGTGCTGGCTTTGTGCCGGTTGTCAATGCCTCTTTGAGTGAAAGGTGCATCTTTCCCTATTCATTTAAGCCTTTCAGCTATTGTTTTTTTTACACTTCTCAGGTGTTGTGAGCGCTTTGGTCACCTTTTTATTCACAGTCAGCATCCTTCTGCTCGGCCAGCCAGGAGCAATGCGTGCAATCAGCTGCAAGAGACTTTTTGGTAATAAGATCAAAGGCCAATTTTGTTGTGGGACAAAAAATTAAAGCCAAAAATCATCCAGTGCTTTTTATCCAGGTCATTTTTTTTTATTTTTTTTTTTAAATATAATTTCATCGTGCCTCTTTTGTGGCAAGGATCAGCTGTCAGGTTGGTTTTCTGGACTTTTTTTTTATTTTTTTTTTTAAATATAATTTCATCGTGCCTCTTTTGTGGCAAGGATCAGCTGTCAGGTTGGTTTTCTGGACTTGTTGGCTTTGTTAGCTCGTCCTCCGTGTTGAGCAAGGCAGAAAAGGGTGTTAGGATTTTCTAAGCAGGCGTGGCTTTCACGGGGGACTCCTGTGGAGAATGCACCAACGCTTCTTAGGATCACGGGAAGGAAATGGCCTGATCAAGACAGCCCTCGACAGTCTGAAGGAAACACAGTCTGAAGCACAGAGCTCGTGCTGCTATGGGCACGTTGTTGAGATACCGTATGCCGAGAGCCTATAATAAATGGTAACCGATATTTCTAACAGCATTAAAATTCATTTTTTTTGTATGAGCGTAGCACCTCTGCGCCCTCATAATGGGCCGTAGCTACATTTAAGCACGGCGCACTGCAAAGCGGGCAGAGATTATAGGGCTTAAGTGTGAAGCAGCAGCACGCCACGGTAATCAGAATGCAAGGGAAAAAAAAAAAAAGAAGGCAGTAGCACGAAGCTGGTTAGCACCACGTGCGGTGCTCCCACCTCGTCATTACCCTAAACCACGGCGTCACTGCATTGCACGGTGCTGCTGCTTGGAAAACAGCTCCTGGCCGCGTGCAGAGCCCTGCGTCGTGCATAGCACGCGGGGCAGCCGAGGGAAGGCCTGGCGTCTGATCTTTGCTTTCATATCTGCTGCCCATTTGCACGAGCTGAGGACGTGCCCCCCCGGGGTGTTTTGGCTTTTCGCGTTGTCTAAACACAGAGCTTTTACGATTCATTTCCTCCGCTCGTCTCGAAACAAAAAAACACGGAGGGCTTTCAACGCCGACGTGCGTGCGTCTGGCTCCGCCGCCCTTTGCAAAGCTTCAGAGCCCTATTTTCCCCAGCAAAAACGGGCTCCGTGCAGGCTCGGAGGGCTGCACTGCTCTCAGTCCCTGTGAAGCTGCTGCGAATTTACAGGGCCGTCGTTTCTGGCCTTTGAAGCGCCTTGATGCTGCTGGACCATATTTGGGCAAGGAAGGTTGCGCAGAACTTGAGAACGCCGCTGCGGCTCCGATCCTCCCCGAAGCTCTGGCCTGGCAGAGATGCTGCGCTGCACAGGGCCAGCGTGTCGTTTTTCGCACGGCTCCTAAGCAACCTGAGTAAATAGAACGTTTCGCAAGCCTCCCCACGGCGGTTGCCACACTTTCATCTATAATTATCTTCTGCATCAGAGCTCTCGGGAGCGCCGGCCTACCAGATTTTGCAGGATATTTTGCATCCTGCTTCGGTTTGTCTGCCTGTTCTCTTGCACTGCCAGTCAGGGTAATATTCCCCAGACAAAAGCAGAAACGTAAATACCCCGCAGACCAGAGGAACGTGCAACGTGCTGTCAGCCAAGAAATGTTGGTGCACCGGTCTCGCTGCTGATTGCTGTTTATATTCTGAGCCCTGCTATTTGCACAGGGCCCTTGTAACTTGCCCCAGAAGGCAGCCAGATCTCATTGGCAGTGCGCGGAAAACCTAACACCCAAATCATGCTTCGGGGGAAGAACGTGGAGCTCTGGTAGGACAGAAGTGATGCCCAGAATTCGTGTCCGACCTGGAGCTCAAGGATCCTGACACGAGCTCTGAGGGCACCAGAATCCACACGCTGACGAAGTCCTCATTGCCACGAGCTCTGGGCTTCTGAGAACACGGCTGTGTTCGTGGCGTTTGTTTTTTTTTCATTAAACCTCAGATCCAGCACTTCTATTAGAACGGAGGCTCGGTGCTTCAAACAACGAAACAAACAGATCCTGGCCATCCAGTAGGGCGGCCAAGTCGCGCCACAGAAGCACAGCTGAATGTGTCCCGACGGCTTGATGTGCAAATCAGTCACCTGCGTCCAGCAGTTGCAGCTTTTCGAGTTTGCAGGTGAATGCTAACAGTGGCACGGCTGATTTTTTTGCCCAGATGTGAAATAAGACACGCTCAGAGCTTACAGGAGAAGGGAGGCGGTGTTCACCAGGCCTGAAGGTTTGCACGTGGGATGAAAGTGTGGCTCCTCACACTGCTACGTGGGGCGTGAGCCCGAGGAAGGCAGGGACTGGACACGGTGCAGCCGTGGCTCTGGGGCCACTTGTGCAGCAGGGCAGGTGATGAGGTGACAGTGAGCGGTGCTCTCAGAGGGCTGGTGGCTGAGCTGCTGCTGCTCCGTGAGACTCTTGGACACGGTGTGGTGGCAGATGGATCCAGCCTTGAATCTCTCTCCAGAGCAGGGAGAGCTGAGGTCACTGGCTGGAATAGGGGCCGCATCCCTTTGCTTCAGTTAGCAATAGCAAGCAGAGCTGGTACCAACATGCCTTGCTCCTTCTTCCCATTCGTTCGGCAACGACTTTTGAAACGCACAGTGGTGAGACCAGGTGGGTACAAAACTGTGTCAACAGCAAACTGTTTCTTGTTCGCAGGTGTTAGAATCTAAAAGCAGCTTCAAACGTTTGTAACTGGGTGAAATTACTGTGCCAGTTTAGGGCACTTCTTGGCACACTGCTGGCTCATGGTCACCATCGGCCACCAGGACCCCCAGGTCCTTCTCTGCAGATCTCCCAGGAGCCCGTTCTCCTTCCCCACAGATCTCCTTCCCAGCAGCAAATGAATCCCCTTTGGGCATGGCTGGAGGAATCAGGAGTTCACTTGGATAGCAGTTGCTCCGTCCCCAGAAGCCACAATACGCCATAAAAATGCTGTATAAGCTCATTATCCCGTCACAGACAAATAGAGAAGTGAAACTTCACTTGTACGGTTTTTATCCTCGTTAATGGCCAACAAAGCGTTAACTACCATACCGGGGCCCTTGCCTTCAAGCCCCGACGGTGAAAAATAAAAGAGGCATAAAGTGGGAATTTTCCCAATTTAGTATTCTCAGTTATGGGTGAGAACTCCACAGCCCCCCCCCCCAGCTCACTGCCCTCCCAGGGCTCCCCCAGGCCCTGTCCCCATTCCCTGTGCACTGTCCCCAGAGCTGGGACTGTCCCTGGGTCCTGCCCTCTTCTCGTGAACCCCCCCCTCAGACTGAGAACCCTCCCGGACCCTCCTCTGCCCCCCA
>NC_034409.1:644906-651824 GCF_002078875.1 Numida meleagris
TTTCAGCGTCCCCCCCCGGGTCGGTGTTCGCTGCTCCCGGAGCTGCGGGCGGGGCTGGGTGCGGGAGCGGGGCCTGGCGGGGCTGTGCCGGCACGCAGCCCGAAGTAGGAAGTGAAACGGGGGCAGCCGGAGCGCCCGGGCTCGGTCCTGGGTGGAAACGGCGGGGGTTCGAAGCGGGGCTGGGCGGCGGGTCCGCCGGTTTTCTGGCGTCCGTCGGGAAGGGGAAAGTTGCAGTTTCACTGCTGCGCGGAGCTGCCGTGTGCGGGGCCGAGCGGTGGCCCCGTGTTTTGCTCTTCGTTCCGGCAGCGTTTTGGGAACCGTCGCCTGGCCCGGGTTGGAGGGCGCCCACGAGGAGCATCCACCCCGGGGAGAACGGAGGTGGGGGGGGGGAAGGGGGAATAAACACGGAGGGTTTCTCCCGTTACCTCAGCGCTTCAAGGCAGCGCTCTGCCCAAACGCTCCCGTGGTCAAAACAAGTAATGAAATAATCCCTGGGCTGGTGGTGTAGCGACTTCCATAGCAACCCGAGGTGAAATCGTGGAGCCGGCTGGTGGGAACGCTGGTGGGGGTGATCCCGGTCAACGCTGGAGGTGACGGAGGGTTGGGTGAGGAGGAAATAGTTTGGGGTCACGAAGGCGTCGCTGCTCGTGCAATTGCTGCGCAGGCGTTGCTCGGGCGGGCGGCTTTTGTGGGTTGCCCTGCAAACGTGGGGTCCCCGGGGTGAGGTGCTGTGCGGGATGAGTGGGAGCCTGGGGCAGAACGGGGTGGGAAGGGTGGGAGGGGAGGTGCCGGAGCCTCGGTCGTCCAGCAAACCCGGGGAGAAGGCGGCAGATGGGAGCGCGGAGCCGCGGTCGTGTTGTGGGAGGGATGGGGCTGGATTTCTGAGTTCGCAGTTCAGCCATTGGAGACTGCCGGAGAGAAGTGAAGCACGGGGAGGGCTATCTCGAGAAAGACGCGCGCTTTGGTTCCCGTCGCGTTCGAGCTTTGACACTGGCGGTGGGGAGCTCCGGGTTGCTGCTGCCGGTGCCCGTTCCACGGAGGGGATGTGCGAAGCCGTCCCCAGCTCGGCGTGCTGGGATGGATGGGGGACAGACAGACGGACGGACGGACGGACGGATGGATGCTGGAGGTGGGAGCGCTTCCTTGCTCCGCTCCTCGTGAGGGAGATGTCCCGGGCTCAGCCGATGGTGTTTTTCCGTCCTCTGTGGAAGGAAGGCTTCCTTCCATGTTTGCTGCTGGCGTTTGTTGGCTGTCAGCTGAGGTGTCAAAAGAGAAACCAAAACTGCGTGCCTTCCCTGCGAGGCAGCGGGGCACGAGCGCTGCGGGACTTCGGCGAGGAAAGGCGTTCCGTGGTAAAGGGGACTCGGGGGGGGGGGGGGGGGGGGGGGTTGAGGAGCTGTTTCGTTTTCTGCTGCTGCTAACGAGGCCTGTGGAAGTGGAAGCTTGAAAGCCGCGGATCGTTCGTTTGCAGGAGATGATTCCGTGTCGTAACGGAGCGGCGTGTTTTCTTAACGCGGCAGCTCAGTAGTCGGAAGCGTTAGCGCCCGAAGGGCGAGAGCTGGGAGCTCCGCCGTGGAAATGGGCGAAGTGGGATGCTGAGAAATAGAAGAGCTTCTCGGTGTAGGGGTTGTTCATGAAGCAACGGGGGAAACCTGGGGGTGGGAGGCACGGGAGCTCGGTGAACGCGGGGCGATGCAGGAGCTGAGCGGCTCGTGGCACCTCTGGGAACTTCCCACACCCGGGGGAGCTCCGGTTGCTTGGCTGGATGGAAGGTGATTGAAAACCTAATTGAGGAGAGCGGAGTTAATCGACTGTGTCAGGAGTGATGTCAGCTCCCCGTCTCAGCAGCCAGGCGCGGGGGCTGTGGGTCGGAGGAGCGGCCTCTTGCTCTCGGCCGTGCTGGTAGCCTGGCACGTTTCTGGTCTTCGTTTCGTTCCGTGGGCTGGGGGAATCCGCTGGGCTGCTCGTTAAACTCCTCCGCACGGGAAATCCGTGGAGGCGAGCGGGCTTATGGAAGGGTGGGGGAAAGAGCGAGGCCTCTGCGTGCTCAGCGGTAGCAACCAGGGAACTCGAGCGTCTTCTTTGACTCAACGTTCTTGGAAGCAGAAGTATATTGTGTTTTGGTCCGCGCTCCGTTTCTGAGCTGCTTGTTTCTTTAATTGTGCTCTTCTCCTTCCCTCCCCGCGGTTCCTCCCACTCCCCCCCCCCCCCCCCCCCCCCCCACTCCTTGTTTTGATCTGCTGAGGCAGCCAGCAGCGCAGCGGCCAATATTGACATTATTCGTACATGCCTTGGCTATTTTTACCTGTGTGTTAACTCCGGCGTGGGGGGGGGGACATCCAGGCAGGCACATAATAGTTACCTCGGGAAACCGAGCTTTCATAACCAAGGCGAAAAACATCAGATTGGGAAAAAGCCGGGATTTTTTTTTGCAGGATTCGGGTGCCACGCGTCACGTGCAGGGTTCGGACCTGGGCTGCGAGTTGGACGCGTGCCATCGCTGATTAAAACACCGACATCCTTAACGGCACCGAAGGGGAAACGGGAAGGCGTGAGGAAATATCGTTACGGTTAAAGGGCGAAGTTCAAGAAGTTATCGAAGCCGAGGGGCAGAGCTCCGGCCTGTTTCCTTACCTAGGCAAAAGAAGAAACTTCCCCCGGCTCCGGTTCTGCTTGGTGGGGTGGGAGGCGATCTGCCCCTCTGGCAAAACTCGCCAAACATCCCGACCGCTTGAATTTCGCCCGTGCTTCCATAGCTGCTTATGGAAGCTGGACAAGGGGGAAGGGCTTTAAATGAAAAGAAGGGAGATGGGGGTCAGGGGTGAGGGGGGATTTCCTTCACCCCGAGGCGATGCGGCACGGAGCTGTGGGTGCCCCATCCCTGGAAGCACCCGGGGCTGACAGGAGACTGCAAGGATGCGTGAGCACGGAGGAAAGGAGAGGAGGAAGCGAGCAGGTCTGCCCGTCCGGATTTAAATAAGGTGTGGTTCTCGTTGGACAAACCTGAGTTGGCAGCGTAGCGTGTTCTTGGTTCATCCCAGGCCTGTGTCAAGAGGCCGCTCCCCTGCTGGTGCTGCTTTTAACCCACTCGGCGTGGGGAGGTTGGCAGGAGCATTGCTACCAAATCACACTGAGCACGGTCATGCTGAATCGGGTCGTCCTCACGGAGCCCTGAGGCTTCAGCTCCTGAGCTGCAAAGCGCCCGGTTCGTGCTTGGCAGATGCTCAGCCAGCGCTCTGGTTAACAAATGAGGAGACTCTAAATGCTGGCTTTCAGTTGGGCTCCGTTGCACGTTGCCCTCCTGGTGTTTAAGGTGGATGATTCCTTTCCTTGGTGCCCAGTTGGCCTTTATTGCTTACGCATTCTGTCAATCCTTTGCTGCATCTCTTCACAGCATTACATTGCCCACGGTACCTGCTCAATTCTCCCTCGTCTTCTTTAGTTTTCTCCCATAACTTCCTAAGCCTTTCTTTCCATAGCATTGTGTTTCAGGCTCTACCTTCCTTTCCCAAGGCCTGGGGGCTTCTCACTGCAGCCGTGATGTCAATGCCTGCATTGGAGGTCGCTCTTGGGGATCCCTTTTTAGTCAACGCCGAGAAACAGATGCTCGTTTTCTTTTAATGCGGAAGTCTAAAATAGAGTTTTGCCGTAGAACCGCTCGTCTCTCTCCCACTGCAAAGGGAGTTTGGGTGACTAATTAGAGATTAGTCATCTACAGAACAAATATCCGCGCGGTCGCTGGGGCCGATCCCGTCCCGTTGGGCTCGGGTCCTGCTGGGGACCCCTCCTCCCTGGGGCTGCCCTCCTGCATTGAAGCTTCACGGGGCTTCACTGCGTGTGCTCGGCGGTGTGCGACGCCCTGAGCTCTGCTTGGTGACTCTCCTTCCTCTTTCATAGCTCGCTGGTGAGTCTGAGGTCGAAAGCAGCGGCTTTGAATGATGGGGAGCCACCTAGCTAACTGCTGAAGAGCGATGCAGCAGGCCAAACTCGAGTTTTTGTCATATACGTGCCCAGCGCCGTTGGATTTGGAGACTGTGGTTGGGACACACGGGGGAGTAAGCAGCGTGGTGGCCTGGGCGATGAGCAGAGCGTGAGCTCCGTGGGTTTCTCCGCGTCCCTTCAGCGGCAGCGTGGAGAGGAAGCTGACGTTTGCCACCTCTCTTGGAGAAAATGGAAATGGGAATCATCTTTCTCCCGGTTCCTTTTCTAAAGATCGTTTCCTTCTGAGCAGTCTCGGGGGGCTGAGTTGCGCCGAGGGTAAGGATGGAGCAGCGGGGTTGCTTGCGAAAATGCAACCTCGTTTGAGGATGCCAAATGGTGCAGCAAAGGGCCTGGTGTTCTCGGGACGCGGCGCCAGGAAGAAATGCGTCTTTGGTTTCAATTGATGTTACGCCGTGCCCGCCGTTTCCTCTTACAAAACAGGCAGCTAACTGCGTTGCTTCTGTTTTTCCTGTCGCTTCTGTCATCTTTGTTTTTAGCTAATTGCCCTCGTTACGGAACAACCCTTTCGGATAATTAGCGCCGATCTCTGGAGCTTCCAAGGGCTGGTTTGTAAAATACCCATGTGGAAACGTTAGGCTGTATCGGTGCAGTTCCAAAGAACAAAACTATTTACATGGTTTTTTAGACCTAGAATGGAAGGGGCAATACGAATGTTCAGCGCTGGTTGGGGCTTGAGTTTTTAGAAGGAACCTGGGAGGGAAGGGAAATCAATCATTGTGCATCATTGTGCAGCCAAAACGGGTGGGCTCTGGCATCACCACGAGCCGTGCTGTTTTGGGAAAGCAGGAATTCCACCACGCTGCTGGCAAACTAAAGGCAGGCAGCGCACGGAGAAGCAGGAAGGGGTCTCAAAGGGCCCTGGTAAGGAGGAGAAGGATTTGCTGGGTGGATGGGGTGCTGCGTGAAGGGCAATTCTTGTTGGAAGGAGAGCGCTGCAGTGGGAGTGCTGGCTGCTCTGGGCTCTGCCTGCTTGCTGGGGAGGGATGGGAGAAGCCCGGGCGCTGCTGCTGGAAAGCCCCTGGAAATGGGTGAGTTGCAAGCCAAGGAACACAGCGTGCAGTTATTGGAGTGGATGCCGTGCCCGGGAATGGCAAAACACGATGCGTGTTCGGGATGAGGCTGAAGCATATCTTTAAAGAAAATAGCAGGGCGGAGAAGGGTGAGAAGAGCAAAAAAAAAACAGAAGCAAAAACAGGCCGGGTCATCTGCTGTCTTTAAAAAAAAAAATCATTTAAAAAAAAAACAACCCCAAAAAGGCAAGGGGAACTGATGGTGTGTGCAGAAACTGACTCTTATTTCTGGTTTGCGCTGCAGCTGGAGAAGCTTGATGTCAGGGCACGAGCGAGGCCGGGAGTTTGTAGGCGTGAAGCTTGTGGGTGCTTCACCTGCCTGAATGAGAGGAGAAAGCAGCTGTTGATGCAGCGTGCTTACCAACATGCTGACGGGCTGGGAGCAGCGCAGATCCACGTGTCAGTAACGAGCTGGACTGAGAGAAGACGGAGAGAAGACGTCTGTGCTTCCTCCTGCCTTTCAGCTGATGGTTCTCCTGCCATCCCCTCTGTGTTTCATCACGGAATCCCAACGTGGAGCCCGGCTCCACCTGAGCTGCTGGGGCGGCCCCTGAGCTGCCCGCTGCTCTCAGCATCCCTGGGGCTGGGTGCTCCCGTTGCTCGTAGCTTTGCTGGGAAGCGAGTTTCTGCCTTGGGTGCTGCTCCTCAGGTAAGCTTACCTCGTCTTTTCTGAGCTGAGTCCTTGCAGCCGTGTGGTGAGGCGAGACCTGGCCTTCAAGCTTGCTGCTTGGTGCTGTGCTCCGAGTTCACCTCGACGCGCTGCTCCTGCCTCACGCTCTGCACTCGGGTCTTTGCAGAGGGAGCATCTCTTGTGATGAACTTAGACTCAGGGTCGGCGTCAAGGAGCACGGCGGTAGCGCAGGCGCTGGTTTCTCTTGCCCGTTTTGAAGACACGTGGGCGCATCTGAAACCTACAGCTCGTGATCTTCTCGAAGAGTGCAACAGGAAACCTGAGTTTGCAGATGCTGCCGTTCCAGGGGCAGGGCAGCGATGCTTCCTCTGCGGCGTTGCCCAACGCGGTGCGTGCAGCAGCAAAGCACGGTGACGGGGAGGAGCGGAGGGCTGCGTGGGAAGCAGCAGGCGGAGCGTTCTGCAAAACCCTGCTCCTGCGGCCCGCTCGGTGCCAGCAGGTTGGTTTTGAGCTCCCGTCGTGCACGCCGTCCTGATCACCTTCACAAATGGTCGCTTGTGCAACGCAGCGTGAGCGCGGGGTAAGGGCACCCATTAGGAGGCTGTTCAACGAGACAGCAGGTGAGGGTGAAGTCAGCGATCAAAACGAAGTGCTGCTTGATAGCATCTCTTTGTTAGAGAACTTCAGAAGCACGGGATCGTTCGAAGTAACTCTTAATCCCGTGTGCATGTTTGTACAGCAGGCAGGCCCTCATCGTTGCTTGCCTACAGCAGCGTGTTAAAAGAAGAAATCATCCCTTCCTGTGCTGATGGACCCGGTTTTCTCGCAGCACTTGTGATGCGCTGCAAACACAGGCGTCCTCCGCTTGTCAATTAGTTGCTAAGAGCAAATGCAGGAATTAATATCCCTGGTAGAGAAGGGGAAGACAGAAGCAGGCTCTTGGCTAGCGGGTGAAGGGCTGTTTTGGTGAAGAATAATTTTTATCCGGTAATTATAAGCGCATCTCAGTAATTGCAGCTCAGGCCTAGCAGTCTCCAGGAGCTGAACCACCTCTTGTAGAATCCTGGAACCCCAGAGCTGTGGGGCTGGGAAGGGGCCTCTGCAGCTCCCCCCAGTGTAAGCCCCTTCAGCAGTTCACCCAGGACTCTCTTAGCACCCCCAGGATCCTCTTAGGACCCCAAGACCTCTCCAGGACCTACCCAGATGTCCAAGGAC
>NC_034409.1:652124-684842 GCF_002078875.1 Numida meleagris
TGGTGGGGGTGAGACCCCCCCCAGGGTCTCCTGGTCTGTGCCCAGCATGGGCTGGGTGCTCAGGGTTCTGCAATCCGTGCTGACTGCATGCAGGCAGCGGAGCTAATGGATGCGGTCACGTTCCTGTTGGTATTCCAGTAGGAAACTGGCTACCCCAGTGTGAAGCCTGTAGCTAAGTGCAAAGCTACTAGTGCAAGAGAGACCGACTTGTATTTTTGCATGCACGCTTGGAGGAGGGAATCAAGGCTATCGTGCAGGAGTGTTCTGTGTTTATGAGGCTTTCATGTGCATGGTCAGAGCCCAGCAGAAACGCCTGCTGCAAGGGTTGAGGGCTCTGCTTTGCGTTGCATTCTCAGTCCCACGGTGAGCTCAGGACAAGGGGGGATCGTGATGAATGAGAAACGCGTCTACGTGAAATTCTGGTGTTGAAACCCATGTTTTATTCATGGCGTGCAACTTCTAAGGGCGTCCTGCAACTGCAGCGATGACTTGCAGGATTTCACAGAGAGCCCTTGCTGGGTGATGACCCTTGGTGTTATTGTCACCGAACCAGCGTTCTGGGCAGGGATGGGCTGATGGTACAGTGTTAATTTGGGAGCTGAGGAGGCTGCTCTGGGCTCATGTGGGCTCCTGCATTAAGGTCAGCTCTCAGCTCCTTCATGTCCTGCAGCTTTTGCTTATAAAACTCTTGTTCTTGCAACCGAGGGCCCGCTTCTGTTTGCTGCGTGGGCTTTGCTTGCTTCACAGCCTCCAACAAAACGTGATTTCGGCTTTTCCCGTGGCTTTGTGCTCAGTCTTTCCCAGTCATATTGAGCTCTGGGTGCAACTGTAGCACCAGGGTAAGGGCAGCTTTGCCTGAATGTTTCATCTCGAGAGATCAAGGCTCAGCATTCCTGCCGAAGACAGATCCGTATCTTGCTATTTTATGCTTCGGGCTTTCTTGCTTGCAACAGACCGAGCTTAGCGTAACGCCTGCCAGTGTCAGCGCTGCTTGGAGCACGTGGGGCACATCAGGGAGGGCCCTGCATCGCCTGCTCTTCTTGGTGTGATGCTGGGGGGGGGAGTCTGGGACAGAATCAGCCAGGGTTTGGCTGTCAGGCTGGATGGAGAGCGATCCGGCGAGACGGGCTGCTCCGTCGTGAAGCTGAATTTCCTATTGCTGTCAAAAATAGCATGACTCCAAAGGGCAGGCACGGTGCCAATCTGAATTTGGAGAAGTGCATGTTAAGGAAGCCCGAGCCTTTCCAAGTTACGGATTCAGCAGGCTGGAAAGAAGTCGGTGCTTGGTGGAGGAGATCCTTATGTACTTCCTGCCTGTAATTTTCTGTTGTGGTTGTGTGTTTTTTTGTTGTTTTTTTTTTAAATGTTGCTTTCCTGTTGCTCCGTGAACAGCTCCTGTGCGGTGAGCGCAGCTGGCAGCGAGGTCATGGCACTGCCCAAGGAGCTGCGTGCTCCCCATGCAGCGCTGCTCCAGCTCCTCCTCTTTACACAAGGCAGCCAAGGCAAGCCAAAAGGTTGGACACCCGTGCTATAAAATCGTGGAATGGTTGGGGCTGGAAGGGCCCTGCTCCCACTCCCCACAGTGAGCAGGGACCCCCACGGCTGCACCAGGTGCTCAGAGCCCCGTCCCCTGAGCGTGGCTGCCTGCAGGGACGGGGCAGCACCACCTCTGTGGGCAACCCTCAGTGCCTCACCGCCCTCAGCACAAAGACCTTGCTCCTTAGACCCAGTCTCAACCTCCCTCTGTGAGCTGGAAACCATCTCCTCATGTCCTATCACGCAGACCCTGCTAAAGAGTGCACCCCTCCTTTCCCACATCCCCTTTAGATACTGAAGGCCGCTCTCAGCTCTCTGTGCAGCCTTCCCTTCTCCAGCTGCACAGCCCCAGCTCTCAGCCCATCCTGGTCAGGAGCTGTTCCATCCCAGGGCCCCTGTTTGTGGCCCTGCCCTGGACACACTCCACCAGCTCCATGTCTCTCCTGTGCTGAGCACTCCCCATGTGAACGCAGTGCTCCAGGTGAGGTCTCCCAGCGTAGAGCAGAGGGGCAGATCCCCTCCCTGGCCCTGCTGGCCGCGCTGCTGTGGATGCACCCAGGGTGTGGTTGGCTCTCTGTGGCCTTGCAGCCCAGTTCTGTCTCGTGGTGCTGCCCCACCTGTCCCCTCACACAGGGCTGTGCTCCATCCTTCCATCCTCCAGCTCGGACTGGTGGGGGGGGGTTGCTGTGACCCATGTGCAGACCTTGCACTTGGATTTATTGAACCTCGTGGGGCTCACCTGGGCCCACTGATGAGATGAATGAGATTTCTTATCAGCATTGTTTTGTCGTGGAAGTGAGAACTGAGAGAACACACCGTAAGAGTCTGAGGTAGGATCTTGGGCTAAAATGCAAAGCGGGACTGAGAGGAAGCTCCTGAAGCACTTGAGCTGCATCTCATCTCTGCAGCTGGAGATGCTGAGGATTTTAAACCCAGGGAGGAGCAGGCTGCTGGGGTGGTGCTGCAGCAGCTGGGCTTCAGCACCGCGAGGTTGCAAGGAGCTGCAGCGCGAGCAGTCTGCGTGCTGCCAGCTGCTCTCCTTTGGGAAGTCACAGCAGTTAAATCCTTGAGAAACCAAAGCAGTGCACGGCACAGCAAAAGGACTGAAACAGGCTGGTGATGTGTCTGGAGTGTCTTCCTTGGTTGTTTTGAACAGCTTCGCTAACAACTCATTCCTTGTTCCTGCTCTTAGGCATGTAGTGCTCTTCTAGTTGCCTCCTGTGCTGCAGCTGTGAAGTACTCGGAAAACCACAGACATCTCCAGGAGCTTGGTTCTTCCCTTTTTGAATGATGCACTTGCCCGTCCTTTGGCAAATAGCGTAGCACGACTCTCGGAAGAATGAAGTGAAGCATGTCTGGGATGCACAGTGACCCCAACCCAGGGTTAGCAGAGCACAGGGTCGCACACAGGAAGATCAGCAGCGTGTGAACGTGGCCGACAGCAGCCGAACTCCCCGTGGAGTTCTGCAGTGCTCCACATCTGGAGCACAGCGCCCAGTGCGGGGCTGCCCAGTTCCAGGCAGACTGGGAACTGCTGGAGAGAGCCCGGGGGGGGGGGTGCAGAGATGGTGGGGACCTGGAGCACCTCCTGATGGGGACAGGCTGAGAGCCCCGGGGCTGTGCAGCTGGGGAAGAGAAGGCTGAGGGGGTCTGAGCAGTGCTGATGGGTATCTGAAGGGTGGGGGTCAGCAGGAGGGGGCTGGGCTCTGTCCGGTGGTGCCCAGCACCAGGACAAGGAGCAGCGGGCACAGACTGGAGCCCAGGGAGTTGTGTGTGAGCGTGAGGAAGAGCTGTGTGCTGTGAGGGTGGCAGAGCCCTGGCACAGCTGCCCAGAGAGATGGGGGGAGTCTCCTTCTCTGCAGAGATCCAAGCACACCAGGATGCTCTGTGTGCAGCTGCTGCTAGGAACTGCTGGGGAGGTTGCACTGGGGGGGCTGCAGAGGTCCCTTCCAGCCCCCACGGCTCTGGGGTTCTGAGGTATGGCAATGGGGGGGCAGGGACCCGGTGAATTCTGGGGATGCAGAATGAAGGAGACGTGAGGAACTGTTCCTGGTAGAGGAATCTGTTGGCTCGCGTCCTTGTTAAGGTAAAAACTGCAAACTGCCACCCCTGTGCTTTGCCTTAAGGAATCTCTCAAGCCTACCCGTGCAGGGCGCTGGGGGTGGTTGTGTGCCCCAAGACCACGCTGCTGGGCTGTACCACTTCCATGCAATCACAGAATCGTTTGGGTTGGACGGGATCTTTAAAGGCCTGGCTCCACCAGGTGCTCAGAGCCCCGTCCCCTGAGCGTGGCTGCCTGCAGGGACGGGGCAGCACCACCTCTCTGGGCAACCCTCAGTGCCTCACCGCCCTCAGCACAAAGACCTCGCTCCTTAGACCCAGTCTCCATCTCCCTCTGTGAGCTGGAAACCATCTCCTCATGTCCTAACACACTGAGCCTACTCAAGAGTCCAGCCCCTTGTTTCCTATAGCCCTCCTTTCCCCCCCCCCACTTTAGACTTGTTTGCTGGAGAACTGAATCATTCTTGTTGTGCATCCCCCGTGGGCGCGTGCCAGTTGCAGAGATCAGAGCTCGTGCTGGAGTGTGGGTGATGGTGTTTTTGCTTTCTGTTTCCTGGCTTTCACAGAGCCAGCTTTAGCAGTACTGTAGCTTGCCAATTAGCCGTGCATTGGTTTGAGTTTTGGAAGGCATTTATTTGGCTGGTTCTGTGGTAGCCCCGTTGCTTGCTGATTTTATCTCAAGGTTCGCTTGAATCAGAAATACTCTTCGCTGAATGACGGTCAGAAGGGAGCTGAAGCAAAGCAAATGGGAGCAAGCAGGAGAACGTGGCTTGAAAATCCTCCAGAAACCAGTGGGATGGAGTCGGAGGGGTGGTGAATGGTGGAGGAGACACATCAGGTTCCTGAGGAGCGGACGGGGCTCTGAGCACCTGGCGGAGCTGCAGGTGTCCCTGCTCATTGCAGGGAGCAGGACCTGGTGGCCTTCCAGCCCCAGCCATTCTGTTAGCAAAAGGAGGCCGTGGTGGAAACACCTAACTTCATTATTGTCCATTCTTCCCTAGCTAGGCTGACACGGAAAGCCGCCCAGGAGCTCCGTAGCCTTTTTGTTGGTGCAAACCATGTTCCTGGAGGAGCCTGCCAGACTCGCATCGTCTGGCAGCGGCTCTGCTGACAGGTTCCAAGCAACCCAGCCGTGCTGCTTTGTTCTTTCTCCTTCCAAACCTTCCCATGGACCCGAAGCCCGGCAGCGTGCTGCTTGTCAACCGAGCTCGCCTCGGAGCGTTTGGAACTGGGCACTTTTTTCCGTTTACCCTGCAGAGTCGTCTCTCCAGCAGCACAAAGAGCCATGTCCTCAGAGCTCTTGTTATGCAAGTCGAGGAAACAGCGTGCAAACTGTCCTAAGTGGGAAGCTCCTTTGGAAAATCAGCGAGTTGGTGTCAGAGGAGCGGCTCAGCAGTCCGGCTTGCAGCGTCACTCTCTTCAGAAGGAGCAATGCTTTCGCCGTGGGCTCAGCTGGTGTAATTAACAAGTGAGATTGCTGGAAGGAAGCTGTCTTTTCTTGTGCAGCTTCTGTTGCGCAGCCAGACTTGCGACGAACGCGCACGATCAAGGATCTGGGGAGAGTCTTGGTGATGAAAATCCGGAGCAGTGAATGCCTGTGAGGTAGCGGCGTGGTGTTATGTATGAAACTGGCAGCTTTCCTCGGCTCGTTAGTTACTGAGCGGCTCGGCAGAGCCTTAAAATGGATCGTAGCTGACTGAAAGTGTCGGCTTGGGAGTGTGAATGAGCAGGACGTGACGTTGGCAGGGGGGGGAAACGGGTGGAAAGGCAGAGAGGGCAGCCGCTGTAAATCACCAGGCTTTGGTGTGGTGCTTGCCATCCTCTTATGCTGGGAGAGAAACATCAGGACGGCGTTTGGGGCCGTCAGGACGACGACTGGGACCTTGCAGAGCCCTGCGGGTGAGTTTGGGTAGGCCGCAGCATTTTGGCCATCAAACAGCCCTGGATTTTGGCTGCTCGTTGCCGTGCCCGCTGCGCCGGGGCCGTCTCCGGTCACGCCGAGCTACGTGGCTGCTCCTGAGCTGCAGGTGGGACTGCTGGAGGAGTTCTCATCCAGCTCAGACACACACACGATAACGCCCCGCTCCCCGCGTTGGGCTTGGCTTTCATGAACTTTCTTTTCATGAAGGTTTCTTGCAGCCTCTGCCACCGCAGGACGCCGATGCGGTGCAGGGGGCCGGCTTCTCTGAAACACTGAGCAGCGCTTGGCCAAAAGCTTAAAATAGCTCCCGGTCTCGGTTACTGCTATAATTACCCGTGTCATTTCATCTGTCTCATGATTTGCATATCGTTTTGCAGATGTCCAGATGGAGAGCCAGATACATTTGCAGTCGCTCTGAGCCTGAGTTTACGAAGAACGTGTTTTAAACGGGGATTTGCTGCTGAGAGGTTGCGCGTTCTGTCTGAACTTAGAGCAGCCAGGAGCGAGGGCAGCACTGAGTGCAGAGGAGCAGCACTCAGGTTCCCTGGCCCCTTCCATGGCAGGGCCTGTGCCCACGCTGCTGCTGTCAGAAAAGGGCAGTCATATTAAAGTGTCAATGGGAGGTGAATTGCTCATGGAAGGGCTACGGTCCTGCGACCGAAGGATCAAATAGCTGCTGCTGGATCCCAGGCGGTGCTGTTATCGCAGAGATGCGGTCCGTCCTGCAGGTTACCTCCAGGAGCTTAAATCATTGCCTGTTCTGCCCGTGTGGGAGGTGCTGAGGCCAAAGCTGGGTCAGGAAGGGGAACGTTTCGGCTTCGGTGGGGTAGGACTCTTTGTGTTGCTCAACAGGATGGTGGAGATGGTAGAGGAGTCGGGGTGTTGTCCGCAGATCAAACGTCGCCCGGGCGGCTGTTGGGCTTTTGGCAATTCCTGTAAAGCTTTGGGTGCTCTGAAAACACCCAGGGAATGGAATTCCCTTCTGACAACGGCGTCAAGAGGCGGTGGAAGCTCAGGGAGGGGGATTCCCTGGGATTTGGACTGAAGAGAGGGCACTGGTGGTAACGCTCGGTGTACGATGGTAAATACCCACGGTGCCTGCGAGCTTCCTTTGCTGATGTGTTTGTTGACTGCTTCTGCTGTGGGAACCCTGAGCTTCCTATGGCAGCGCCGAGCCTCGGAGGGATCGCGGCGTGGATGTGGTGTGTGCTGGAAAACAAGGAAGTGGGAAAGAGCAAAGACTGTGGGACTGATCCTAGGGCTGCCTGTGGCCTGCGAGTGGGATGAGGGGTGTTCTAAGGATTAAAACCAGCCTGGAATGTCTAAACCCAAGGTATTTTTTAGCAGTTTTGTATGTTTGGAAATATCTTGGCTCGTGAAACGCTGTAAATCTGCAGTCTCTTGGATTCCTGTAGATTTTGCTCACGCTGAACTTCAGGCAGGCTCCTCACGCCACACTGGGGACCTGCAGACGGGTGTTGGTGGGTGCTGCTCGGCCCTATGAAGCTTCGGGGAGCTCTGCAGGAGCATTCCCAGGACAGAACTTGAAAGCAGATTCTGTGCCCCCAAATTCCATGACCCGTTTAAACCAGAGACCTGCAAAACGTTACAAAACTCTTGGCTCTGGGGGCCTGGCAGTGAGTCCCGTTGGTTAGCTTGCCATTCCCAGTAATCGGTTTCCTATTGATTGCTTTTAGACACGTTGCCTTGCCAGTGAACTTGGAGGTCTGGAGCATTGGAGCAAGCCTAGAGCAGTGACATCCGCAGACACTTGGTTTTCAAAGACGTGGAAGAGCGCTGCTTTGACCACACAGGCCCGTGCAGCTGGTTCACACTGAGCGAGACATGTACATCTCTAGAAAAGAAGGTAGAAAAGAAACACTTCTACTGCACCGTGTCGTGCTTTCTTACATCTGACAGCCCGTGTGAGGGAACACCCTCTCTCAGGCTCAGTGCTCTGTGCTGTCTGTAGGCACCTGCTGTGCTCTGGGGCTGAGGAGGGGCCTGGGGCCTGTCCGTGGTGCTGGGATTCAAGCACAGGCTGAGCAGAACTGGGGCTGGAGTGACGCCGTGCTGCTGGCGGGGCCAGGATGGGGTCCTTGCAATCTCTGCGGTTCTGGGATGCTGTGTGGGCCCCAGGTGAGGGTTTGAAGTCAGTGCTGCTCTGCCGCGCTCAGCTGATTGCATACGGCACGGAGGAGACTTTGGACGAATGCTGGGGAGAAGGAAAGGCATCACGTTTACAGACCTTACCCCTGCACAGTCAGATCCTGTGTACTCTGCCCATTCCAATTAACAGCTTCAGTTTGGGCTGAATGTATCACCAACTGCAAGGCTGCCGACAAGGTGATGAGAAAATGTCTTGCTCTGTGTTGTGCCATCATGCCTTCTGAGGGTTCCAACGTGTGCAGGACTGTTCAGGTCTGTGGAATGCTTGTCCCAGGAATCATGGAGTGGCTGGGGCTGGAAGGGCCCTGCTCCCACTCCCCGCAGTGAGCAGGGACCCCCACGGCTGCACCAGGTGCTCAGAGCCCCGTCCCCTGAGCGTGGCTGCCTGCAGGGACGGGGCAGCACCACCTCTCTGGGCAACCCTCAGTGCCTCACTGCCCTCATTGCAAAGACCTTGCTCCTTAGACCCAGTCTCAGTCTCCCTCTGTGAGCTGGAAACCATCTCCTCATGTCCTATCACACAGATCCCACTAAAGGGTGCACCCCTCCTTTCCCACATCCCCTTTAGATACTGAAGGCCACTCTCAGCTCTTTGTGCAGCCTTCCCTTCTCCAGCTGCACAGCTCCAGCTCTCAGCCCGTCCTGGTCGGGAGCTGTTCCATCCCAGGGCCCCTGTTTGTGGCCCTACCCTGGTTGCACTCCACCAGGTCGGTGTCTGTCCTGTGCTGGGCACTCCCCATGTGGACGCAGTGCTCCAGGTGAGGTCTTCCAGCGCAGAGCAGAGGGGCAGATCCCCTCCCTGTCCGTGCTGGCTGTGCTGCTCTGGATGCACCCCGGGTGCAGTTAGCTCTCTGGGCTGCCAGGGCTCAGTTCTGTCTCGTGGTGCTGCCCCACCTGTCCCCCCACACGGGGCCTTTTTGGCAGGGCCGTGCTCCATCCTTCTGTCTCCCACTTCATACCGACAGCGGGAGTTGCTGTGACCCAGGTTGAAGTCTTAATGTGAGCATGCTTCAGAAATTGGGGTAACGTGATGCTGGGCTCAGCTCTGAGCCCCGTGCAGGGCAGTGTGGGCTGCACCAGGGTAGGGGCAGAGTGGCAGAGCCCAGCTCCGTGCCCAGCCCTGCACTCCAGGAGCTGTTCCTGCACCGGCTGCCCTGTTGCCTCCGTAGCGATCAGGGCCCCAGGCTGGATGTGAAATACGTGTATTGTTGCTGCAATTATTCTTGGAACAAGTGAAAATGACCTTTCGGTTTCCCTGACAACCTATAACTTTCTTTTGAAGCGATGTCAAGAAAACAAACGTATTCTTGACTGAGGTACAAGTCTCACGGCTGAGTCCGAGGGCTGAGGAGTGGAGGGGCTGTTAACCCCTAATGCAGAAGGGGAGGGGTAATTAAAAGGAGCTCATTACAAGTTGATCTGGTGGCCGGTGATGGCTTGGCAGTGTTAGTCACCTACAGTCCAGCTCCCAGTTCTGTTTGAGTAAAGGGGTGTGTGGAAGCTTGTTTGGGAAAGTCATTGACCCTCGTTAACCATAACTTTTTAACATTTTTTTTTCCAGGATAGAGAGAGAATTCACACTGGATGAAAATAATTACCTGAAGCTGGGTGTATTCCAGGAACCATAACCCAAATGTTTCTGTGTCTGTGGAGAAGATCTCCCGTTTGAAGTAACTTCTACTGAAGGTACTGCATCTGCCTTTCCTTTTAACTCGACCGGTTGCGAATGGGGTTGTTCCTCGTATTTAATTTTAAATAAATTTGAGAGGGAGACGTGGTGCTGCTGGGATGCTGCTGGGGAGGGCTGGCTGCACGCAGGTGGAAGCTCTGCTGCTGTTCAGTCTGCAGAGCAGGCGTGGTGTGCTGGTCAGGATGCTTCCTAAACCCAGGTTACACTGCCACATGCTTCTCATCTTGAACATAGTTAAGGGAAGAAGATGGAATTTTTTCTTTCTTTCTTCATTTTCTTTTAATTTCTGGAGGCTGTCTTTCCTGGAGTCAGCCCCCCCACCCCCACTGCAACCCCTGCAGCAGCTGCACACAGAGTGAGCAAGTGGGTCGGGATCTCTGCAGAGAAGGAGACTCCCCCACCTCTCTGGGCAGCTGTGCCAGGGCTCTGCCACCCTCACAGCACACAGCTCTTCCCCACGCTCGCACACAACTCCCTGGGCTCCTGTTTGTGCCCGAGATGGGCTGGCTGCTCAGGGCGCTGCAATCTGTGCTAAACCCACGCAGGTGGTGGAGCTAATGGATGTGGTCACGTTCCTGTTGGTATTTCAGTAGGAGAAGTTTCTTAAGTTCAAGTTAAGGAGTTACTTTGCATCCAAAGATGGGCAGTGGAGCTGTGGGGGTCTGCAGCACAGCGCTGTGGGGAGCAACTGAGGGAGTGGGATGGGGCAAAGGGGCTCAGGGAGAGCTCAGCAATCCCTCCCACTCCTGAAGGAAGGTTGTAACGAGGGAGGGTCAACCTCTGCACCCAGAGAGCAGCCATAGAACGAGAGGGGATGGGCTCACAATGTGCTGGGGGGGGTCAGGTTGGAGACTGGGATCAATCTGTGCTCCAAAGCGTGGTCAGCACTGGCACGGGCTGCCCAGGGCAGTGGGGAGTCCCCGTCCCTGGGGGTGTTCGAGAGCCTCAGAGTTGTGACCCTTAGGGACGTGGTCAGTGGGGATGGGTTTTCCTATGGAAAAGCACTCATGCTGCTGAACCTTTAGGCAGAGAGAAGGCGTCCTTAAAGTTCTCACGAGGGTTCAGGAGAGCCCAGCTATCGTTGCAGAGAAGTGCAGGTTACAGGTGGTCTGTGAACAGAGGTGCTGCTGGAGCTGCTCGGAGTTGGAACAGCTTGGCCAGGGAGGTTGTGGGTGCCCCATCTCTGGAGGCATTCAGGGCCAGGCTCGATGGGATCCTGAGCAGCCTGACCTGGTGGCTGGCAACGCTGCTCATAGCAGGGGGGGGGTTGGAACTGGGTGGGCTTTGAGGTCCCCTCCAACCTAAGCCGTTTCATGATGGTTTTGGAACCCGCCACACCTGCTGGTTGGAAGCAGGAGAAAATGGTTCTAGAAGCCATTTAAAAGCTGTAGCACGTGGGTGGTAACAAGATATTTGTGGTCATCTGTGCCAGCAAAATGTAGAGAAATAGAAAACAGTTGGCAATGACAGTGCAGCCCAGTGACGAGCGCAGTTGTTGTGGAGATGTAGCTGGCTCAGGGCTGGTACCTGCTCCCACTGATGACGTTGGGAAGGGGGAGGAGGGGTTCAGCACAGTGTGAGGGGAGCACTCCAGCTTTCTGCTGGTCATCAGCTCAGTGGTTTGTTCTGAACCAGAGTGGCTGCAAAGCGTTTTGGGGGGGGTGGGGAGGCGTCCCTTACAAACCTCTTTCTTGTGAACTCTAAGGAACTAGACTCTAAGCTCTAAGGAACCCGCTGTTTGAGGGGAGTGGAGCTTTTGGACTCTGTAACCTTCTATGGCAGTAAGTTCCACAGGGTTTTTTCTTCCTGCTTGGAACCTAATTGCAATTAATGCTTTGTTTTAAAATAGCCTGCTTGATATCTTCGAGGTGTCTCTCCGTTCTTTGGTTTGTGGGAAGCTGTAAATAACCCTGTGTTCGCCTCCCCAAAACCATTCGTGCCTTTCTTTGTCTCTGCTGTTTTGCTGAGCTGAAGTCATCCATCAAGCCGAGTTGAATGCATCTTCCCTGGGAAGCTGTGCGTGTTCTAGTTCTGCTCAGTCTCTTTCAGGAGACGCTGCCCCGACCAGCTGTACTTGTTCCAGCTCTGCTGTCTCTCCTGACAGAAGCTAACCAGACCGGCGCTCGAGATGCAAGCACACGATAGTCAGAAGTGATGTCATGCCTCCTGTTTACTTGCTTATTCTTCCCTGCAATAACTCCTGATGCTCCTTGGAGCTCCTTGGCTGCTGCTCGGTACTCAGCTCTTCAAGCAGTGACTCCAAGATCTTCTTTGAGCGCTGTAACAAACAGGATCTGTTTGGTTTGTGTGTTAAATGCTTCATTTCTTGGGGAGCACCGCGACGCCTGGCGGAGGAAGGCTGCTCGTCTGCTCTGTCCTGCTACTAGTAAAGCTGTTCCCCTTGTCTTATCACTGTCCACTCTTGTAAAAGCTGCTCTCATCCTTTTTTCTAAGCCCCCTTCAGGCACTAAGGCTGCAGGGAGACCTCATTGCAGAGGGCTGAGATCTCCCTGCAGCCATCCCTTCTCCAGGCTGCACACCCCTCCCTCAGCCTGCCCCACACAGAGCTGCTGCAGCCCCCAACCATCTCTGTGCCCCTTCTGGTCTCTCTCCTGCAGCTCCATGTCTCTGCGCTGGGGGCCCCGGCCTGGATGCAGGTGCCACTTCTCCATCCTGCCCAGGTCCCTCTGGATGCCATCCTTTCCTTCTGTCATATCAACTGCATAACTAAGGGTTATTATGCTAAGGGTGCCCTCGGACCCAGCGTGTGTGTCACTGATAGAGTCGTCGATGAGCACCGGTCCCGAGATAGATAGAACCATGGGGGGACCCCACTTGTGACCAACGTCCACGTGGACACGGAGCTGTTGGGGTTTATGGAGCAGCCTGGGCTCAGAGCTCATGGCAAGACCCTGGGCTGGATGGAAGCACACAGCGAGGAAGCGGCGTGCCAGCCAGGCGTGGTGGGCAAGGCAAGGTGCTTGTCCTCATCCCAAAGAAGCAGGCTCAGTCAAAGCAATAATGCCTCGACTTGGTACCTGGCAACAGTGGTTGTAAGCAGGTGCACTCTTTGCTGTGTGCCTGCACGGGTTGGAGAGAGGGAAGAATTTCTTCCAGCACTGGCACAGGCTGCCCAGTGCAGTGGGGGGGGCTCTGTTCCTTGGGGTGTTCCAGGTCCGTGAGGACGTGACACTTGGGGACACGGTGGCATGGGTTGGAGCTGGCCTGGTGATCTCAGTGCTTCCTTCCAGCCTTCATGATTCTGTAACTCTGCAATGTGCTACTACAAAGGCACGAGGTCTGACTTAAACAAAGGTCTCCCAGAGGGGCTGGCCTGTGAATGACGCCGTCACCTTGCTGCTCATCGAATGCTTTGGGTTGGACGTTGAGGAGCACTGCTTCTTCTGAGACCTTTTTCGCTGCGTTTTTCCCATCTTTCCTTTGTTGCTCCGTTTCTTAAGTTTTAGCCGGCTGCCCCCTCGCAGCTTTTCTTCCACACCAGTTGGAGAAGCCCATGCAGAATGCCTGCTGGGGATTTCAGGTGAACTATCGATCTCGCCGTCCTCGCCCGTCTGTACGTTCTCGGTGGTGTGTTAACAAATTGCACAACGGTTTGCTTGAAGCAAACTTTCCGAAGGCAAGCTGGACTTGAAGTTCACCAGGTGAAAGCGGTGGCTTTGATTCCCTGCTGTGGTTGTTCAGCAGCTGTGTTTTAAAGCTGTAGAGCTCTTTGAGCGCTGGGGAACCCCGGAGATCTGTTGTCAGCTGACTCACAGGTGCGTTCTGAACCTACAATCTACAATCGGAGAATCTCTCTCCTTTCAGAAAAGGAAAGTTATTATTTGTGCTTACGGAGAGGAAAAAAGAACCAACATGGAAATTCCGTATGAAAAAGTGGAGCGAGAACCTCATAAAAGAAAATTCATTTTGGGAATCCGTGCCCGGTAAGACTGGAGAGGCTGAAGGAAGTGAGAGCGGGGAGGAGCTTCACCTGTGGCACAGTGCTGACATAGAATCATAGAATTGCTCAGGTTGGAAAAGACCTTCAAGATCATCAAGTCCAACCGCAACCCAACCATCCTGCCCTAACTCCAACAACCCACCGCTAAATCCTGTCCCCGAGCACCACATCCAAACAGGTTTTAAACACATTGAGGGGTGGTGACTCCACCACCTCCCTGGGGAGCCTGTTCCAGTGCTTCACAACCCTTTCTGCACAGTTTTTCCTGATCTCCAACCTCAACCTCCCCTGGTGCAGCTTGAGGCCATTTCCCCTTGTCCTGTCCCCTGTCACCAGTGAGAAGAGACCAGCCCCGCTCTCCCTGCAATCACCTTCCAGGTATTTGAAGAGAGCAATGAGGTCTCCCCTCAGCTTCCTCTTCCCTATGACTTGATGCTTCTCCTTTGTGTTTTTACTAAAGGAAGATGTTGCAGGCAAGTCAAAAGTACTCAGGAGTGTTTTCTTTTTGGAAACCAGTAGGGTAACGTACAGCTCTCAGCCCTTCCATGTGTTTCCACTTAGTAACTAAGTGGAAAATGTTCCGCCTTTCATTTTATCGGGAGCAGGCTTAAATAAGCTTAAATAAAAAGTCCATAAATCGTGGTAATTTCCTCCCAGTTTCCAGGAGGAGATGCCAGCACTGGTTGCTGGTCCTCCCATGGCCGTTTTCGCTGGTCTTGTTGTACCAAGGGCGTTCTGGAAGGTAGGAAAGTGGCGTGGTGTGCACGCGCCCGTGTTCAGATAGCAAAGCTCAGGGCAGCTCTGCCCATGGTACGGCAATAATCCCGGGCAAAACAATGCAAATACGGATTTCAGAGAACAAAGACCCAAATTCACCCAGAGTTTTAAGGGCAGGAAGAGTCACAACGTGTCTACGGCAGCCTGAGAAGCACCGTGAGATGCTGTAGGCTTCATGGTAAGGCAGATCTCACCGTTCCAGTTGGTGAATTTGAGCAACCGATGATTTTATTTTATTTTTTTTAACAGATATTTCTTTTCTAGCAAAGGCAGAGGTCTCTGCACCCACCCGAATGGCAGTTGGTGTAGGCTTTCAGAAGAACCCTGTCTGCCCCCAGAGCAGCTGTTAACTGGAAGGCCAGGCCCCCAGGTGGGAATCCCAGATACAGGGAAGGATGAGATGAAGAGGGACAAAAGGGGTAAAGGGGACACTGAATGCCCCCAGCGGAGCAAATACGTATTTTATGCTAGTGCAAGCAATGGAACAAAAAGTAGCAGTGCATTGAGGGTCTCCTTCCAGCCTCAAGGGTCTCCCTCCAGCCTTGAAGGTGATGCTGTCGTTCCATTCTATGACTCCATGCCTTTGAAGCATACGGAGAAAGAGGACTCGATGTTCCTTAACGTTGTTCATCATCTACCCCAGACTCTGCGCCGTCACGGGTTGCTCCGTGTGTTCTGCTGGTTCTTGTCTGCAGCCTTTGCATACTTTCTAAATCTTCAAAAAAAAAAAAAAATTCCTGCAGCAGTCGTGTTGGCAAATAGGGAGCGTTTGAATGACGGCTTAATTCTACAGCTCTGAAACGGAGCAGCAGCGCTCTCCGCGAAGCAGCTGATCTCCAGAGATGGCATCGCATGGCTGGAGGGAGCTTGCCTCCTGGAACCCACACGCTTCCCCCCGTGGTTGGATGCTCCAGATCAGAAGGAAGGCTCTCAGGTGTCTGCAGCTGCACGTGGGGTGAGCACCAGCACCTGCGATGGGGACGTGGGGAGCAAGGCAGGCTCTGCTGGTGTTGGACCCCCATCTTTCTTGCAAGCCGCGTGTGCCGGTGCGTCCCAGCTGAGCAGGTGTCTGCTAACTAACTAACTAACTAACTAACCCCCCGTTAGTTTATTGGAATGACCCAGTGGAAAGGTGGTGATCCTCAGCTTGGCCGGAGGCACGCTGGAAACATTTCCCCATCGATTCCTGTGCAGAACAGCCAGACCAACGAGGTGCGGCTCCTCCGAGGTGTGCGTGTCCTCTAGGAGGTTATGGAAAATCGTGAATCCACTTAGCATTGAAAAGCAGCAAACAGAGAGCACCTCTTGGGCACCTCTGTTCTGTTCAGTTGTTTTCCTCTTCCTTGCCTGCATAGTTTTTCTGTGCTACCGCCAGCAAGGATGCTCTTCCCCGGGCCTGCCGAGCACCTGCCTTCCTGAAAGCTGTGACTTATCACAAAGGATTCAAACGGATTTTCTCTACGACATGTTCTCAGTCCAGCCCGTTTCTCGCTGTGAGTTACGATGTGAAATTCGTCCTTTTATTTTTTTTTTTTTTACGGCGTGGTTTGTCAGAGCTTCCTGCTGGTGGCAGCCGCCGGTGAGGCAGTGCTCTCATGCATGAGGAGCCGTGTTTCTGCAACTCCAAGCAAGAGCAGGAGAAAACAAATGGGAGAGCTGAGCTGTGGGTTTATCTTGACACCGGATGACTATCATGGAATGGCAGAGCACACATATTCTCTACTACTTCTCTTGCAGTCTGTGGCTTGCTGCAAGATTGCCAGAGCTCCTCTTGCTCGGTGGCCGCCTGTAGGGCCGTCCCACTTCTGCACTTTCTTGTTGCCTTTACCAGTGCTCAGGGCAACCTGTGGCCTGGACAGGAGTCATTATCACTCTTATAACGACTGCATTTCAATTTTTTTTTTCCCAAATACGTGAGCTAGAGACAGCTTTAAAAGAAAAAAAAGAAGAAAGAAATAATACCAGGAGTTGAGTAGCAAGAATGCAAAGCTTGACCCTGCTGCGTTCATCATCATGCGCTCGTTGTCATTGAGGTTTTTGTTCTTTTTCCCTTGTTGTCTGAGGAAGGAAAGTGCAACTGGAGAGGCAATGTAACAGAGATTGTTTTGGATACGTCCACGTCTCTCAGTGGCCTCTTGGTATCTCAGGCGAACTTTGCCTCTACTACAAATAAAGGCAGGCTGCTGGTGGTGGATAACAGCTCGCTGAGGAAATACCCGGTTAAGGAAAGATTATTTTAAGCTGTTCACAGCTGTTAATCTGCACAACATCTTTGTACTGCTGAGGGTGTGCCCGGTTTTATGAAATTAGAAATGTAAGCGTGGGGACCACAAGTGAATGTTGGTAGGTAGCAGGAGCGAGGTTTCTGGCAATGCGAGGTTAGGTGAAGGAAGGACAGGTTGTCTAAAAGGAGCACTGCTAGTAAAATCCAGGAAATTGGAGTTCCTTTTGAGTAACTAGTTATGGTCTAACGCTTCGTGCTTCTTAATTGCTTCGTGTTTGGTAGCTGAAGCTCTCCATTAGATGCTGCCCCACCAGTAAGCACGAGATGTGCTCAAAACCCTTCAGCTCAAATCCAACCATCCTCCAAGCTCTTCCCAGGCCATCACTAAACCACGGCCCTTAGTGATGTCCCTCAGTGCCCCCAGGCATGGGGACCCCTCCCCTCTGCCCTGTGCACCCATTTTGTGAGCAAATTCTCCCTGATACCCACTCTACACCTCCCCTGGCAGCTGTAGAGAGTGATGAGGTCTCAGCCTACTCTTTTCCAAACTGAACAACTCCAATTTTCTCATCCGATCCTCGTGTGTCTTACTTTCTAATCCCTCCAGCAGCCTCGTTGCTTTGCTTGAGCAACTCGTGATCCTTCTTGCAGAGAAAGACCTAAAGCTGAGCGCAGTACTTGAACTGTGGGCTCGCCAGCACCAAATACAGCAGAACCAGCTCTTCCCCAGTCCTGCTGGCCACACGGTTGCTGATACAAGCCAAGATGCCATTGGCCTTGTCCACCCAGGCACGCTGCTGGCTCATGTTCAGCTGCCAGCCAACACCCCCAGGTGCTTTTCCTCCTGTAGCTTTCAGCCCCTCTGCCCCACACCTGCAGCGCTGCGTGGGCTTGGTGTGACTGAAGCGTAACACTGTGTTTGACCTGGTTTCATGCTGTACAGCTGCATGTGGCCCAGCAATCCAGACTATTCAAACCCTTCTGCCAAGCCATCACAGAACCTCCTGAGACCGCAAGGATTGTCGAGTCCGACTCCTGGCTCCACACGGCAGCACCCAAAACCCAAACCCTGTGTCTGAGAGCACTGTGCCCACCGCCCTCCGGTGAAGAACCTTTCCCTAGACCCAACCTGGTCCCCCCCCGATGCAGATCTGTGCTGTTCATCGGGTCCCTCTCTGATAGTTTTATGTCCATCTGATGTTGTGGCACCCAACCTGCTCCCAGTGCTTGAGGTGAGGCTGCACAGAGCACAGTGGGACAGTACCTTCCCTTGCTTGGTGGCATTGCCATCAGCTGTGACCCCAGCTGCATTTCCACGGGGCTGCTCTCCAGCCTCTCATCCCCTAGCATGTGCAGAGCCAGGGCTGCCTCTATCCCATATGTAGAATTTGCCTCTTCCTCCTGTTAAACTTCATATGGTTTCTGATCACCCAGCCCTCCAGTTTGTCAAGATCTCTCTGCAAGGCGTCTCTGCCCTCAAGGGAGTCAACAGCTCCTCCCAGTTGAGTGTTGTACACAAACTTACTTAGTGTATGCCTTCAAGTCCTGCATCCTGGCCATAGATGAAAACATGGAAGAGAACTGTCCCAAAAATGGAGCCCTGCAGAACCCCAGCAGTGGCCGACCACCAGCCTGGTGGAACCCCGTTGACTACAACACTCTGAGCCTGATCCGTCAGCCAATTGCTCACCCAGCACATTATGTTTTTGGCTAGCTGTATCCTGGGCAGTTTGACCAGAAGGATACTGCGAAGCCTTGCTGAAATCCAAAAGATGACATCAGCTGGCTTTCCGTGGTCAGCTAGGTGGGCAACCCCGTCGTATAAGAAGACTAAGCTGGTTAGACAGGACCTTCCCCTCGTGAACCCACGTTGGCTGTGACCAACGACTCCATCGTCTTTCAGGTGTTTTTCAGTTTTGCCAGGCACCAAGCTGAGACTGGCAGGCCTGTAATTAATTGCCTGGGTCTTCTTTCTTGCCCTTCTTGAAAACTGGGACAATGTTTGCCAGCTTCTCCAGAGCCACGGGATGATTAAGGTTGGAAAAGACCTCTAAGGTCAAGTCCAACCATCAGCCCATCCCCACCATGCCCTCCAAACCATGGTCTTAGCTGCCGCATCTACGTGTTTCTTCTGGTTGACTGGGACCTCTCTAAATTCCCAAGACCACGGTAAAATAATTGAGAAAGATCTTGTGATGACATCAGACAGCTCTTTGAGTACCCTGGAATAAATCCCATTGGGCCCCATAGACTTACATCCATCCAGCTGGAGCAGCAAATCGTGCACAAGTTTGAGGTTCTCTAGGGGTTTATCGTTCCCGCAGTCGTCGTCCTCCACGTGAGGATCTGGGAGTCTCAGGACCCATCTTTGGTACTGAAGACAGAGCAGCAAACTGGTTAAATGGAGAAACTTGGGCAGTTCACCTGAATTGAATGGAAGTATCCGGACTTAATGGTAAAATCAGAGTTTTGCACCTGGGGAGTTAGGCGCGCCAGGAGGTAGAGTTAAAAACTGGATTGGTTCCTTCCCACACAAAAGAAGGAGGAACTGATTCATCCTTTTGGAGCATCCCTTTGCTGACCTGATCCCGTTCTGTCCTAAGGTGGAGGTGGTCTGGATGTTGTAGCTTGGTGAATGCTGAACACAGCACTGTTCTTTAGGCTTTAGGATGTTGCAAGAAGCCAGTGAGGTCCTGCTGGTCTGAGGACTGGGTCTTCCTCGACCGGACAGCGTGAACGTGGAAAGCAGTTCCCTCCTGCAAAGGTGCAGAGGCCAAGCCGAGCTCTGTAAGAAGATTCAGCAGTTCTGCAAGAGGAAGCAAACAGGCAGACCACGTGGTTATTCAGCGTACATAGGTTTGTTCCTTCCCCTGCTCTGAGCAGAAAGCAGTGTCTTGGCCTCTGAGGAAGAGGCTCAGGCTCCAGAAAGGGCCACTTCTGCTTTTGTCCTCATTGAGTTACAACTGTGCGCCGTTGGCTTTCACAGTGACCGAGTTCCTCCTGGTGAACGGGGTGTGCTTCCTTTCCTAACCTCCCATGACTGACTCCCCTGCACGGCTCTGTTTGAGGTTACGTCTCCAAAAGTGGCCTCTGCAGAAGAGTGACGTGTCCCTTTCCGCTTCCCTCTCCTTCGTGCAGGGTGGAAGGGCCCAGGAGCCCACTGCTCTGTGAGGGCACGGGGTCGTGTTAGCCGGCCCCATCAAAACCCGAAGCTGTCCTTGTGGTCTTCATTCCTGGAAATCTGCATTTTTTTTTTTGTTTTTATTTTTTGCCACCAGAACAGTAAGGTGCCCCAACTTGATTTAAGTTCCTGCTTTTCCTTTCTTGGGCCGTGCAGTGCCACACGGAGCAAGAGGAGGATGCTCCTCGTGTTTCTCAGTGGCTCCCTGTCTTCCTCCGCCTCTTCTGATGTACTGTGACCTCGGGTTCCTTAACTTCAGCAGTGGGTTCTAGTGCTCAGAACGGTGGTATGTAGAAGTTCCTCCGCTTTGTTTCCTGTCCTATGGATTTATTTCTTAGCACCAGCAGTGGGCTTTGTTTCTCGTTTTGCATCCGGGCTCTACGAGGCCGCCCCAACCCTTCCCTGTGGGATGGCTGCAGTGCCTGGGGGTCCCGCTGAGGAGCAGAGCGCAGTGATGGATGCTGCTGAGGTTCCTTGGTGAAGCTCAGGTTCTCTCTGGGGACATCCCATTTCTTAGGAGTGCTTCTGTTCCAGCAGTGCCTGTGACCTCAAGAGATCACTGAGTCCAACCCCCCTGCTAAAGCAGGTACCGTACAGTGGGTCTCACAGGTCGGTGTCCAGTCGGTATTGAGTATCTCCATAGAAGACCACCACCAAGAAGAGCCTGGCCTCATCCATTTGCCTCCCACCTCTCCTCAGTTATTTACAAACATTGACCTGATCCCCTCTCAGTCTTCTTTTCCCCACGCTGAACAGACCCAGGTCACCATGCCTTTCTTCCTACGAGAGATGCTCCAGGCCCTTGGTCATCTTTGTGGCCCTCAGCTGGACTCCTTCTGGGAGATCCCTGTGTTTGTTGAACTTGTGAGCCCAGAACAGGACACGGTATTCTAAATATCCAAGCAGTGCAGTCCCCGTAGCTCCAAGCTCCCCTGGACTGGTTTTAGGGTGAGGAAGAGGAGTGCAGCGAGGGCTGAGGACATCTCTTTGGCCTTCCCTGTGGCTTGGACAGCTTCTCTTGGTAGAACCATGGAAATGAATGGAAAAAAAAACGTGGAAGGGACAGATTGGTAAAGGGCTTACTTTTCAAAGGTAGGGTTTATTGTGTTGTCCATGTGTACATATGGAATTGTCATGGTTTCACAGTTTTTTACCAGTATTCCACATTTATGGGTGGAATATATATGCATTTAGGTTAACTGTGCACCCAAACATGCCTTAGAGGAAGGCCTTTTATGTCAGCTTTTCTCTTGGTGAGTTTAGAGCTCAGCACAGTTAGTTAAAAATATCTGAAGAACAGTTTGTGATGAACACACGATACGGCCAAGCAGCGTTGCTGTGAGGGTGTCACGTAGGTTGAAAATTCAGATGGCTGCTCTGAACTCAGAAATTCATTTAAGAGCACTTTCAGTAGCTGGATGGGCAGATGCAGAAGCTCTCGCTTATTGCTGTAATGCTGAAATGTAACTTTCTTTTTTAATATCAAGAATATTGAAAGCTCAGATTAGAAACTGCTTCCTTCTGCCAGAATTTGTGCTATTTTTGGCGGGGGATTTGTTCCCAAAAGGCTGGGATCAGCCCACACTGATCAATCTGACACTTGGGCAGGTTTCTAGGCTGAGCCTTCATTTGCACAGCTCCTGGCCTGCCAGCTCCATGCAAAAACCATGGCCTGGTACTCACAGGCAGCTGTCCAAGCAGCCTGATGCTGTGGGTTTGGCTGAAACGGCCAATTCTGGATGATTAAAGGGATCTTACCACGTGTGATGTGGTTTTCTAGCTGTGATGCATGGTCAGGATCCTGCTTCTGTTTCTGATGGGATCCAGGCCATGCACTTAAGGGATCCTGGAATAGCTTGGGCTGGAAGAGTCCTTAATGATCAAAGAACCATAGAATGGTTGGGTTGGAAGGAACCTTATACATCATAGAGCCATAGAATGGTTGGGTTGGGTGGAACCTTGTAGTTCACAGAGCCATAGAATGGTCAGGTTGGAAGGGACCTTATGGATCATAGAGCTGCAGAATAGTTGGGTTGGAAGGGATGTTATAGATCATAGAACCATAGAATGGTTGGGTTGGAAGGGACCTTATGGATCATTGAGTCATAAAGTGGTTGGGTTGGAGGGAACCTTAATGATCATAGAGCTGTAGAATGGTTGGGTTGGAAGGGACCTTAATGATCATAGAGCTGTAGAATGGTTGGGTTGGAAGGGACCTTATGGATCATTGAGTCATAAAGTGGTTGGGTTGGAGGGGACCTTAATGATCACAGAGCTGTAGAATGGTTGGGTTGGAAGGGACCTCCCTCCCCCACCCCTGCCATGGACTGGGTGCTCCCCCCAGCTTAGGGTGCCCAGGGTCCCATCCACGGCCCTGGGCTCCTCCAGGGATGGGGCACCCACAGCTCCGGGCAGCAGTGCCAGGGACGCACCACCCCTGGGTGAAGGATTTCCCCTCAGATCTGACCCCAGTCCCCCTCTTTTAATTTAAAGCTGTTCCTGTGTGTGCCATCACTCTCTGCCCGTGTACGGAGCCGCTTTGCTGTTTATCAGCTCCCTTTAAGTACTGGAGGGCCACAGTGAGGTCTGGAGCTTCTCCAAGATCTGCTTCCCATAAAGGTGTGGGATCTCTGCCTCAAAATGCTGAAGTCCAAAGCCAGCCGGTGAATGTGATGTGCAGGGCCGAGGGAAGACAGCTCTGGTTATAAGGAGGCCACAGTTTGTGAGTTCACAGCAGAAATGTTCTGTTGATGATCTGGCCTTGCATCACCTATGGCCTTTGCCCATCATCCCGTCAGCATCGCAAAGAACCACTCTGCGGGGACTGTGCTGATCTCTAAATCTCCAAGGTGAAGGAGGAGGATGAAACTAAAGACTTGATATGGAAAAAAAGCCCTGAAATCATCTCCCCGTGGCGAATTTTGGAGCACGGAGCGGAGATGTCAATGATACCCTGGGTAATGGAGCCAGTCCCGAGGAAAGCAGCCCTAATTTCATGAGTGGTGCTGCTGCTTTTAGATATCCTTAGTGGGGAGTCGTTAACCTGAGGTGGGGCAGGGATTGCTCCTTGCAGGGAGCCTTCCAAGAACCGTGTGGACGTGGCACTTGGGGACGTGGTTAGTGGGCATGGTGGGGATGGGTTGGAGTTGGACTCGGTGATCCTAGAGGTCATTTCCAACTTTAGTGAGTCTGATTCTGTGAATAGTCAGAGATACAAGAAAGGAAGATGAAGGTCGGTAGCTTAAATTGTGCCAAACTGATCCAAGTTCTTTCACTGGGCAGTATGTCTTGTTTCTTCGTGGAGATCGTAAGGGTGTCTTGTGTGGTAGAAGGTTGGGAAGGGCTGTGGGTGCTTGAAGAGTTACAGCATTACCAGGTCCTGCCCTGCCAAAGGGCAGAGTGATAAGGGGAGGGATGAAGCTTGGGGGGACCTTGAGAAGAGGTTCTTAAGGGTGGGTCTGGGCATTGCCTTGTTCTGATATCATGAATGACCTGTGCTGGGGAAACTAGCTAAGAAAAGCAAATGGGTGCAGCTCACGTCGAGAAAGGTCAGGATAACCAGAAAGCAAGAGGTTGGGATGAGAGAAAGGGACTCAGCGTGTGCGATGCTGGGGTTGTGCTCCAGCTCAGCAGCACCTTTCATTTGTCGTTTTTTTGTTGGGTGCGATGCCTCACTTCTCTGCTTTTGGAAAGAACTGTGTCAAAACCTCCTGTGTTTAGCTGGGATGGATGTAAAATGCCTGTGTGAAGCTTTCTGTGGAGGAAGAGGATGGTGAGGAAGGCTCCCTGTCAGCAAATACTTAACACAGAATGTGTAGGAGGAAATGGTGACTTCATTTTCTGCGTTTGGCTTCGGTTTCTTGCACCTTTCACCACTTCTGTTATTGGTGGACACCCATAAGTCCCAATTGGAACAGCTATTAAACGTGGAGCCCCCAGGCTGACACGTGGCTGTGTGCAGGCTGTTGAGCATCGTCTGTTTGAGGATGGTTGGGAACAGAACTTGGCGTTATTTTACAGACCAGGTTTCGTCTGCCCAGCCTTGCACCCTTTGGGTGATACAAACCGCAGATCTCTACTTTTTCCCGTGGTAAGATCAGAACCCATGTGCCACAGCTCCCACAGACCAGGCTGCCCAAAGCCCCATCCATGGCCTCAGGCACCTCCAGGGCTGGGGCACCCACACTGCTCTGGGCAGCAGTGCCAGGGCCTCCCCACCCTCACGGTGAAGAATTTCTTCCTTATATCTAAGCTAAATCTCCCCTCTTCTAGTTTAAAGCCATCACCCCTTGTATACATAGAGAGAGGAAGAAATAACGAAGGCTGAAAATTGACTCACATTCTTCTGCATTCCAGCTAGGTGTGTCCCATCATCATGTTCTGGAAGTTTGATTTGAACACGACATCGCACGTGGATAAGCTGCTGGACAAAGAAGATGTGACACTTCACGAGCTGATGGATGAAGATGACATCTTACAGGAGTGCAAGGCGCAGAACCGCAAGCTGCTGGACTTCCTCTGCCAGCAGCACTGCATGGAGGAGCTGGTCAACCTCATCACCCATGAGCCCCCCGTGGACATGGATGAGAAGGTCCGCTTCAAGTAGGTGCTCCTTTTCTGTCCCGTATGACAATGTCACATGTTCCTGTGAGAAAGGAACTGCTGCGCGACGGTGCCGCAGTTCTGGTTTCGCAGGAGAGCTGTCAAGCACTGTGAGAGATTTCACTGCATTTTCCCATTGGTAGGGCAGGCTGAGAGGGTTGTTTCTTTACTTTTAATGGCTTTTCATTGAGTTGGCCTCAAAAACCGTGCCTTGCCTTTGCACGCAAATTAATCAGTATCTCAGAAGTGCCTTTAGTACATTTCAAGCAAAACTGCAAGCAAAGCACAAGCGTTCTGCACAGTTACAACTGTCTGACCTCGATCAGTTTGCAATAGGAAACCCACGGAAGCCATCAGGCTGTGCTGTGAATAAAAGATGTCGTGTTTTCAGTGTGCTGCATATGCAAAACCTGTTGGTTTCGTTATTCGTACAGCGCCCGTGTACACGGCCTCTTTCTTTTGGTGGTGAGCTCTTGGATGTGGCATTTCTCGTATCAAGTTGTGTTTATACTTGTAAACCAAGTGCGCCCTTGAAAATATTTGCGTTTTGGATTTGGGAAGTTTGGTTTCCTTCGCTAAGTTTACATAAAAATAAAAGGCTCCTCGATGGATAAATAAATCAGTAGAAGCGTACAGTGCGTTGCTGTGGGAATGGTCAGTGTTGGTTATTGCTACGGCTGCTGGCAGTGCACAGAAGGGATGGTTTGATGAGGAGCTGATCAGGTCTGTGTAGGTGAGTATTTGTAGGTAAGGGAATGCCAGGGAAGGTGCTGGGCAGGAAAGTGGAGGGCTGTATGCATGGTATTGCAAGGCTTCCTCCATCAAAGGTGAATTACCAAAAGGAACTGGAGGGTTGGCATCAAACCGTTGTCCTCCAAAGGCACATTTTGTTTCTACTTGGGCTGAAGGCTGCAGAGTCTTCTTGGAGATCCCCAGCCCCACGTGGGCATTGGGCCAGGCACAGCTCAGGGGGCTCTGCAGGGACACAGGGGACAGAGGGACACAGAGGTCCCTGCTGACCTCCACCAGGCCACGGTACTGCGATTTGTCTTTTGACTTCTTGCATTTGTCCTGCTGGAGCAGAATAACTGGCTTTCCCCTGCTGCTGTTAACCAGACCGTCTTTGTACGTCCTGTTCCTTTGAGATCTTTCATGGTGCTGTCGTGAGCAGTTCACGTTTCTGGTCCTCTGTGCTGTGGGGTAAGCTGGAAACCTTTCCTTATCCGTGCTAAACAGGTAGGGGATGAGGAGGTGTGGCGTGGTGTGAGCATTAACTTCCAGGTGCCCTTGAATTTCACATGCAGGGCATGCCTTTTGCAGGCTCTAAGGGTACGTGAGTGCTTCAGGCAGCTCTAGGTTTGCTTTTGGAGGTGCTTCCAGCACTACACACAGACGGGGTGGAGAAGCATTTCCAAAGCACATTGAGGCACTGGTGAGAGGAAAGAGGGTCTATGCTTATTAAAAACTGAGGAGGCTTTTGGAATAGATAAAACTTAAGCAGGAGGAATAAACTGTCTAAATCCAAGGGGAACCCAGATTTTGGCTCTTAGAAAAAGTTAGAGATGTTTTTGAACTGGAAGGGGGGAGAGAAACTGGCTGGGTTTGAAGGATGCACCGCTTGGAGTGATGCGTGCTGCAGGACTGGAATCATCACAACGCTTTGGTCCTGGAATGACGGAATCTCAGAATCATTCAGGTTGGGAAAGACCTCCAAGGTCACCAAGTCCAACCCCAACCCGTCCCACCATGCCCACGGACCAAGTGCCACATCTCCAGTGTCCTGGATCACCCCCAGGGATGGGAACTCCCCTGGCCACGTGCCAGTAAGATGAAAGTTCACCCAGTTCAGAAATGACAGAGAGCAGCTCAGCTGTAAATCCCCACCGAAGCACAGCGCACGGAGACGCGACGGGTTGGGGTGCAGAGCCTCAATGGGAGGGGTGCAGCATGCAGTCTGGCTGTGAAACTTGAAGATGCATAGGGCTGCAGGAGTGGAACACCCCATAATAGTGAGAGATTTCACTTCTTGCCTGGTGGCTGGGTATGTATTGCGGGGAGGCACAGTGCATGAGCTCTTAGGAATCATAAATGCCTTTTGCATGGAGCAGCGAGCCAGAAAAAAAAGGAGAAATAGCTCCTCTTATAACCTTAAGAGCTCTAAGAAATGTGGCTGCTGTGAAATCACTTTGTAATCGTAACCATAATGTACTCAGATTTACCATCCTTCGAGGAGCAAAAAAGACATAAAAAAACAAATCCCAAGCCGATGATAACGCTGTTTATAAGGGGAAGAATCAGAACTGCACGCACGTGGAGCAGCTGGTCGGGAGCTGCAGAAGGCTGAGGAGCTCACAGCTGGCTTTGGAAATGTTTCATTTGCTCCTGATCCATGCAGAGCTGGTATTAAGAACGTTTTTAGTAGGAAGCTGGTTTAGTTTAAGAAAGATAAATAACCCATTGCAGGTAAAGGTACACCCTCACAAAAGGAAGGACGTGGGGAAAGGATGCTGTGGCTGCTTAATCCTCAGGGCTGGACAATAGGATTCCTGCAATGTTTGCTAAAAGCAAAAGCTCCGATACTCTTTGCCAGCCAGAGGGACCTGGACAGGCTGGACAAGTGGGCCCATGGGAATCTAATGAGGTTCAACAAGGCCAAACGCAAGGTACTGCACTTGAGCCAAAGCAATCCCAGATATTGATACAGACTAGGGGAAGAACTCCTCAAGAGCAGCCCTGCGGAGAGGGACTTGGGGGTCCTGGTGGACGAGAAGCTGGACATGAGCCAGCAGTGTGCGCTGCAGCCCAGAAGGCCAACTGTGTTCTGGGCTGCATTAAAAGAGGAGTGGGCAGCAGGGAGAGAGGGGGATTGTCCCACTCTGCTCGGCTCTTGTGAGGCCCCATCTGCAGCACTGCGTCCAGGCCTGGGGACCCAGCACAAGAAAGACACAGAGCACTTGGAACAAGTTCAGAGGAGGCCACCAAGATGAGCAGAGGATGGAGCTCCTCTGCTATGGAGAAAGGTTGAGGGAACTGGGCTTGTTTAGTTTGGAGAAGAGAAGGCTCCGAGGAGACCTCATTGCGGCCTTCCAATACTTGAAGGGAGCGTATCAACAGGAGGGGAACGTTGTTCACGAGGGTGGATGGTGATAGGACAAGGAGGAATGGTTTTAAACTGAGACAGGGGAGATTTAGGTTAGATATTAGGAGGAAGTTTTTCACTCCGAGGGTGGTGACGCAGTGGAACAGGTTGCCCAAGGAAGTGGTGGATGCCCCGTCCCTGGAGGCATTCAAGGCCAGACTGGACGTGGCTCTGGGCAGCCTGGTCTGGTGGTTGGTGACCCTGCACTCAGCAGGGGGGTTGAGACTCGATGATTTTTGAGGTCCTTTTCAACCCAGGCCATTCTATGATTCTTTGAAACCATGGAAGGGCGTCAAAGAACGTGTAAGGGTGTGGAGATGGTGTGAGCATAGAGCAAGATGGGGCCGGGGCAGGAAGTTGAACTGCGTGGGTTGGTTGGGTTGGGTTGGGTTGGTTTGGTTTGGTTTGGGTTGGGTTGGGTTGGTGCTTGCTTCAGTGGCTCCTCAGGAGATCCATGCGTGGTGACCTTCTTGGAATGGTCCAGGGGGCTGTCTCGGACTGGAGCATCTCTGGAAGAACGTTGGGAAGAAAATCACTGCAAGAGTTGCCAGGCTGGTGCTCACCTGTGTGATTTAAAGGAATTCAAGCACGAAGGCGCTCACCTGGTCAGCCTGAAAACCAGCAGGACAGAGTGGAAAATAAAACGGAGTTCTTCAGGGGCTCCAGGGCGATTCAGGTGTCTGAGCCTGTAGATCTGGCTTCTGCATTGTGCAAATGGAACCCCCTCCCCCTACAAAAAGGGATGTGTCTGTGCTTTGTAGAGGGAAGTCAGGTTCCACAGGTCTTCAGGATGGGGTTTGGTGGAACAGCAAAGCCCATGGTAAGGGAGACGAGCACCGTGTGGCGTAGCAAAGGTGAGGTCCTTCATCAAAGGCTGCTGAGAGCAAGTTGTTGGGGGAGGACAAAGAAGGGCTCTGTCATCAGTAACTGCTTAACGAGAGGAACGAGAGGTGGGCAGTCCCAGCTTTCTGGGTTTGCCCTAACCTGAGTCCTGTGCTGCTTGTGATGGAGGATGAACTATAAATGCAGGGAGCTGTAGAATTGCTGAGGTTAGGTCAGTGGGATGGAGGAAGGATTTCGTGGTGTCGTGTGGCCGGGTTGTAGCAGAGCAGCTGCATTCCCTGCTGGCTGTTCTTCAGTGAAGGAGCAAGAACAGCCAGGAGGGATCAGAGAAGAGGATTGCCCTCCATGTTTCCCATCCCTGGCAGTGGCAGACATTGCAGCTTTCCCTTTGGGCTGTAGAGATGACCATGCTGTTTTACAGAAGTGTTTTCTATTTCCATAGCTGCGAGTCATAGCACACCTTACCGAGCGGCTCCAAGTGGGAGGCGTGCTGGTTCCGTGTCCCGTGGAACGATGCCGTTCCTCTTGGGAAAGGAGTGCCCTGAAGAACGCCCGTGCATTTGTGGCAGCACTGTTTTGTAGGATTTCTCATGGGATGAAATGAATTGGCTTTTTGTAGTTGTCACGGTTTGCACCTCATTCACCCACTGCACGACTGCGGGGGGGGCTGAGGCAGTGCTGGGGCCGCGTGGCTCTGCTCTTAATGTGCAATTCCAGCCTTAAGAACCTTTGTCTTGGAGCAGAACTCGCACCCCCCAGCGGCGTTCTGGTGGTGGACTCAGTTACCCAAACCAGAACCGAATGACTTCAGAAGAGAGGAAAAGAAAGCGACCAACTTTGCAGAGGGCTGCGCAGCGACTTGGCTGGAACATGGGAACCCAGCAGGGCAGCGAGGAGCTGCTTGCTTGGGCCTAGGGCATGCTCGTGGTCTGCCTTTAAATCCTCACCACCTTGCTATCAGAAATAACAAAAATATTCCCGTGTGTGTTTTTCATTCAGCTCCAACAGTGGAAACAGCTTTTTTTTATATATCCAGAGACATCAGAGAATCCTGCTCGGGTACTTCCTTCAAATCAGCCTTCAGATTTGAGGTGGCTCTTAGTGGTACGAACGCACTCGTGTTAAGAGGCTTTCAGAGGTTCTAAGTGCTTTGAAACTGATAAAGCTCGGCTTGAAAAATCAGAACGAGCTGTCATTTGAAGGCGACTGAAGTGCATAATTTCAGTGCGTCATTCAGTGGTAAAACACCCACACGTGACATGCTAGGGTCCGTGTTTCCCTAGACGCGTCGTGCGCGCCGGTCACCCTCGTCCTGCCCTCGTTTCTCACGCTGTTTTCTGCCCCACGAAGGGCGATGCTTCCTCCTCTTGGCTCCGTGACCTCCACGAGGGCCCACGTCCTCGAGCGTTTCCATTTTCACCTTCATTCGGCGCGGTTGTGTGCCCGCAGGTACCCCAACACCGCCTGCGAGCTGCTGACCTCGGACGTGCCCCAGATCAACGACAAGCTCGGCGGGGACGAGACGCTGCTCAACATCCTCTACGACTTCTTGGATCACGAGCCACCCCTGAACCCACTGCTTGCCAGCTTCTTCAGCAAGACCATCGGGAACCTCATCGCCAGGAAAACGGAGCAGGTAGCGGCTCGGTTCGCGGGCGCTGGTCTGTCGGTGCCGTTGGTGCGGCCTCGTATTTTAGAGCTGAAGAAGAGCATTAAGTGTTGAGGGTTGGAACGGAAACGTGGGCTTTGGGAAGTTCTTCGTGCTTCCTTGCTTGGGGAATTGCTCGCTCGTTCGGACACCGTCGCGTCGTTTTTGTTTTATGATGGCTCTAAAGCTTTGATTTTTGTACCGAAGTGGATTGGTGCTTGCTCATAAGGGGTTGGTACATCCTGTCATGACCACCCACCGTCTCCTTGTTTCATAAATAGAGCCTCAGCCCATAAAAGGGGCACTGGAATTGTGCTGCGCAGTGTTTTAGGGGAAGACACACGTTCCAATTCACAGCTGATTTTTAACATGGAGAAGAACATCAGAAAGCTGTAATGGAAAAAAAACTTGTCTAGCTACACTAGTTCCTCAGTACTCTTATTTCTGTGGGGCACGGGGGAAAGAAAAGAGAGCTAAAAAGGTTTCATTTCATGCTGCCTTGAAGCAGGAGCGCTATCCCAGGTGCTCTCTGAGAGGGCTCAGCCCGTGAGCTGCTTGGCAGCCGGCCCGGTTGGTTGAGGCAAGAACAGGGAGCGTAGGAAACGCGGCGGTGTCGCATCTCTTTGTCGCTCTGGCAGCTGGTGATGATGTTTCTGTTTGCAGGTGATCGCGTTTCTAAGGAAAAAAGACAAATTCATCAGCCTGGTGCTAAAGCACATAGACACATCAGCCATGATGGACCTGCTGCTCCGTCTGATCAGCTGCGTGGAGCCCGCGACGCTACGGCAGGAAGTGCTGAACGTGAGAACGTGCTTCCTTTTTCTTTTCCAGACGGGGATCAGGGTTGTTTGTTTGTGGAAGGGATGTCACTCTCTTTGTCAGTTGTTTTGAGGGCGGATCTGCTCCTCTGAGAACTGCTTTGCCAAACGCTGGGGTCGGCGTGTTGGGTGCATTGGGCCTGCAGCCCTTCTGAGGCCTAGCCAGCAGGACGAGCCCCGCTTGGTCTCCAGCAGTAAAGGATTTTCAGCTCCTTTTTCCATACAGCAACCAGTATTTACGTCAGCTGTTTTTGCTGTAGGGCTTTGACAAAGGAAATTCATAATTTGTCCCAGCGTTCTGAATTTCAGACGAATCATTTGGGGCAGCAATTGGTTTAATCCTGCGCTCTTTTCAAGTGTGTTATGTGACTTTTGGAGGTGATATCCCATGCGGCCTCCTCCCCCTTCCTCTCTCACATGCTGCCTGGTGAAGCATCTCACCGAGGCGCTGTTTGCTGTACAGGTAGGGCAAGTTTTCTCCCTGGGTGAGGCTGCCTCGTCCCCTTTCTTGCGAGCAGCTTTGTAGGATTGGAGGAGTGAAGCCCACTTTGGCTCCCTGGCAGTGCACCAGAGGAGCGTTGTGCCGTGTGGAAATCTGCACCTTGTCTCTGAAGCCCACAGCAGGATTTGTATGTTTGGCAAGCTGTGCTGCCCAAGTCTTCTGTGTCCAGAGCACTGAGCACAGCACACTGTGCAGAGCCGCGCGACAGCTGCTCACGTTGCAGTAGCACAGCGTAGCAATTACCAGGGTAATGCGATTATTTCTCCTTCTGATGTTAAAGTAACGTTTTAACTGAGCAGCATTTTTGTTGATCATAGAATCATGGAATTGCTCAGGTTGGAAAGGACCTTCAAGGTCATCAAGTCCCAACCGCAACCCAACCATCCTGCCCTAACTCCAACAACCCACTGCTAAATCGTGTCCCCGAGCACCACATCCAAATGATTTTTAAACACATTGAGGGATGGTGACTCCACCACCTCCCTGGGGAACTTGTTCCAGTGCTTCACAACCCTTTCTGTACAGAAGTTTTTCCTGATCTCCAACCTAAACCTCCCCTGGTGCAGCTTGAGGCCATTTCCCCTTGTCCTGTCCCCTGTCACCAGTGGGAAGAGACCAGCCCCACTGTCCCTGCAATCACCTTCCAGGTATTTGAAGAGAGCAATGAGGTCTCCCCTCAGCCTCCTCTTCCTCAGACCAAACAGCCCCAGTTCCTTCAGTCTCTCCTTGTAGGCCATATTCTCCAATCCCTTCCCCAGCCTTGTTGTCCTTCTTTGGACCTTCTCCAGCACCTCCGTGTCCTTTCTGTCCTGAGGTGCCCAAATCTGAACCCAGCACTCAAGGTGAGGCCTCACCAATGCTGAGTGCAGGGACAGGATGATTTCCCATGTCCTGCTCACCACCCCATTCCTGATTCCTTGTTGGATGGATGGCTTTCATCCGGGAGGCTTCCAAAAATCCAGGCTTCCAAATAACGACCATCCATGAACAGCCGCGTATGTTTTAACCCTTCCTGTTACCTGAATTCCACCTGTTAAAAGATTTCACGACCCCACAGAAGGCTTGTTTGCAATCTTTACAGGAGGAGAAAGATTACTACAGTTCTGTACCTGCACTGTTCCTCCTTTTATTTCCAAACGCTGTGCCAGCAGTTGCATGCAATGCTTGAAGGTTTGCGTAGCTCTGCTGGGCGGTACCTGAGGAGGTCTGATGTTACAGCAGGGCCTCCAGGTTAGTCTCCAGCTGCTTCTGAAGTGGAGTATGAGCACCAAAACGTGCCACAAAGTGCCTTCTGTATTTGCCTGACATAGCAGAAGCTGGAAATGCTGTCCAAGAAAAGTTTGAGCGGTGTTTCTTGTTACCCCTTCGGAAGTGCTGCTCTTGAGGGTCCATCCTCGTGAAAATTTCACCCACCTTGGTGGGTGTGAAATGACCACTTCTCCACCTGATGCTGCGATGCTGGTGGAAGCTTTCCCCGAGCTTCAGCTGGGTATTTGTAGCACTCGCTGTGTTGGACAGCATCGGATTTACGAAGGTAGGATCTTACAGCTTCAGTTAAACCGAATGCTGCTCTGCGTAACAAGCCTCACAGCATAGAATCATAGAATCATAGAACGGCTTGGGTTGAAAAGGACCTCAAAGATCAT
>NC_034409.1:685982-710223 GCF_002078875.1 Numida meleagris
GGGTCGCCAACCACCAGCCCAGGCTGCCCAGAGCCACGTCCAGCCTGGCCTTGAATGCCTCCAGGGACGGGGCATCCACCACCTCCTTGGGCAACATCACCGGTGAGCAGCCGGTGTCCAAGCAGCAGATCTGGCTGCTGAGCGAGTTCCTCGTTCCTTGCAAAGGGAGCCCAGTGCCATGCTCACCCCCTCTTTCCATGCTGCATTTCAGGCACGCTCCTTGAGGAAGCCTCTTCCTCCTTACCTGCTGTCACTGTGCCATTGTGCTGTTCTGTAAGCACGCATCTCCTGCAGATGGAAGAGGTTTTTTTCCTACACTGCCAGCTTCCAGGATGGAAATCCCCATCCTCTAATTCCTGTGCAGTGCCTGACTCTCCCTTCTTCCATGCAAAACGAGGGTCCAGGAAACGCTGAGCCTTTCCACACTGCAAAAAAAAAAAAACCTGCTTAAATTCATGACGTTGTCTTCTTAGCACTCCTGCACATCCTGCACATGGCCACTGTGGCTGTGCTGATCTGGGAGTCCCTGCAGTTTCTAGCAGTGCCTCCAGGCCCTCTTCCCTGCCCACCCCCCATTGCAGCCATCCCCTGGACTTTGGAACTTTGTGAGGGGACATAGAACTTTGAGAGGTAAAAATTGCTCTGATAACAGAGATTGCTGTGGCAGGGATTTCTCCACTCAGTAAAAATAGGCTGAAATACCACTGTGCCGTATCTACGGAGGCTGCCACATGAAGAAAGGAAACCTGCAGGAAAAAAGGAATGCCAGTTTTTGTGATCAGAGCTACGCAACGTGTTTCTGCTGTGGGAATACCTGGAGGTGGCAGTCAGAATCTGGGCTCGTACTCATGGGGTGTGTAAGTGATGATGAAAACGAAGCACGGAAGCCTACCACAGGGGTGAGCAGTCTCATTGTTGGAGAGATTGCTGTGGGCATCGCTGGTAGGCTGCAGCTGGTTGGGTTTTTTTTGTGCTTTTTTGTTTTAAGTTATAAATGAGGAGATTCTCGTTAACCTCGATGACGCCGTTTTGCTCATTGAGAGCTGCCTTAGCTGTCATGGGAAGAGCTCAGGCTAAGGGTTTGGAAGAAGGAGTTCAGTAGTCATATCCAAGCACGTGGAGATGAGAAGAGATGCTTGCAGGCCAAGCGAGCAAACGGGGAATGGGCACATGCCTTGTCAGTGCATTGGAGATGGAAAGGCAACACGTGGAGGAGGCATGGCGGGCACCAGCTCCGCTGCGTGGGCTTGGGAAGGGCCCAAGGGAGGTCAGTTCTGAAGGGAGGGGTTCTTAAGGAAACCTAGGAAGGAGAAGTGAAGAAACCAGATGTGAACACACAGTCTTGAACGCCGTCCCTCGTTTCGCAGCTGCATGCTGGAAGGGCATTGGGGCAGCTGGAGGGTTGGGGGGTTAATATGGGATTCCAGAAAGGAGGCACTGAGAGCAGTGATGGTGGGGTTTGTTCTAAGTCAGACGTATGTCACACTCAGCCTGGCACTGGAGGAGACCTGGAGGAAGGTGGTTAGAGCAAAGCTGGTAAGGGATCGGCGCGAGGATGCAGCGTGGTTCAGCACTGGGCTTGTGTTGGCTGGATTTCGTCTCGAGGGCCTTTTCCAGCTGAAGTTGTTCTATAATTCTGTGCTGGTTGAAGTTACGTGACTAGATAACAAGAAGTAGTGTCGAAGGGGAGAGGAGATGCGCAGAGCTTTCTTGTGAAGGTGGGAGGCTGTTTGTTTCCTCCGTGACTCATCTGGAGAGCGATGGAAGATAATATCATTGCAGAAACCTCCAACGTTATTTTCCTTCTAATTATGGTTTGGTCAGTCGTTTCCAAAGCAACTAAGAATGCATTAGCTTGACGGATGTGGCTGATTGGTGTGATTGATGTTACACCCTCAGCCATTTGCCTGGGGCGAAGACCATTAGGAGCTGGGCTGAAGATGGACTGAGGAGCTGAGCTTGTGGGTGGAGCTGGGAAGAGGGGAGCTGGAAGGTGTTTCTTGCAGGTGGCGTGCTTAGTTTGCATGTGGTCAAGGGATCAGGGTGAAGTGCTGGCTTGAGTTAGCAGGAGGAAGTCTGTGGTGTGGAGTAGGGCAGGGAGATGAGCTGTTATAACAGCATGGTCGAAGCTGGAGCTGCTTGGTGTACACAGCAGTGGCTGTAAGAATAGGAAGTGGCAGCAGAAGGACTTGCTGATAGTTACGCTCCTGCTGCTTCAGATGAGATAGCATTTATGACTGCTCTGTTTTATGACTCATCGTATTTTCCAAAGGTATTTAGGTTTTCGGTTCCGTTGGCAGGGCGGACGTTCTGGTGGTCATGAAGACACCTGTATCTGAAAAGGGTTTGGAATGAGATGGTTTTCAAAGTCCCTTCCAAGCCAGACCAGCTTGTGACTGTGTGATTCTATGACCTGTGCCTGGGGGAGATCATGTATTGCCTGTGTATTTGATTCTAAGATAGAAGGAAAGGGCTCTGTGTTATGCCAGCCTTCTCAAGGATCCTCTTGTTCTGAATGCTGTGATACCAAGCAAGGATTTTCTTTTCCCTTCCTTTCCCTCCAGTGGCTTAATGAAGCAAGAATTATTCAGAGACTTGTGGAGCTGATCCATTCAAGCCAGGACGAGGACGTGAGTATCGCAAGACTTGAGCTTTGTGTTTGTGGGTAGTGGGTCCTGGAAGGTCCCGAAAAACCTGTCTTTGCTTCTGGGTTGAACAGGACCTCAAAGATCATCGAGGTTCAATCCCCTGCTGAGTGCAGGGTCGCCAACCACCAGCCCAGGCTGCCCAGAGCCACGTCCAGCCTGGCCTTGAATGCCTCCAGGGACGGGGCATCCACCACCTCCTTGGGCAACCTGTGCCACTGCCTCACCACCCTCGGGGTGAATGGCCCATTATGTGCCCATTATATGTGGGCTTTTTTTTTCTTTTTTCTCTTTCCATAATTTTCACAAACCATCTGAGCCGACAGTTCTAATTCTGTGGTTTGGTTTCCTGCACAATGGTTTGGGTGCTGAGTGCCACCTGCGATGGGGAGGAGGCACGTCGGGTCTCTGGCTTGCAGCTTGCAGTGAGATGGGCACAAGGCCTTTGTTACCAGGTTCCTGCGAGTTCCAAGAGCAGAGTGAGCTGGGTTGCACCTGGTTCTTTTGGGGCACGGTTCCCTCTGCAAACTGCAGCAAAAATTGCCCCCTCTGAGGGAATGAATGGGAACTGACCTGGTGAAAGTTGAAATGCAGCCGTCACTTTGTGGAATCTTCGACTGCCTTTAACTGTTTTGTTCAGGAAGATCCTCTCTTAGGTTTTAAAATCTATTAATGCTTCTAATAATTCAACGTTACCTGTAGGAGATGACTAATTTAGAGCATGGCAGCACTTGTACTGCGACGTTAAAAGTTTCTCTGACGGCCAGAATGAGGCAAGTTGTGAAGCCAGCACTGACATGCGCTCTTGTGTCATTTACAGAGGCAATCAAACGCTTCCCAGACCCTGTGTGATATCATCAGATTGAGCAGAGACCAGAGCAATCAGCTGCAGGATATACCTGAGCCTGATCCACTTCTCACCGCACTGGAATCGTAAGTACTGCTCTGCTTGTTGCTAAACCAGCTGCTGTCATTTCCTGCTAGCTGGGTGGGAGCACAGCCGTGTGTGGTAAGCAGCCACGAGCCTTTGCCTAACTCCTGACATTTATCCCAGGCATTAAATGTTGCTTCTAAGCCGGGCTGGCACTTGGCCACCTCTGCTGAGATTTGCAGGGTTTGTAGCCCCGTGTGAGCACAGGTTGGGGTTGATGATCCGTAAAGCTCGCAGGCAAAGCAATGCCAGTGGGTGTGCTAACGTCTCACAGTGGATTCAGTGAGAGGTGACCCGTGGTGGTGGTGGTAGTTGAGGGGAAACCCACAAAGGCAACTCTTCCCATTCCCGTGTTTCTTCGTTAGCGCCGCGTGCGGCTCAACATGAAGGGCTTCAGTCACATTTGGCCAAGCAGTGATTTCCCCCTGTCCTTAAGCGTGTTGTGCTGCATAGACAGCCTTCAGGTCCTCCAAGTGCTGATCTTCAAAATGGGGAAGAAAATGCTGGGACAACAGGAAGAGTTCCCTCAGTGTAGCACTCTGTGCGTGTCGCTCGGCGCAGTGTTTTGTACGGGGCATTGTCAGCTCCTCTTCCAAACCTTTCTGAGGTCAGCTCACGCACTCTGGATGCCCTCTGGCATGCTGCTTCTTGCTCCTGAACCCAACACCACGCAGAGATTTCTTGACCTCCAAAGACCTTGGATTGCATGCCCTCCTGCAGAGATCAGCTGCTGCCGAGATGCTGCGTCACCAAAGAGCGTCTCCATCTGCTTTTATTCTCCACATATGGTTGAACCCTGAAGGAAATAACCCCGCACACTTGGAAAACATCTCTGATCATTCAGCAAGTTGTCCCGTTTGTTTGGGGCAGTAGAGCTAGCCAATGAAAACTGAGGTCTCCGTGCACCAGCGGGCACCTGCAGCCATCAGAGTCCTCCAACTGTGACCTCCAGGGGCTGTCACCACCTCTCAGAAGCACTGTGCACTGCTGTAATTAGCGGAGGCATGTCACGGGGGAGATGTGTAATTGGCTTTATCATTTCCTGGCTTCCGATGGGCAGTCAGGATTTGTGGATAGAGATGTCATCTCTTTTGAGGCCTGGTAGTTTGACAGGAAAAGGCAGAGAAGCTGTTTTGCTTTGTCAACTGTTTTGGCACGTTTGCACGTCACCTCGTGTAAATTGCATGAAGGTGATGGGTCAGCACGGTGATCACGGGAGTGGAATCTGGTGAATCCCATCATTTGGAAACTGTTGGTGAGTGTCAGCATTAACATGACATTAAGCAAGGTTCCTTTAGGCCTAAAGGGATCGTGTTGATGGGAACGGGATGGAACAGAAGACTTGAATAGGACAGCATCTCTAAGTAGGGCTTAACATTCTTCTTTATGAGTGCTCATTTCTGTGACGCTGCCGTCTGCTTCTCCTGGCTCAGAGCTCAGTTCCTGTGCACAAAGGGCTGAGGTGGTGTGTGATGTGCAGACAGCACATGTGCTGCACACAGACACCGATGGAAAGGCGTGCTGGATCTTCCACAGGCCTGAAATACAAGCCTGCCTCTGTGAGGAGCATTTCCTTGATTGTACCTGCAGAAATGAGGCAGGCCTGGTCTTTTGTCCCGCAGTGGTGGTTTGTTACCGGGTAGCACAGTGTTGGGTCGTTGGCATAGTCAGCATCGTAGAATCACAGAGCCATTAAGGTTGGAAAAGAGCTCTGAGATCATGGAGTCCAACTCCAGCCCACTCCCACCGTGCCCACGGACCATGTCCCCAAGTGCCACATCCCCACGGTCCTGGAACACCCCCAGGGACGGGGACTCCCCACTGCCCTGGGCAGCCTGTGCCAGTGCTGACCGCTCTTTGGAGCACAGATTGCTCCCAGATTCCAACCTGACCCTCCCCAGCGCACCGTGAGCCCATCCCCTCTCGTCCCATTGCTGCTCCCTGGGAGCAGAGGCCAACCCCGCATCGCCACAACCTCCCGTCAGGAGTGGGAGAGAGAGGTGAGCTCTCCCTGAGCCCCTCTGTCCCATTCCTGCAGCGCTGCGTGGAGTTGGTGTGACTGAAGTGCAGCACACAGCGCTTGGGCTCGTTGGAGCTCATCCCCATTGGCCAGCCCCAGTACTGACGCCTGGGGAGCACCGCTTGTGACTGGATTGAGCTCCATCCATCACCACAGTTGCCTTTCCCCAGTCTTGGAAACCCTCAGCACCTCATCAGGACTGAACAGCTCTGGAGCCCAGCAACTCTGGGCTCAGCTTTCCTCTGCTGGGTTGTTCCGTGCACAGCGCAGGGCTGCACCGCGTGCCATGGTGCGCTCGCTCTGGACCTTCTCCTTTCTCATCTGGACCTTCTCCTTTCTCTGTAGCTCAGCAGAGGGATGCAGAGCTGCGCTCGGGGCTGCCCATGGTGGGAGCCTCTGGGATAGAGCTCCATCCGAGCTCCTTGGCTGCACAGGGCTTGCAGAGAGCTGCAGTCAGAGGTTTGGCTCGTCCTGCACTCAGAGCATCTTCAGCTGCTGCTCCATCTCCCTTCCTCTCCCTCCCAGTCGCCCTCTTCTGTGGTTTTCTTTCTTGCAGTCACGTTTTCAACGCGCCACCTGCATTTCCCCGAGATAAAGAGGAATGGTTTTGCACTTTCAAAAAGCGTTTCTGAAAGTCGTTACGCCGCTTCGTTATGTCGGAGGAGAAACATTCTGAGCAGCAGAGACTTCTTGCACCGCGCGTCTCCCCGGCTGTCAGGTGGCTCGTGCCTTTCCAGGGAGCTCTTCCAAGCGTTACCAGTGACCTTTCTGATCTATGAATTGTGAATTAATCATCACTTCAGGCCACCAGGAGCCATGGCCAGGGTCATACACATTTCATGGCACGTGGCAGATAGCAGAGAGAAGAGTGGGCTGTTACCCTGTGCTGGTTGTTTTTGAATTCTAAGGTGGTCTTGGAGTGTCAGCATCATGTTTAAATGCCAGCAAAGCGCAGTGTTGTCATTCATTCTGACTTCAGCATCCTTCAGTACCGCGCTTGGGGGTCCCCCCACCTGCCCCTGATGCTCTCAGGGTTTGGAAAGCGTCTTACCTTGCTTTAAAGGCTCAAGGAGAAGGTGAATGGCTTTGAATATTTCAAGGGGGTAGTAGCTAAGACTAATAAAAATAAACACCTTATTTCCAATTTGCTTTTGTTGGCCTCTGCTGCCAGGTCCTGGATCCCACTGGGTCAGTGGCAGATGACACGGGTCAGCTTCCAGTGGTTTTTTGCCTTTCTCCTGGGATTCTGGTGGATAATTTTAGCCTATGAGCTAATAGCTTCGTGTTGTCTCTCATAAATTAAACGAACAGAGTTAATACTTTGATTGTCTCCCAGTGTATGAGAAGAGTTTTGCCTTGTCAGTACCACGTTTCGGGTTGGAGTCTCAATGTCTGTAACGAGCCCTTGCCTTAGTGATGAGGAAGCAAGTTCCTAAACCTCGTGTAGAGCCATTCTTGTCTCTACTGAGTGCAAACTTCTTCTCAAGAAAACCCAGCCGTGGATATTTTTGTGCTTAGAGCCGCTGCTGAATTTGACTAATGCTGCAAACGTGTCTGTGCTGACCCATAGGCAGGAATGTGTGGAGCAACTCCTGAAGAACATGTTCGACGGGGAGCAGACTGAGAACTGCATAGTGAACGGAACGCAAGTTCTTCTCACGTTGCTGGAAACGAGGCGCTCTGGGTAAGTCAGCACGCTCCCTTCCCCACGAGAGCAACGTTAGGAATTCAAATCTAGTTTTAATTAAGGAAAGAAGCGAGCACGAGAGGGGTTGGTGTGGTGGTTCTGTTTGTTGGTTCCATGCCGTTGGCAGCTGCGCCCTTCTCTGGGCTCCTCCAGTTCTCTGGCACCTGCGCCTGTTACTGGCACCCCAAACCAGTCTGAGATTCCGTAGCAGAGATTAAAGCAGAGCAAATGCAGAGTGCACAGCACGCATCGTCTGCGGTGATGTCAAGACGGCGACGTCGGTCTCATTTGGTTTCGGAGAAATAAAAAAAGTTTCCCCTTTTTATTTCTTCTTATGGAGGTAGGGGAGAGAAACAGCAAAGGGGAGGTCTGGGGAGGAAGGGAGACGCTGAGAATCTCACTTTTTTAAAAAGGAGGATATAAAAGTGAAGAAGATGCTGGAAGATGAGGAAGAGTTAACAGGGAGAAACAGACAGAAGATAGCATGGGGCCAACAGGTGGTTGGACAGTCACGCACGACTCCAGCTGAAGCTCCTGCTTCTCCTGTGTCTTGTGCCCTGTGTCTGAGGGTTTGTGAGTTCCAGACGTAGGGGTGCCCATGGAGGCTGCTGGTGCCTTGCTGAAATGAGAGCATTTCTCTTATTCCAGCGTGAGACTGTGCTATTGGAAGGGACTACTGATAGAATCGTGGAATCATAGAATTGCTCAGGTTGGAAAGGACCTTCAAGATCATCAAGTCCAACCGCAACCCAACCATCCTGCCCTAACTCCAGCAACCCACCGCTAAATCCTGTCCCCGAGCACCACATCCAGATGGGTTTTAAACACATTCAGGGATGGTGACTCCACCACCTCCCTGGGGAGCCTGTTCCAGTGCTTCACAACCTTTTCTGTACAGTTTTTCCTGATCTCCAACCTCAACCTCCCCTGGCGCAGCTTGAGGCCATTTCCCCTTGTCCTGTCCCCTGTCACCAGTGAGAAGAGACCAGCCCCGCTCTCCCTGCAATCACCTTCCAGGTATTTGAAGAGAGCAATGCGGTCTCCCCTCAGCCTCCTCTTCCCCAGACTAAACAGCCCCAGTTCCTTTAGTCGCTCCTCGTAGGCCATATTCTCCAAGCCCTTCCCCAGCCTGTTGTCCTTCTTTGGACCTTCTCCAGCACCTCCATGTCCTTTCTGTCCTGAGGTGCCCAAATCTGAACCCAGCACTCGAGGTGAGGCCTCAGCAATGAGTACTTCCCTAGTCCTGCTCACCACCCCATTCCTGATCCCAGCCAGGATGCCATTGGCCTTCTTGGCCACCTGGGCATGCTGCTGGCTCACATTCAGCCCATGTCCATCAACACACCAAGCTCCCTTTCCGTCAGGCAGCTTTCCAGCCACTCCTCCCCAAGCCTGTAGGGTTGCCTGGGGTTGTTGTGAGCAAAGTGCAGGACCCGACCCTATTGAAACTCATACAGTTTACCTTGGCCCATCGATCCAGTCTATCCAGGTCCCTTAGAGCTGTGGGCCTGACTGGTTGCTTAGTATCCTAGGTGCGCTTCTGGAACGCTTGTTACCATTTTTAACAAATGTTTATAAGCACTCAGTGGCACAATTGACTCCTCAAATATCTGTGAAGTTTGAGAAATGGGGAAGCGCTGCAGTAATTTGTCAGCTCTGCAGACAGCTTCTCCTCTGGCTTCCCACTCGTCTCATTCACAATTTTGATTACGTGAATATCACCTTGCAAAAAGCCTAATAATGTGGTTACACACATATCTTCAGTGGCTGTCAGTATTCCTCACATTCAAGGTTATTTTTCAAGAGAAAATAGCCAGCATGGACATTGTGACCGGCGAGCATTTTAAGGTTTGGCCAGACCTTGACTCTCACGTTTCGTTTGTTGCAGGGTGGAAGGACTGATGGACTCATACACTCAGGGATTTGAAAGGTCTTACACTGTCAATAGCAGCATCTTACACGGCATTGAACCGAGGCTAAAAGATTTCCACCAGCTGCTGCTCAGCCCTCCCAAGGTAACGTGGCTCAGCCTTCCTCCAGAGCAGACAGCTGCTGGTTGGACCTGGGGGTTTCCTCTTCCTTACTCTTGGGCTTGGTGGGTATTTTCTGAAGGCACCACGTGCTGGCCAGGCAAACTCGACCTTAAATGAAGGATTCACACTTCAGGTCTGCAATTTGGGCACTTAGGAAGTAGGTGGTGGGATTTGGAAGGCAGCGCAGCGCATCCAAGTGAAGCCAACAGCAGAAGGGACGTGGCTGATGGCTTCCATGGAGGTGGCGAGGGGGCACAGAGAGGGGAACTTGGAGCTTTGGTCTCATCAGTTTGGGAAGTACAGACCTCACGGTGCTCACAGGACGCTGTTGGCCGAGCGGGAAGATGCCCTAGGTTTACCTGCAGAGAAGTGTTTGTGGAAGAAGATGAGGTGGTTATATTTAGCCCAACACTCGCTCCTCAGCACGGGGGGGGAAGCGTTGACCTTCGTTGAGGTTCTCCATCTCCGTTTCTCTGGTAGAAAACAGCAATCCTGACCACAATCGGCGTCTTGGAGGAGCCCCTGGGGAACGCTCGTCTTCACGGCTCTCGCCTGATCGCTGCTCTGCTCCACACAAACACTCCCAGTATTAATCAGGAACTATGCAGACTCAGTACCATGGATTTATTACTTGTGAGTAACGCGGCGTGCCGCTGCAAGTGGTGGTGGTGGGGAATGGCTCCAGCCCGAGGGCGTTTTTGCTTTTCCTTTCATCTGTCCGGGGCGAGGTGATTTATGCCATGTGTGCCAGTCACCTCATTTCCCAAACCTGCTGAAAGAAGGAAGGTGACCAAGCAGTTCCTGGGGCAGTGTTCTAACATCACTCGATTGCCCAAAGTGGGAAGAGGTGTCGAGAGTGAATGTTTCCGTTTCTCGTTTTTGTTCCAGGACTTATTTTTTAAATACACGTGGAATAATTTTTTGCATTTCCAAGTGGAATTGTCCATAGCAGCTATTCTCTCACACTCTGTGCAAGAGGGAAGAACTACTGCGAATGACCTAGAAAGCAGAGAAGAGGTGCTGAATGGAAACGTGACCACAGAGAACCAAGAAACTCCGGAAAACAACACCGAGAATATCATGGTTACTCATGTGAGTCCGGCCACGTCCCATGGGAATTTGAGGCTGGTCGATGCAGTCTGAACCTGCATTAAGGGGGAGATGACAGGACAAACTGTCCAAGAGCATAGAATTCGTGTAGGAGCGTGTAGATATCGTTTGGTTCTGGTGGGATCTGCATTTACTTTTGTGAATGCATTGTAGCATCCAGTTACAAAATAAATGCGCCGTCCCTCTCATGCATCCATCGCATCTCAGGGCTTGGAATCCCTTTTTTTGTTCCATTTTTGGGTAAAGGCACGTGGAACATTCGCACACCCCAAAAAATGGTGGTGACTGCAACCAGCTAGCCACATTTTAGCTTCTCTGTTGCGGCCCTAATGGCGAAAACTTTTAGTTCTGTTTGTGAAATGACAGCAGCGTTCTTCATTGCTGCTCTCGTGAAGCCCAGAACTGGCTGAAGGTGCTGGTAGGTTTTGCTGTTTTCCTTGGATCCTCTGAATAAAAAAAAACAGGGAGAAAGAAGAGACTTGAGCTCTTGAGAAAGATAAGGGCTGAACGTGAAGTTCTCGCTCAGTCGGAGTGGAGGAGTGGCCAAGAGTCCCTGCAGTTCAGTGCAGGATTCTGAAGGCGTTGAGTCTTTGGCAAACTTTTGAAATCCTCTCTTTTCTCTTTTTATCTCCAGTTGTTCCAGAAGTGCTGCCTGGTGCAAAGGATACTGGATGCCTGGGAAGCCAACGACAAAATACAGTAAGTGAAGGGTTTTGGGGCTCAGAAGGCCACGTTTAAGGCTGCAGGCCTTGAGTATTCCCCCACAATATCACTTCAATTATTTAAAACCCAGATTTGTTTACCCTTTGGAATTCGGGTTATTGAAAAACAAGCTCCTCAGATAGGCGTCATGTGAAAGCGTGAGGGTTTTTTTAGCATTGGAAACAGCTCAACCCAAATACACGACGCGCTTCTTTCTCGGGAAGTATTCCGTAGTGTTTTCACTTGGGTTATTTTTTTTTTCCCTCTGTAAGTGCACAGTTCTATTTCCCTGGAGTGAGCAACTGTGTAGAAATAGGCCGGCGAGCTGCCTTGCCCCAGATCGCACGTTTAATATTCTAACTGTACAAAACCCTGGATTTTCTGCTGATTGCTGGGAGAGCGGAAGAATTTTTAGGATAAACATCAAAACCAGCGCAGATTGAAGTTCCCCAGGCTCCCGTTTCTTTGCCCATCTGAATGATGTGGCCCTCCCTCTCTGTTTTAAGCTTTGAGAGCTGCAGTCCTGCTGTCATTCCTTCCTGCTCACTGTCGGTCCTCTGGGAAGTAGAATTTAAGATCAGTGAAGTCTGCTCAGCAGCACGGGCAGGAAGCAGCAGTTTGCTGCAGCACATCTTTGCCTGCCTCCACGTTCCTGTAGGTGCAGTAACCACTGAGTGTGGTGTGGTTGATAGGGAGTCGATGACTGCTGAAATCAAAGCTCATTCTGCACGCTGGCCACCTTGCTAAGAACTTCTTAAAATACTCTGTTGGTCCTCCCAGAGTGTGCAACCATAGGCAGAGCGTTGCTGGGGAGCGCTTTTATCATCGTGCACTTCTGAGAAAGTCGAGCTTTGCAGGTTTGCTGAACAAAGGTGCATTTTTATAGGGAGGAATAGGAGAGTGCTGCTGTTCCTGCGAGGGCTCGGGGCTGCTGACTGCTGGCCTGGGGTGGGGGACCACAGCTCTGCCTCCAAAAGGCTGTGGCTTCGCTCTGGAAACTTATTTCCAGGTGTTAATTTGATGGGAATAGTTCTACGCTCTGCATTCGGGGTGCAGGTTAGAGGGCTGTCCCTTCCTGCAGTTACAGTTACCCTTATTCCTTTGAGCTTTGCTCTGCCTTCAGCTCCAGCTGCTGCACACAGCGAGGACGGGACTCGAGATGGAATTCCCATCTCGTTAGCGTCTGAGGAAAAATGGAAATGTTCCGTGCCGTGTTAGCAGCTGGGAAGGAAGGCTTTGCTTTCAGCTGGAGACGCAGCAGTGTCTTAGCTGGAAACTGCTCGTCGTGCTGCTCCCGAGGGCTTTGTGCTCCTCTGCTTTGTTTCCCACCCGCCAATGTTATTTGTGGCCGCGACGTGAATTCTTTCTGCCGTGTTTTCCTTGTTGGAAATGGCACTGGCCTTTCGGTGAATCGAAGCCCTGCATTCCCTTAACATTCAAGCCAATGACAGAGCACCTCTTGCCATCTCCTCCTTCTCCATACGTGAAAACGAGCAGGTTTGCTCTGGGTGGACTCACCCCGTGCCCTGCCTGCATCCATAGAGGTGTGCTGCCACTTTGCCCTTGCCGTGCTGCCTGGGGTCTGCTGTTACCTTTGTGCTTCTCTCTGCAGGGCAGAAGGGGGAATGAGGCGAGGCAACATGGGCCACCTCACCCGCATCGCCAACGCCGTGGTGCAGAACATGGAGAAGGGCCCCATGCACACCCAGATCAGTGAATTCATCAAAGGTAGGTTTCTCTGCACCGCTGGTTTTCCCTCAGGGAAATAATCCTTTGGGGAAAGGCTTGTTGCCCTTTGTTTTGTGAGCTTGCTGAAGGAAAAGGCTTTCTCGTTAAGCACCGTGCATTCACGTAAGGTAAAAGAGCGCTTTGACCAAACTCAGCTGCTCTTTGCTTTCACGCAATCCTTGCAAAATTGTCGGGATTTTGCTTTTACACCTGGAGGCTGAAGGTCCCCACATTGTACCAAAGAGTGACTTTGTTTCCCAGAGCTACCTGAGGACTGCAGAGGGAGGTGGGAGAGCTTCGTAGAAGAGACGCTGACGGAAACAAACAGGAGGAATACGGTGGATTTGGTGAGAGCAGTGATGCACGTTTCAGAGGGGTCTGCTGTCTTCTGGATTGTCTTCTGGATTGTCTTGAATAAAAGCAGGCGCGGTTTTCTTCTACTTGACCCTATGAAGTAGGCTCACAAGGGCAGCGTGTCTAAACATGCGTGCTCTGCAGCAGTGCAGCAGCTGCCACACGTGTTGGCAAACTCTGATCCGTGTTTCTGTGTTGCTCACTGGGACAGTTTCTGCCCTCTGGGGACTTTTGTCTTTGAGCGTGTGTTTTTGCATGGAAGTGTTTGAGCTTGCTTAGCTTCCCCTTATGCTCGTTCTCTCTGTTTCTTGCAGGTGAGCACTCACCATCTGCACTCTTCCAGTGAGGATGAAGACATTGAGAGTGCTTTTCCCAATGAACTTTCTCTCCAGCAGGTGAGCTGACAACGCGTTCCTCGCTGCTCCTGGGGAGCTTGCTTTTCTGATTGTCCCTTAATCCTTAGTATGGAGCAGCTTCATTAACTCCACTGTCAGTGCGTTCAGCCTTTCAGCATCTTTCCATTATAGTTACTTAAATGGCAGACTTCAGTCTAGACTCCAGCTGGGAATAAGTTTGATTCAGAGTGCATCCACGTCCCAGATACAGGATGTCTCACCAGTCCCCGTCAGGCACTGCATATTTCTTTCTCTTTTCCTGGTTCTCTGCACGGTAGTGGGTTGAGTGGTCCGGATGCTGTAGATGAGCTGCAGCTCACTGCTGCAGGTCCCAGCCAGCAAGGTGGTTTGTGTCACCTGCCTGCAGTGGAATTGGAGCTGGGAGAGGCTTTCTGCTTCCCCTTGAGCTGTAAAGACGTCTGCTAAAAACTGGAAGAGCCACACTAAGGTGTAAGTGAGAAAAGAGCAGTGAACAGTAGCAGTGAGAGCAGTAAAAAGCCTTGAATTAAGAAGAAATGGGGGAAGATGGAGGTTCACTTGAATTTAGCAAAGACCTCGGGTTCCTCAAAGCCTGGGGAAGGGGCATCAAATATTTGGAAGCAGCTTTGCAGGCTGAAGAACTTAGGCAATCTCCTCCCTGCCATTTTTTGACATGAAGAACATGAAGAGCATTGACAGAAAATAAGAAGTTTCAACCTGTTTAGTAGGAAGCTGCTTCTGGGGATTAGAAAGACAGTCACAGTCTGAAATGTGGTAAAGGGTAAAAAAGGGCCTGAAAGGACTTTGTTGTTATTCCTCTGTCCAGATAATCCTGCTGGCTGCTCTGCCCTTGCAAAGACCTGTGTGGGGTCATGACACAGTGCTGCTATGGGGGTGCGTGGTTGGGGTCCTCGGCTGTGCTTTCTTAGAGTTAAGTGCTTGGCAGAGTTCTTTGGACACCTGCCCAGTAGCTCTTTCTGGGTTCTGTATCTCAGGCCTTCTCCGAGTACCAGATCCAGCAGATGACTGCTAATTTCGTGGATCAGTTTGGCTTTAACGATGAGGAGTTTGCTGACCAGGACGATAATATCAAGTAAGTGTATACAGCTTCAGGAGGCTCATATCTAGCGTTGACACCTCTCTGCATCTCGTCTTTCTCTTGTGGTTTTAAGATCATAGAATCATAGAATGGCCTGGGTTGAACAGGACCTCAAAGATCATCGAGGTTCAATCCCCTGCTGAGTGCAGGGTCACCGACCACCAGCCCAGGCTGCCCAGAGCCACGTCCAGCCTGGCCTTGAATGCCTCCAGGGACGGGGCATCCACCACCTCCTTGGGCAACCTGTTCCAGCACGTCCCCACCCTTGGAGTGAAAAACTGCCTCCTAACATCCAACCTAACCTGCCCAGTCTCAGTTTAAAACCATTCCCCCTTGTCCTATCGCTATCCACTCTCATAAACAATTGTTCCCCCTCCTGTTTATACGCTCCCTTCAAGTCTTGCAAAGCCACAATGAGGTCTCCTCGGAGCCTTCTCTTCTCCAAGCTGAACAAGCCCAGTTCCCTCAACCTTTCCTCATAGGAGAGGAGCTCCATCCTCTGCTCATCTTGGTGGCCTCCCCTGAGCTCGTTCCAAGAGCTCTGTGTCTTTCTTGTGCTGGGTCCCCCAGGCCTGGGCTCAGTACTCAAAGATGTAGCTGGCTGCACACCTTTTTTTGGTGTGCTCAGCGGTTTGGGAAATACCCGACGCCTTTTTCACTGCGTTTCTTTTGATAGGAGTCACCCAGCGATGGCTGTAGGGCCAAGGAGAAGCACTTCTTCATTTTGAGGAGAAACCTTTTTAATAAAACATGCAGTTATTACCCAGCCACGTTCTAGAATAAATTTAATGGTACAAAAAGCGAAGCGTTAAGAGCTCACTCCAGGCAATTACATAGATATTCTCCAGTGACATTAAGTCCTTATTGAGATTAGGAGGAGAGGAATGGTGTTCTAATGATAGCCCAGGAAAAATTAGCCATTTATTCTCATATGAATAAGGAAATGTAGATGAGGCGGGAGCAAATCACCGCTCAGAGAAGGCGGAACGGGTTGAATTTAATGTTCCAGGGCTGCTGAATTCAGTGCTCCCAGGTGGAGCTGCTTTTATGGAAGAACTGCTGCCATCTGGTTAAAAAACTGCAGCGTGTTTTCTCACCTTAAAAGTTGTGCTGAGGAATTTGCTGGGGCTGCCACTGTCCTGTTTGCCCGCAATGATGCGGAAGCTCTGGGCTTCTGCTGTTAGATTTATTGACAGGAGAGTGCTCCAGAAGGATGCTGAGTTGATCCTCACAGGCCAGCAGCCTCCAGGGCCTGCTGTCCAAAAAGCCTTAGGATGCTGCTGCTCCACAGGCAGCTTTCAGCCCAGGTGCTCCGTGCCCTTTGCATTCCAGCACTAAAATACTTCAGCAGCTACAAACTTGCGTATTTTCAGAGCTGAGAGTCAAGCTTCAACGTCCTGGCGATGCGTGAGACCAGGATTTTTGCTGACCAGCTTTCTTCAAAGGAAAACAGCTCTGTCTGACTGCAGAGATGCAGTGAAGAAGGACTGTGTTGGCCCACGCTGTGCCAGCAGCGTGGAGTTCCCTGACCTGCAGCACCCTCTGCTGTTCTTACAGCAGACACTCTCAGATCCCAGTTGGAAACTGGGTTCTGCGATGGTTTGTTGGCCGTGTATGCGTCCCAGGAATGCGTCAGGGGTGTGGAACCATTCAGATTCTCTGAGGTTATTGCAGTTAACGCCCACAACAGGCAGGTGTAGCCCCTCTGGATATTGCTGGGTCTGTGCCTGCTGTGTGGGATTCAGTCCTTCCCCCGGGTCTTGTCTCGTACTGAGGAATCCTTGGTGAAGGTAGGGCTGGAATTACAGAACAGTTGGACGCAGCTCCTTCTACTGTTAATTAATTAAGGCACTGCTGTGCTTTCATATCAGCTTTGATTCAGCCGGAAAGACTCAATGAAAAATTTGGAGACTGCCTTTGCGCTGCATAAGTAACGTTAAGAGCTGCAGAAGAGCAGCCAGACATTGCCAGGGGTGCTGGGTCTGGGTCACCCCGTGCCAGCACTAAAAGCTGTTTCCTCTCTTTTTGCAGCGCTCCCTTTGACAGGATCGCGGAGATCAACTTCAACATAGACGCAGACGATGACAGCGTAAGTGGATGTTTGGGGATGTGGTGTTGAATGGGATGGATTCTGAGGAGAGCGCGGCTCAGAGTCAGCCCCTGGCGTTTTGGCATTCAAAACATCTGTGGGAAATGAAAAGTCCTGGTGACTGCGTGCAGCTCAGGGTCTCACGGCATGAGATGTACCCTCCTAGAGCTTATCATATCATCATAGAATGATAGAATGGCCTGGGTTGAACAGGACCTCAGAGATCATCGAGTCTCAACCCCCCTGCTGAGTGCAGGGTCGCCAACCACCAGCCCAGGCTGCCCAGAGCCACGTCCAGCCTGGCCTTGAATGGCTCCAGGGACGGGGCATCCACCACCTCCTTGAGCAACCTGTTCCACTGCCTCACCACCCTCAGAGTGACAAACTTCCTCCTAACATCCAACCTAAACCTGCCCAGTCTCAGTTTAAAACCATTCCCCCTTGTCCTGTTGCTATCCAGCCTCGTGAACAATTGATCCCCTCCTGTTTATACGCTCCCTTCAAGTATTGGAAGGCCACAGTGAGGTCTCCCCAGAACCTTCTCTTTCCTGAGCTCAACAAGCCCAGTTCCCTCAACCTTTCCTCACAGGAGAGGAGCTCCATCCTCTGATCATCTTGGTGGCCTCCTCTGGACCCCTTCCAAGAGCTCCACATCTTGTGCTGGGTCCCCCAGGCCTGGACACAGTGCTGCAGATGGGGCCTCACAAGAGCCGAGCAGAGTGGGACAATCCCCCCCCCCTTCCTGCTGCCCACTCCTCCTTTAATGCAGCCCAGAACACAGTTGGCCTTCCAGGCTGCCAGCACACACTGAACTTCCCTGCAGTTTCTTGCCTTGGTGCAAATCTTCCAAACCAGTCCTCTTTACCATGGAAGAATCGTATTCTCTCTCTCTCTCTGCATGTAAATCTGTTATCCCTGTTCTCACTTTGGTAATCAGTCTTTCCATACACGATGAGGACACATTACAAATAGAAGCTTGGGGTTGTCGTGGGTCTCAATACTGCCGTGCTCTTCTGTTTTATTGGCCTAAATAGCCACTGAAGAAGCTGGGGGCTGCTGCTTCTGCCTGGGCTGGGCTTCGTTGCTGCTGCGCTTCCAAGGGATGCTTGGGATGCAAACACAGCGTGGGATGTACAGGGAGATACATGCAGGGAGCACCTTCCTGGTGTTACTTGCATACAAACGCTGCTGCACGAACTTGATTATCATCAAAGTTCTTGTTTCTGTCTCCAAAGGCTGAATGGAATGTGATCTCTTTATAATACTGTTTCAGCCCAATGCTTCCCTCTTTGAAGCCTGCTGCAATGAACGAATCCAGCAATTTGATGATAACGAGGAAGAGGAAGATATCTGGGAGGAGAAGGAGATAACCTATGCAACGCAAGTTAAGTCAAGAACGAGGTAAGGTGAAATCAGAAGATAAATGCTGTGAAACTGGACATTTCGGATCAGGGCATGTTCACCTGTTTGTTGTTTATGTGCTCTGAAGCCTTTTCCTAGCATGAAGGGCTTCACGTGCTGCTCTTCTGCAGGAAGAGGCCGTGGTTTAATGGCTGAGTCTGAATCCTTTCCTCGTGCTGGGGCAGGAGGAGGTTGGAAGCATTGTAAGACCGAGGGTAACAGGCAGAATGTTCTTGTTCAAAATGTCAAAAGAAGAAAAATCATGTTTTGCATGGGAATGAGTGACATCCCATCAGGTTTTGACAAGCAAAGCACTCAGGGCCATTAGAGGAAATACCGTGAGAAGTGCCCAGCTGAGCCTCACATCTTGTGGGGCAGTAAGCTCTGTAGAAGGGATGTAGCATCACTTGGTCAGCAGGCAGGTTCTCCTTCCTCCCTGGGAGGGGGGTGGGCAGGGATGAACTGGCTCCTGCCAGGGTTTTGCTGACTCCGAGTTCCGTGATTTAGGTTTGGAGCATCTCAGGCCTCGGAGAGTTCGTCAAAAAGCGATCTTGAGAACGGGGATCACGACGGCAGCGTGGACTCGGAAGAAGAGGAGGAAACAGAACAGCAGGTGCCTTCTTCCTCAGCCAACAGCAACAAGAACAATGCTGCTGAGCAGAAAGAGTCCGACTCTTCTGAAGGTAAAGAGTTTAAAACAGCATCATCCCATTTGAAGTGAGATCTGTGACCATCTGTGCCGGACAGCAGCTTGCAGATTGCCTGGTGTCCGTGGCTGTTCCATAATTCTGTCTGTACAGATGAGAGGTGTGTATTTCAATCTGTTTTTTGCCTCTCACACCCCAGCATGTGGTAGAACCATCCTTGGGGTGCCTTGCAGAAGGCTGAAAATAAAGGAGTTTTTCCTGTACCACGATGCACATGGTGCTGTGTAAGTTCATGAGCCACCATGTTATCAGCAGAATAAATTCAGCCAATGGAAATAAAGGGACAGAAGTGTTTCCCCAGCCATTCTTTACGCTGTGTATTACCTGCTGTCTGTGCAACCCTTTTCTGTTTAAAAAAAAAAGGGTTTCTTTTTCTAGGTGATATCTCTGTGTCTGTGACGGTGAGCACGCTGCGTATTTGCTCCTGTCATCAGCTCTCCGCAGCCATTTGGTGCTGTCAGGTATTTCCAGGTCTTACTGAGGAGGGCAAATATCAGCAGCACCAGTGGCAGCCCCGTGGCTCACAGACATCAACGTAGCTTTCCTCTTAGAGGCTTTGGTTCAGACATTGGGTCCGAGTGTAGGTCTGATGAATCTGTCCCACTCCCGAGATGGGTTTGCATCCAGACCTCTGCAGTCCTTTCTTTTTCTTGAGGAAAGAGGACGAAAAATTATTATAGAATCCTAGAATGGTTTGGGTTGGAAGGAGCCCTTGAGGTCATCTGGTTCCAGCCCCCCTGCTACAGGCATGGACGCCTCCCACCAGACCAGGTTGCTCACAGCCCCATCCAGCCTGGCCTTGAACGATTCCAGGGTGGGAGCACCCAGATCCATGCTGGGCAACCAGTTCCAGCATCTCGCCACACTTACAGTAAGGATTTCTTCCTGATATCTGCTCTAAATCTCCACTCTTCCAGTTTAAAGCCATTTTCCCTCATCCTGGCACTACAGGAATGAAAGACAGGAATAAGAGAGAGTCTGGTGGACGGAGAGCAGGCTGGGATCATAGAATCATAGAATGGCTTGAGTTGGAAGGGACCCCAAGGATCATCAAGTTCCAACCCCCCCTGCTGCAGGCAGGGCCGCCAACCTCCACATTTCATACCAGACCAGGCTGCCCAGGGCCCCCTCCAACCCAGCCTTGAGCACCTCCAGGGATGGGGCATCCACAACCTCTGGGACAACCTGTTCCAGCACCTCACCACTCTCATAGTAAACAAATTCCCCCTGATATCCAACCTAAATCTTCCCTCCTTCAACTTAAAACCATTTCCCCTTGTCCTGCCATTATCAACCCTTGTAAAGAGTTGACTCCCCTCTTGTTTGCAGGCTCCCTTCAGGTCCTGGAAGGCTGCAATGAGGTCACCCCGCAGCCTTCTCTTCTCCGGGCTGAACAAGCCCAGCTCCCTCAGCCTGTCTTCACAGGGGAGATGCTCCAGCCTCTGCTCATCTTGGTGGCCTCCTCTGGACCCTCTCCAGCAGCTCCCTGTCTTTCTTGTATTGGGGGCCCCAGACCTAGACGCAGTGCTGCAGATGGGGCCTCTCGAGGGCAGAGTAGAGAGGGACAATCCCCTCCCTGTCCCTGCTGGCCACTCCTCTTCTGATGGGGCCCAGGAGAACATTTGCTTTCTGAGCTGCAAGTGCACACTACTGGCTCACATTCAGTTTTTCATCTACCAGGACCCCCAGGTCCTTCTCTGCAAGGCTGCTCTCAAGGATTGCTCCTCCCAGTCTGTACCTACGGCTGGGATTCCTCCTGCCCAAGTGCAGAACCCTGCACTTTGCTGGATTGAACCTCATTAGATTCACCCGTGCCCACCTTTCAAGTCTGCTGAGGTCCCTCTGGATGCCATCCCTTCCTTCCATTATATCAACCGCACCGCTCAGCTTGGCGTCATCAGCAAACCTGCTGAGGGTGCACTCAATTCCATCATCATTGATAAAGATGTTAAAGGGCACCAGACCCAAGACAGTGGGATCTTAAAACCCACGTTATGTGCTTAGTTTCCTTGAGATCTCCTCTGTGATGCTGTATGTCGCATCAGTTCCCTACCCATGGTTGCCAAATATGAGCAAGGAGTGATTGAAACGCTTGGGAATCTCAACGCCGGGCTTTTGACAACTGGATGTCTCTTGTCCTTTGTCCCTGGGGTGGCACTGGGATGTATTTGGGATGGAAGCTCAGCTCAGCCCCAGCTGTTGTTGTGCCCGCAGGCTCCGGGTGGACCGCAGTGTTCGAGCCCGTCAACTCGAAGCCCCCCACCCCCTGCGTGGCCATGGACGTTGGATCGAGCGTGTGGGATTCGGCCGCCCCAGAGAACGCCGCGCCGGAGGAGAAGGGCTGGGCCAAGTTCACAGACTTCCAGCCCTTCTGTTGGTAAAGACAACGTTTCTTTTCCACTTCAGAATGAAAAAAAAACAACGTAAAATAAGTTAGGGCGATGGTAATCGTTTCTTTTCCCCTTTCCCCTCCCTTTGCGGCCTGCTTTGTTTTCCTAATGTTGTCTGAGTGGTACCGTGCTTCCCTTGGCCTTCCACTGCTTCGAACTGGTGGTAGCACGCGTGCCGTGTGGCACAGGAGTATTGCATGGCCCATAACTGCTGCTGCACCGACACCACAAGCAATTACCAAAAAAAAGGAAATCAATACATTTTTTAGCAGTGATAAAGATATCAGAAGGGAGCAGTGCCCTAAAGCCTTTTTCGGGGTCTCTTGGAAGCATAGCCAGCATATCCGTACTTCATACTCAAGGTGTTTTTTCCCCTCCCTCAGCTCAGAATCAGGCCCACGATGCAGCTCTCCTGCGGACACAGAAAGCAGCGACTCGGACGGCAACCCGAAGCAGAGTCAGGACAAGAACTGTAAGTGAGAACGTTGCAGGGCAAAGGAGATGCCTTATTTGTGCTGTTGGAAACAACACAAATGAGCCTGCTGGGGAGAGCTTCCCCCCCAACCCCGTCTTCCTCCCCTCACTCGAAGGCTCTTTCTTATTCAATCAGGGACAACAGGGACTCAGAAATCCTGAATGTTTTTTGGGATTCAGCAAGCAGAGGGCGAACTTCGAGTTAGTAAGAACTGATGTCACAGAGACAGTTTATTTGTGAACTGTTCAAAAAAAAAAAAGAAAAAAAAAAAAAAACCCTATTTTTTAACTGTATGCTTTACTGTAAAATGACCAAAAAATTAAAAGGATGTGATAACTTATCGGTAGTTGTGCCACGTCCGTTGGTTTCCTTCAGCCTGGTTGCCTTCCCTCCTCCTTCCTGGAGGAAGGACCTGGGTGGAAGCACGCTAAGCTCTGTCTGTGCTTGGTGGATGGGACTGCAGTGGATAGCACAGCACATTCTTCTGCCACGAGCGTTTGCTGGTGCCTCTCCAGCTGAGTTCAGGATTCGGTTCAGCAGAGCTCGGGTGCCGTGTGGTGACAGCTTTAGGGATGCCCGTTTTTCAGACGGCGCAGCCAGGGATCGTCAGGCAGGCAGCGTGTGCTGAGCCCAGCTCTGTGAGCAGCTACCGACCCTGGGAGAACAAATGCTCTCTGATGCTGCTGCGTTTCATTCTGCCTTCCAGAGAGGAAAGCTCTTCCGAGTCATGCCTGTGGAATCGCAGCCAGTGAGCATCTCAAAAGGAGCAGCTGCTTGAGTGTTCGCATCCCAGTCCTCAGAGCTGAGTTACAGTCGGCTGGGACCCCAGGGCTGTCCTGCTCCTCCCTTCAGCTGTCACATTTTGTGGCACCCAGAGCCGTGGGGGCTGGAAGGGACCTCCGCAGCCCCCCCAGTGCAACCCCCCCAGCAGTTCCCTGCAGCAGCTGCATGCAGAGCATCCCGGCAGGTTGGGATCTCTGCAGAAAAGGAGACTCCCCCACCTCTCTGGGCAGCTGTGCCAGGGCTCTGCCACCCTCACAGCACACACCTCTTCCTCACGCTCACACACAACTCCCTGGGCTCCAGTCTGTGCCCGCTGCCCCTTGTCCTGGCGCTGGGCACCACCGGACAGAGCCCGGCCCCCTCCTCCTGACCCCCACCCTTCAGATACCATCAGCACTGCTCAGACCCCCTCCTCTCACCCTTCTGTCCTCCAGTTGCACAGTCCCGGGGCTCTCAGCCTGTCCCCATCAGGAGGTGCTCCAGGCCCCCAGCATCTCTGCACCCCACACTGGGCTCTCTCCAGCAGTTCCCAGTCAGCCTGGAACTGGGGAGCCCCGCACTGGGCGCAGTGCTGTGGCTGTTCCCCTGAAGGCAGAACAGAGGGCAGGATCAGCTCCCTGCCCTGCTGGCCACGCTCTGTGAACCCCCCACCATGGTCCCATTGGCCTTCTGGGCCACCAGGGCACGCTGCTGGCTCATGGTCAGACTGTAGACCCCCAGCTCTTTCTCTGCACACCTTCTCTGCAGCAGCTCAGCCCCCAACCCATCCCTGTGCTGCAGCTGCTCCTCCCCAGGTGCAGGACCCCGCAGTGCCCTCGCTGACCCCATCATGTTCCTGTCTGCCCACCTCTCAGCCTGCCCAGCTCTCGCTGAACGGCAGCACGGCCCTATGGGATGTCAGCCACTCTTCCCAGCTTTGTGCCATAAGCAAACTCCAAGTGAGCAACAGCGAGTCTCTGCAGTTTGTGCTGAATACAGACATGAGGTGGCAGGACTTTCTCAGTGGAGAACACCGATCTGTTCTTTTATTTTTTTCTTTCTTTTAAAATCAATCTCGTGAGCTACCTCAGTGTGGGATCTGCACAGAAACCACCGCCTCAGTAACCGCACCCGCTGCGTTTTGCATCCCTGTGCATTCTCAAGGTCACGCCCTGGGGGTTGTTCCGCGGGTCTCTTGGTTCTGCACAGTGCCCCCGTTTGCTCCCCGCAGTCAGCGCGGCCTCTCCCTGCGTCTGGAACGTCTGCGTCACGCGGAAGGCGCCGCTGGTGGCCTCGGACAGCAGCTCCTCGGGCGGCTCGGACAGTGAGGACGAGGAGGAGAAAGGCGACGTCGTCACCGAGACCATCAGCACGGGAACGGGCCAGGAAACCGTCAAGCTGACGATGGATGCGAAGAACGAGAAGGCCGTTTTCACCAGGTGGGAAAGGAGTCACCCGGGGGGAGCTCAGCGCGGTCGTAACCTGTTGTGTTGGTGGGGATGGGTGCTGCCTTCTTCGTAGACCCTAAATGTCCCGAGTGAGGATGTCTTACAGCTTCCTTGTCATGGGGGTTCCACTTTAATAAAATGTTTATTACGGGTTTATTGTAAGGAATGTGCGTGGCTCATCGTAGCCCATGTCACCCATCTGTCCTTCTTGCTGTGCAGGAGGTCCAGGTCTGCGCTGGTGGTCGGGATCATAGAATCCCAGAATGGTGGGGTTGGAAGGGATGTT
>NC_034409.1:710938-714874 GCF_002078875.1 Numida meleagris
ATAGAGCCATGGAATGGCTGGGTCGGTGCAGGATCTGACATGGAATCAGCATGCTGTTGTGCAGGAGAGCGTTGAAATGCCTCAAGCTGTCATCGTTCCCTCATTCTCAAGGTGGTATATTGCAAGCAATAAAAGATGAGCGGTGCACAGTGCCCCCAAATGATATTTCATTTCCTGCTTGGCTCCAGCACAGTGTGCTGGGGGCTGCAGAGCAGTGGCATAGGGAAGAAGTGAGATCGTGGAGCTAGGTAACATTCTGGGAGGAAGAAGTAAACCAAAGGTTTAAGCAACTCTGAATTTAATTTTTAATAACGACCCCATTTTTAATTTTTGCTGTCTGCTTCAAATAGCCTTTACCCTTCGTACTTGAAACGAGTGAGGTTCCGGAGCTGTCTGTGCTCACAGTAATTGCAGCTGTTTTGATAAACGGAGCAGGTTTTTGAGGGACGACATCTCCAAGCAGGCTGGCTGCACAAGGAATGGGAGACGAGGAGAAGCAGAACGCTGCCTGCCGTGCTAAGAGCAGCCTCTGCTTTTCCAGTGTTCAGTTTCTATTATATCCAATTAAGTCCCTTGGCCCTGGTGTCTAAAACAGACTGCGCTCCAGATGTTGCTCCTCTCACTGGTGCTTTGGAGTTGTGTTGCTTGTGCAGCCCCCTGTCTTGACTCAACAGCAGCAGTGTCAATTTTACTTGGCATGTTCTTAGGCCTCTTGTTCATTTCCTAGCAGGGGCAGGGCTGGTTGTTGCTGATTGGGGTGGTTGGCTGCTGCGGGCTGCACCTGCTGCTTCATGGAAGCAGCAGTCGTTTGGAACGCTTTTCCCTCCAAAGAAGTGCATATATCCTGAGCACTGTCAGCGAGCACGAGGCTTCCAGAACCTGCCTGGGTTTGGATGATGGCCGTTCTGCAAATTTAATTCCGTTTTGGCAAAGAAATGACATACTCGAATAACCACGGTCTCCACTTGAAAGGTGCCTGTAGCCTTCTCCTGCTGCAACCGCAGCCAAAAACCAGAAATAGAAGCCGTGGGAGGACGGGACCTGCTGCACAGATTGTGATTGCAGCTGCTCCAGCTCTGCTGAGTTTCCCGTAGTGTGGGAGCTGCTGCTGACCAGCGGTGGCAGTGGGAGCTTCCCATGGCCTCTGCTCCCCCAAACCACTCCGTCTTTCCGTGCAGCAGATGTGGTGCACCCCAGTGGCCAGTGGAGGACGTGCTGGTTTCTCACCACGTTCCTTGCTGAGTCCAAGTGAATGAGCTATCCTACGAGTTGAAGGATATTCTAGATTGAATGTGTGGTTCTTGAAGGCTTTCTAGAGGCAAAACTCCCAACTGTGGATCTGTGTCTTGGTAGTCTTGTGCTGTCCCAGCTCCAGAACTGGATGCAGCAGTTCTCGGACCCCATTTCTGCTTTGACTTTGGCAAGCCTTTTCGGTGCAAAGTTCCAAGTTTGAATGCCTGAATCTGCTTTTAAGAAGGCAGTGAAAACAAAGTCCATTTGTTTTTCTCTCTCCCAGAAGCGCTCGGCTTCCAACAAACCTCCTCCTTCCCTAGAAACAGGTCTTCCTTCTCCATTTCCCCCCCATCCCCAGGGCCACGAAGCTGCAGTGCTGCAGCAAGTGCCTGCGAAAGCGCTCCATGATGCTCTCTCCCTACCCAAACCTTACACTCCAGGCAGCCCATTACTTCCCCCTGCACAGCTCAGTGGCAGTTCTGCTTAAGGCAGCCGACGTTTGTAGCAGCAGCTTAAAAATCACATGCAAAGGAAGGCGTCTCTTCCCATCTCTCATTAGCAGAGAGTCGTAGAATGGCTTAGGTTGGGACCTGGCGGCCGGTCGCTTTCTCATGAAAAAGAAGTGGTTTCACAGCAGTTCTCTGACCAGAGAGCTTCCAGATCCGTGATAACTGAGGAGCTTGGGTGCCAGGCATGAGAAGGATGCTCCTCGTGGGGTTCTGAACCTTCTGCTTTTTTGGCCGTCGATCCACCAGTGCTCAGTGGCCGCGCTCTCTGAACCCCTTCCAAAGGTTCCTGCCCGTTCTCCTGGAAGGAACCACCCGGGGACAAGGTTGCAAAGTGAACTCTTCGGTCTATTTTTTTTTTTTTCTGCCTTCTTTACCCTTCTCTTTTTCTCCCTCCCTTCGCTCTCTCCCCGTCCTGCCTCTCGCTGCCTCTCTCTCCTTGGTGGGCATTGCTCAGAGTGTTTAGACCTGCAGGCGGAGGGTACGTATGGCGGGGACCGGCTCAGGGTTCCAAACATCCACCGTACACGTAGCTGCTCCCGCTCCGTGCTGGGCCAGAGCTGCAGGACCGCTGGGAAACCTCAGCTTTTCCCAAGCAGTTCAAACAGATCCAAGAAAGAAAGCTCCCAAACACGACGGGGTCTGCTGCCCTTCGTCAAGCATGCGCGCAGCCGGCCTGCCTGCTGCCCAACCCTTCCCGTGCAAACGCGCTGCTCGCTCCCGTCCTGCGTCCTCCAGCTTCTGCCATTCCTCCCCTGTGAGCTCTTCCTGCAAAGGGGAAACGTGTTTTGCTGCTGCCAGGGGAAGCTCTTGCTGGGTGCAAGCAGCCACAGCGGAGCACGGCTTGTGCGCAGCAGACCTCTGCCCGCTGCCCTGAGGCTTCCCCGCAGCAGGAGCCGGCGTTTTATTTGTGTGCCGTCAATATTTTTGACAAAACAATATGTATTTTTTTTTTAATTAAATTCGCTTTCTGGTCGAAATCGGAGTTTTTTTTTTTACCCCTTCTTTTCTAAAGCTCGCCCGTGGAAACGAGGTTTCCCAGCTGCTGCGCGAGCGAGATCACAGAGCGCTGTGATTTCCGTAGGAGGTCCGAGACCCAAAGGAGAAAATCACTGCAGTAAGCACATCTCAAGGCTGCTCTGTTTCAGAGTGCATTAAGGAAAACCCTGCGCTGTCATGTCTAGAAAGGAGAGGTGCCTGCTGCACAGGAGCTGACCCCCCTGGCAGCGGCTCAGGAGAAGCAGCTCAGCATCACCTCCATCCCCAGAGGCCGCAGCTTTCCAAAGCCCCGCTTGAAAAACGTTGCTCCTTGCGGCACGCGCTTGTTAAACTTACTAATGCCACAATTAACGGCGTCACTTGAAGAAACTTCGGGCATTTTTGGGGCTCTTCTGTCAGCAGTCGAGTGTGCGCTTCTTATTCCCAAGGGCTGGCTCGCGGGCTGCGCCTCTTGCTGGAGGAATGCAGGTGCACGCATGCCCTGCCAACAGCTCCTCTTAGCAGTGGAGATGAAGGCCGGCTGTTGCACTTGGTGCTCTCCAAATGCTTCACTGCTGAGCTGCTCGGATGTCCCTTGCAAGATGAGCTGCCTGGCAGAGAAAAGGGGAAAGAAAAACCCCAGCGCCAGCGGCGCGTTGTGGGAGCTCGGGGCTCGGGGTGTGCATCCCTGCTGACTCCTCGTGCCGTTGAGTAACCCCAGCTGAGCGACTCGTGCTGTTGTCTGCTTAATCCGTGTTTTGTTTTCTTTTTTCTGTTTTTTTTTGGCGGGTGGCTGAGTAACGGTGCTGAGCGGCCCAGCTGCATGGAGGAGGCTGCCAGTTCCACCGGAGCGGTGCCTGTTAAACCAGAGGCTTCCTTTGTGTCCGTGTCGTGCCAGCCCTGATGTGGGACATTGCTGAGCTTCAGGGGCAGCGGCTGTGAGCGCCACAGCCTCCTTGGAACAGAAAAAAACGAGGCCAAGCCCCGTGTTTCTGTAAAACCGTGGTAGAAATCACCTCTTGCTTCTGATCACACACAGCTCTGGGGTGAAAACTCCCCATTCCTGCAGCAGTGCAAGCTGACCCTGCTGCTGCAGCCAGCCCAGCCCCGAGCCGAGCTACGTGCTCACAGTGGATGTTTTGAGCTCTCCCATCTGGGACATGTTCTCCTTTGTGCCTGCCCATCCTGCACGGCGCGGGGTTTGCATGAGAGATGTGCA
>NC_034409.1:714992-719228 GCF_002078875.1 Numida meleagris
ATGGCATGGCATGGCATGGCATGGCATGGCATGGCATGGCATGGCATGGCATGGAATGGAATGGAATGGAATGGAACAGCATGGAACGGCATGGAATGGAATGGAACGGAACGGAATGGAATGGAATGGAATGGAATGGAATGGAATGGAATGGAATGGAATGGAATGGAATGGAATGGAATGGAATGCAACGGAATGCAATGGAATGCAACGGAATGCAACAAGCATGCGCTGGGCATGGAGCATGACGGCAGCATTCTTGTAAAACGTCACTGCACTTCTATTCAGAAAGAAGAGTGAAAGTGCAGTGGCTTAATCAGAGGTCCCGTTGCCCCAGGAAACGTTTCCAGCCAGAGGTGAACGTTTAGTGCCGCAGTTGGCGCAGATGGGGTCTTTCCTGTGGACACGTTGGCCTTTCCAGTGGCAGACTGCATGCGAATTTGGTGCCCAGACCTGCCCATATCCCACCCAGCACCAGCAGTGCGTGTGCTGTGCTCTGCTGCGCTCTGCTCCGCTCCGGGAGGGCTCAGCATGCGCCGTGCTCGGCCACGCTTCTCGCCCGACGTCCATCGCAGCGCTGCGTTTCCTGGAGCATCTTTACAGCATTTCCTTGTCTGTGACACTGACGAATCGTTTCCCCAAGAGGCTAGGGGATGTCTGAAGGGAGTCGTGGAGGTGGGGAGGGCTGAGCTCCAGCCGAGGCAGTTCCATGCAGCACCAAACCCGCTCCTTCCTGAAGTTCTTAGAGCTCATTCGTGGCTGCAGCCTGAATTCCTTACGGGTCTTTCAGTGATGAGGTGTAGATGGGCACCAAGCGTGGCCTCGGGCAGGAGGCTCCCAGCAACCAGAGCCGCGGGGGGGACAGAAGGAGGAGGCGTGGGTTTTGCACGGTGTCATAGAAGTGGGTGCTGAAACTATGCAAGAACATCTCCCTCGTTAGTCTCTTGTCTGATGCAAGGTGCCTCCATTCGGGCGTCGAAAGCCTTCTTGAAGCCAAATAGAAAACCCAGCACCGTGGTTGATTGCACAGCTGTGGCTGAAAGCAAACTGCTTGGCAGTGCTCCTCACCCGTGGTCATGCCTGCCTCTGGGGCTTGCTGCCTGCAAAGCCAAACCCTGGCTGATGTGCAAGGCACAGCATGCATCGGGGAGCCAGGAGGAGCAAGCGAGGAAGGCAGAATTTCTTCCCATTGTGCTCTCCCAAGCAGAGTGCTTGTTCTTTGTGAGAAGAGACACGGATCCGCTGCTGGGAAATGGGCGCAAAGGGCTTTGGGTGAGACAGGAGCAGGAGGGATCCGAGATCTGTTGGCAGAGCCTGACTGGGAGAGCAGGCCTTGTTGCTGACATCTTGCCCTGCTCAGCCCACCATAGAATCATACAATCCTTAGAGTTGGAAGGGACCTTTAGAGGTCACCTTGCCCAACTCCCTGCAATGCACAGGGACACCACAGCTCCATCAGGTTGCCCAGGGCCTGATCCAGCCTAGCCTTGAAAGTCTCCAGGGACGGGACATCCACCACAGCTCTGGGCAACCTGTTCCCATGCCTCACCACCCTCACTGTAAAAGACTTTTTCCTTATATCCAACCTAAGTCTCCTCTTTTTAAGCTTGAAGCCATTTCCCCTCGTTCTGTCACCACAGGCTCTGCTAAAGAGTCTGTCCCCTTCTTTCCTGTAGCTCCCCTTTGGATACTTGGCTCACCTTGGAGCAGTCTGTTCTCCAGCTGCGCAGCCCCAGCTCTCAGCCTGTCCTCACAGGGAGCTGTTCCATCCCTTGCATCATTTTTGTGGCCCTCCTAGGGTGCACTCCAACAGCTCCATGCCTCTCCTGCGCTGAGCACTCCCCATGTGGACGCAGTGCTCCAGGTGAGGTGTCCCAGCACAGAGCAGAGGGGCAGATCCCCTCCCTGGCCCTGCTGGCCGCACTGCTTTGATGCAGCCCAGGATATGGTTGGCATTCCAGGCTGCAAGGGCACAGTGCTGGCTCATGTCCATCTTCCCACCCACCTGCACCCCCAGGTCCTTTTCGGCAGCTCTGCACTCCATCCTTTCATCCCCCAGCTTGTATTGGTAGCGATGTTCGGAGAAATGCCTTCCCCCATCCAAAAGATGAGCCTCTGTAACATCAGTGTTTCGTGCTAGCAGCTGTTGGCTTATTTCTGCCAGTGCAAAACTCAATTTTCTGTATGTTCTGAACTTGCCGAGTGATGGCTGGACGTACTTGGAGTGTGCATCCTTTCTGCAGCTTGTTTTCTCTGTCATGTACAGGAGAGTGCACCAGAGTCAGCTGCAGCTGAACGTCGGGATGCGGGCGGTGGGGATGTGGTGAGGACACGCAGGGCTGGTTTTGCTGCAGAACAGAGAGGGCCTTTCTTGGGAAGCTGTTGTTCCTCCTCCGGCGTGCATACAATGCTTTCTAATCCCGCTTTATTTTCGCTTCTTCTTTCTTTATGGCAATTCTGTGGCCTGTGCCGGGAGAGGAAGAGGAATCTGTTTTCTCTCGGGCGGAATTCAAGCCCCGTTCGTTGCTTCTTTTAACACGACCCTGACTTCTCCCCGCACAGCGATGCAGGCTGCATGGTTATTGAGAAGCTGACCATCACGGACGTGGGAACGACCAAAGCATCCAAACCACTGAACAACGTGGCCCAGCACCCGGAGGAGCACCAGAACACGGCGCCGGTCACGGAAACGGCCACGAAAGACAGGTGAGCCGGGCAAACCCAACCCCTAGCGCCCATGCCACTCGTCAGACAGACCCAGGTGACAAAGCTGGGTCCTACAGGACCTCGTGCTGATCCTTGTGGGGTGAGGAGGAGGCTCAGGCCGAGGCTGGGAGCTTCGTGCCTCCAGTCCTGTGAGCTCCTCTCCTTTCACATCTGCTGTGGATATCAGCGGCCGTAGCATTTGAACCTGCGGTTTGAGGAGGGTGTGCGGCCCCACGGAGCCGTCCAGCGCTGGCCCTGCACGTCCCTGTCCCGGGACAAGGCAGGGAAGCAGGGCAGCAGGGCTGCAGCGTGCTGGGCTCAGGCAGAGGAGCACCGAGGGGTCTGGGCTTGGATCTTTAAGTGCAGGATTTGGTGAATGGTTTGGGAGAGGTTCTGGTTAGGAAAGCGGATCACTTTATGGCAGGTAGAAGAAACAGAAGTAGAGGGGGGATGGCTCAGATGCCATAGAGGAGGGCATCCAGCAAATAAGCTTTAGGAGCAGGAGGGCCCAGTGCTGTGTTTCTCTGATGTCGCTCTTTGGGTTTGTCCTTAGGAAAGAAGAAGTTTTGCCTTGTGCTGAAGCCACGTTAAATGGCCCTGCTTGATGACACAGATGCAATGGGACGTGTGTGATCCAGGCCAGGCTGCTACCTGGTGATGCAATTTGTCAATTTTTTTTTTTTTTTTTTCCATTTTAATTTTATTTTTTAATAAATGCTGCATTGATGAGAGAGCTGGCATTCAGGACCAGACACGGAGTTTCGACGCCAACAATCTGTTCTGAAAGACACTTGCACTGTCTAAATGTAGCATCGATCACAGGAATGATGGGTTCTTCCCAAGCAAGCCTTCTGCCTACTTTCAGTTCCTGTCCCCTTCCCTCTCTCCCTTGTTTTTGTTTTGTATTTGGGGTTCAGTCCTATTTTCTTAGTGTTATTGCACACAGTATTCAGCTTCTCTTCGGAAAGGTAGCAGGTCTAACGCTGGGACTTGGACAGCGCACAGGAGTCCCGCAGTCGTGTGACCAAAGTTCCCGATGGAGCTGCCTTTGGGCAGCATTTGCACCGCTTTTGTATAGCAATAAAGCCTTATCAGAAACATTTCATAGGAGGAAAAGATGCAAACACTTTAAACGGGACGAGGCAGGGAGGGGATGATGTTACTTTTCTCTTTTTTGCGGGATGGGAGGGAAATCATTGACATCGTCCCAAGCCAGAGGCCAGGTCGCCAACCTGCTGTCGTGCTGAACTGTCTCGAGAATTGGCCAGGCTCTGCCTTCCAGTGAATGGCTCCGTGCTCTGCCCGCGGGCTGGCTCACTGCAGGACCTCAGCTCGCCAGCACTTGGCCTCTGCTGTCCGAGCCATCGCAGCTCAGCTTCCCGGACATCGTGCACAGAAGGTAGCGTGGCATTTCCAGCCGAGAGGAGAGCGATGCGCCGGACTGCGGCCGTGCAGGAAGCCAGAGCAGATATGGCACAAACAGGTTATCAGGCGTTCGCTGGCTTTTTTTTTTTTTTTTTTTTTTTTTTT
>NC_034409.1:719513-724397 GCF_002078875.1 Numida meleagris
CCCCCCCCCTCATGACTGGGGGCAGGCGGTCATGGCGAGCTGGGGGGCCCACGGGATGGTTGAGCACAGCAGCACCGAGCACCGGACTGCGCCCCACGCTGCCTGGGAGCAAGGTCAGCTCAAGATCCAGACGGGTGCTTGCCCCCGGCGCAGGCGGAAGGAACCGCTCCAGCTCCAGGCTCTGCTCTGTCCCGCTCCCCGCCTTGAGCTTGGACTCGTGCACACAGAACACCTATGGGTGCAGGTGTTGGGTCACCGCAGCCCCAGGCTCCGTGCCGCTGCCTTGGGGTGGGAGCTGCGTGCCGAAACCCACCCGGCAGCGTCCGGCGCCGCTTCTGCCGTGAGTGCGAGGTCTAAGCTGGAAAATCATTCCCTTTGGAATAAAAGCATGAAGCTCGACACGTAGGGTCGCCGAGCAGCTTCTTTTCCGATGTGTTCTCACTCGTGCGTAACGAGAGACTTCGCCCTGTGAGTATGAAAGTACCTCGCTCCGCTCTGTTGTTACCAGCAGAGGCATCCGAGCCACTTTGGGCTGCAAGGAAAACGAAACCACCTTCATTTTGAGCTGTGATCTGGATGCAGTGCAGGGGAGATGTTTGTAACCGCGTTGAGAGGTGGTGCGTTGGGGGGAGGGAGATGAAGGAGATGAACAGGCCTGCCCTGCTGGATCGGTGTCCTGGCGGCAATGTACCCGCAGCACGAGGCCATCCCGTGCCCAAGCTTTCCGTTTTTGCTCGTAGGGAAGATGAGGATTCGGTCAGAGCACCAGAAATATTAGGAGGAATTTTGTCACTCCGAGGGTGGTGACGTGCTGGAACAGGTTGCCCAAGGAGGTGGTGGATGCCCCGTCCCTGGAGGCATTCAAGGCCAGGCTGGACGTGGCTCTGGGCAGCCTGGGCTGGTGGTTGGTGACCCTGCACTCAGCAGGGGATTGAAACTCGATGATCTTTGAGGTCCTGTTCAACCCAGGCCATTCTGTGACTCTGTGAAATGGTGATGAGGGTGCAGGACGCGGGGTGAGAGCACGGGGTGACTGGGGCTGCTGTTCTGGAGCTCTTCCCCCCCCCCCCCCTCCTTGTGACTGAGAAGAGAGAATTGCGAGATGCTTTGTGCTGGAAGGAGATCTCTCACTTTCCGCTTTGTTACTTGCTCGTTAGAGAGCCGTCCCACTCGGGGCCAGGATTTTCAGAAGCGATGAGTCGTCTGGGGTCCCGTGCTCAATTAAGTCTTAATTTTCAGAGGACTGGTGCTAGAGATTTTCAGAAAACCAGGTTAGGGCGTTCTTCAAACACCCCAAAATGATCCTATGGAAAATCAGGCATTAAATGCAGCTCTGCGCAGCCGATCGCCGCAGCTGATGGAAGACCATGGTGGGCTCAGTCCCAGTGACTCCCAGGCCGTGACAGTGGTTCTTGTCCAGTCTCACGCCCAGTTCCAGCAGTGGCCGTGGGCTTTGCCGTGCTGCAGCTGTGACCAGGTCTGCTCAGGCCCGTCAGCAGCAGGCACAGTCGGATCTTCCTCCTGGCGTGAGAGGTTTCCAGCTCCCTTGTTCTCCTGGTACACCATCTTTGCATGAGATGTTGCCATGGCCCAGTTACCCTACGACGTGGTGGTGCTGGCTGCTCCGTCGTCCCTGTGTGCCATGGTTTGGTTGGGGTTGGGAGCAGAGCGGTGCTGAGCAGCCCGGGGCGTGCAAGGATGTGCAAGGATTTCCCTGTCTGTGCCTCCCGTCGCCCGCTCTCCCCTTGTCTCAGCTCTTGGCTTGGAGTCTGTGGATTTAAAGGGAAGCTTTTCACTGTCTGTTTCAAACCTACCAGTAAGCTGAGGGGGATGGCAGCCCCTTGCCTGGCTCAGGGGATGTTCCAGGTAAACCAGGCATCATGGGATTGGCTTAGCCTAGATGTATCCGTGAGAAAAGCCTCCCCATCCGTCTGCTTGGTCAGGAAACAATGAAGTCCGAAGTCACACTTAGCCCTGTCCTTCCTCCTCTACCTGCAGCGTTCGGAATCTGTCCGTGTCTATGTAGAATTTATCAGTTTTGAACACGTGTGCTGGTGAGTGAGCCTGTAGATACCTACCTGTGGTATGGGTGGTTCCAGGTACGTTTATACACAGCTGGCTATGGCAGGAAACAAGGGGAGGCAGAGGCTCAGAGCGCAGCACGTTTATAAAAGGGCCGTGATCCATCGCCCACCCCCGTGGCACGAGCCCCAGGGCTGTGCTGGGTCCCATGGGCTCGCCCCGCTGGGCACAGGGCAATGCAGGAGGGTGGCAGCTTGCACAGCGACGCCTGTTGCTCCTGGCATTGCTTCTACTGCAGAGCATTGCAGTGCAAGAGGGGAGGGTTGTTCCCTGCTTGCCTTGCAGATAAAAAGCGACCGGGTCGGGCAGCTCAAAGCCCTGATTTGTGGCAGCTCTCTCTGGTTGTGCTGTGGGAAAAGCGCAGTCCTTTCCATTCAGGAGAGCCCCTTGGCTGACTGCTTTCAGGCATCAACGCTCCGTTGTTCAGGGCCTGGGCATTAAACCTGGGGGGGCAGGGGAGGGGGCACAGCCTGGGGACTTAGGGTCAGAAGAACCCTGTGCTGCAGAGGGCGGCACGGCAAGCTGGAGCAGTGAGACATGGTCTGAAAGCAAGATGGAAACTTGGGGGGCGGTTGAATTAACTCTTCGGTTTGGTTTTTAATTGGACCTTGTGCTTGAATTCCTTCTTGCTGCGCTGGGAGCGGGGAAGGCAGGGTGCCGTGGTGCTGCATTCCCTCCTCAAACCACGCCGGGGACGCGGCGTTGGGTTTCGGGCTGGAAAATTGCCCTGCCGTCCTGGAGAGGTGAGGTCTCTCTCCAGCTGTATCCAACAGGAGCGTGTGAACCAGCTCGGAATGGAAGCTCACGTGCACCTCTTGCTTTTCAGCCCGGAGCCGTTCAGCGTGTGTTCAGAACTGGGGCAGGAGCTGGGGTGGGCACAGGGCACGGTCCCTGTGCTGAGCAGCTGAGTGCTGCTGCCATGGAGCTCTGTGCTGTGCCCCCCAAGCGCAGCCCATGTCCCAGGTGGGCTGGGAGCTCCGAGTACACGGTTGCCAGGTTCTGAAGCTGCTTGCAATGAGGTTTGGGCCGTGATTGACCCCTGCGTGGCCACTTGCAACGAAAAAAGAAGCCTTTGGTCAGAGCAGCCATGCGTCGTTAGCTAATTATGGACAGTGCCTTAGCTTACCTTGGGAATTATGCACCATTTTTATAGGTCTGAGCAGAAGCGGGCGCCTCCAGGAGCGCACAGAACACGCTCGACCATCTCTGCTGCGCATTTCGGCGACGATTTCAGGGCTCTTGGGGTTGGATGCAGTTCTCGTTGGTCCCGACGCGGCTGACGTTCCCGGGTTGCAGGCAGTGAGGTGACCTCTGAGTGTTGGTTGGTGCAGGCGGTGCCGTCTGATGGGGCATCCCCAGGAACCTGAGCAGCGTTTGCTACCTGTGCGTGCACAGAAACCTCCTGAAGCAGAGAAAACAAGCAATTAGGCTCCACGATGTTCCGATATCTCACCCAGAACTCACTTACCTCACTGCTGGAAGGGCATTCCAGTACTGCTCCGACCTCTCCAGGAAGCGTTGTGCAACGATGAACTATTTCCCGATGACTGTTACCTGTCCCCTTTCCCATCCTGCGTATGAAGATGCTGCTGAGATGCGCTGCGTGCAAAATGTATTTTTGTATCCGGTACCAATCCGGAGACGAATCCTTCTTCCCCCCCGTGGAGTCGCGGGGCATTTGTACAGGGCAGGTTCTTCCCCCTCTCTCGTTCATTTTCTCCGATCGTTGGGACGGGTGCCGACCATGACAAATCCTTTCTCGTTGACTCCGATGCTCGTGGATGGTTTTTTCGGGACTCTCCGAAAACTGCGGAGCCGCCCTGGCCGCGCTGTAGGGATTTCCCCTTCTTGGTGGGTTCTGAGTAACCACGACCTCTCCTGCAGAACGCCGTTATCCAGGTCCTCACGGAACCAAACTCGGGATGGGATATCCCAGACGGAACCACACGGCTCCCAGGGGCTCTGAATGGCTATCGGCGGCTCTCAGTGACTCCCAGTGGCCCTTGGTGGCCCTTGGTGGCCCTTGGTGGCTCTCGGTGGCTCCCAATGGTTCTCAGTGGCTCTCGGTGGCTCTCAATCACCCCCCATGGCTCTCAGTGGCTCCCAGTGGCTCTCGATCACTCTCAGTGGCACCCAGTAGCTCTTGGTGGTTCTCAGTTGCTCTCAGTGGCTCCCAATGGCTCTCAGTCGCTCTCAGTGGCTCCTGATGGATCTCATTTGCTCTCAGTGGTTCCTGATGGCCCCCCGTAGCTCTTGATGGAGCTCAGTGGCTCCCAGTGGCTCTCAATGGCCCCCTGTAGCTCTCAGTGGCTCTCACTGACTCTCAAAGGCTCTCAGTGGCTCCCAATGGCCCCCCGTAGCTCTGGGTGGCTCTCAGTGGCTCTCAGTCGCTTTCAGTGGCTCTCAATCACTCCCAGGGGCTCCCAGTGGCTCTCAATCATTTTCAGTGGCTCCCAGTAGCCCTCAGTGGCTTCCAGTGGCTCTTGGTGGCTCTCAATTGCTCTCAGTGGCTCCCAATAGCCCCCCTTAGCTCTCGGTGGCTTCCAGTGGCTCTCTGACTCTCAGTTGTTCTCAGTGGCTTCCAATAGCACCTGGTGGCTCTTGGTGGCTCTCAGTTGCTCTCAGTGGCTTCCGGTGGCTCTCACTGACTCTCAAAGGCTCCTAGTGGCTCTCAATGGCTCTTAGTGGCTCCCAGTAGCCCTCAGTGGCTCTCAGCGGAATTCCTTACCTCTTGGTGGCTTCCAGTGCCTCTTGGTGGCTCTCAGTTACTCTTGGTGGCTCCCAGTGGCTGCCAATGGCTCC
>NC_034409.1:725637-728460 GCF_002078875.1 Numida meleagris
CTGCATCCCTGGGGTGCTTGCACCATCACTGTGACCCTGGGCACCTGTCCTGGGGTGCTCACATCACCCCCACGTCCCCAGAATGCTCACACCATCCCCCATCTTGGGGTGCTCACACCATCCCCATGTCCCCAGGGTCCTCACACCGTCCCTATGTCCCCAGAGAGTTCATGGCATCACCAGACTTGGGGTGCTCACACCATCACTGCATCCCTGGGGTGCTTGCACCATCACTGGGACCCCAGGGTGCTCACATCATCACCCATCTTGGGGAGCCCACAGCATCCCCATCTTCTTGGAGTGCTCACATCATCACCCATCTTTGCTCACATCATCCCCCTGTCCCTGGGGTGCTCACCCCATCCCCATGTTCTTGGGGTGCTCACCCCATCCCCATGTCCCTGGGGTGCTCACCCCATCCCCATGCCCCAGGTTGCCCCGCTCTGTGCCAGGTGTGAGGGTGCTGGGCGCAGAGGTGCCCGCTGTTCAGGTCCCTTCTCCCTGGGGCCGGCAGAGCTCAGTGGTGAGCGCGGAGCCGTGGTGCACATCCCTGTCCATCAGAGCGTTGTATTGGCACCCAGACACGTTGCATTTGTCCTCCGGGCGCTGCAGGGGCCGTGCACAACAGCTCCTGAGCATCCGCTGGTGCGTCGTCGTGTGTTGGAATAGAGTAGTGCTTAACAGGAAGTATTTAATTACTATTTAATATGTAAATTAAATGAAAATCCTCGTTCGTCCGTGCGGCGTGTAAATATTTCCCCCTGCCAGATATAAATATTCCTCATCCATATCCTGGTTTTTTCTTTTTGTAACGAAAAGATTTTTTATTTTTTTATTTTTTTTCTGTAGAGCAGTGAGAACGCCACGACCCGAGAAGCTGCGCTCCGGCTTCCCCGTTTCCCAATGGCTCCTACTGCCGGCAGCACAGTGTCAGAACTGAACAGAAGGGAAACGTTCGAACGTTCCATGTTACGCTGCTGAACGGGGACATCGGAGTGAGCTCTGCCCACAGAGATGGAGCTGTGCTGGGATGGGGCTGTGCTGGGATGGAGCTCAGTACTGGGACAGGGCTGTACTGGAATGGTGCTCTGTACTGGGATAGGGCTGCACTGGGATGGAGCTCTGTACTGGGATGGTGCTGTGTTGGGATGGAGCTCCATGATGGGTTGGAACTGGGATGGAGAGGAGCTTTGTACTGGGCTGGGGCTGCGATGGGATGGAGCTCTGTACTGGAATGGGACTGTGCTGGGATAGAGCTCTGTACTGGGATGATGCTGTGCTGGGACTGAGCTCAGTACTGGGATAGGGCTGTGCTGGGATGGAGCTCCATGATGGGTCGGAACTGGGATGGAGAGGAGCTTTGTACTGGGCTGGGGCTGCACTGAGATGGAGCTCAGTACTGGGATGATGCTGTGCTGGGATGGAGCTCAGTGCTGGGATGGGGCTGTGATGGGATGGAGCTGTGTACTGGAATGGGGCTGTACTGGAATGGAGCTCCTTGATGGGATGGAACTGGGATGGAGAGGAGCTCTGTACTGGGGTGGGATGGAGCTGTACTGGGACAGAGCTCTGCGCTAGGATGGAGCCATGCTGGGATGGGACGGAGCCGTGCTGGGATGGAGCTGGGATGGGACGGAGCCGTACTGGGATGGAGCTGGGATGAGATAGAGCCGTACTGGGATGGGTTGGAGCTGTGCTGGGATGGAGCTGGGATGGGATAGAGCCATGCTGGGATGGGATGGAGCCATGCTGGGATGGAGCTGGGATGGGACGGAGCCGTGCTGGGGCGTAGCTTTGTGCTGGGAGCTTGGTGCTGTGCATAGAGATGCAGGAGTGGGGGTGGCGGTGCTGGGTGACTCTGGGCACTGGGGTCACTTGCTGGCCGTGGGGCCACGTTCACGTGTGGGGTGGGGATTGCCCGAATGCTTCCACATCTGCTCCTCCACCCCCAGCTGCGCACGCAGGGACGATTGGCACGGGTAGAAGGAGAGAATGCGGGATTCCTTCAGCTCAGAGCGATTTCTGCATCTGGTTCCGGGTGCAGCTTTTGTACCCGCGCCAGGTTTGGGCAGCGTCTGAAATCCCAACGTGTGTGCGTGCGTGTATCTGTGCATAGGTGTGTACGTGTGTGTGTGCATCCCTACGCGTGTGGCAGTGCCCATCATTGCCCGACCTTACCGTGTTTTCATGGCAGGGTGCATCTGCTCCATGCTCCTTTTCTGACCCCGTGGCTTTGCACTTAGGGCACGTACTCCTCGCTCTCCTTGGCCCCTTTTACTTTGACCCGTGGTCTCTGTTTCCCCGGCGCTGTTGGTTCCTATGGGCTCAGCGTGGGGCACGGCGCTGCCGGTGTGGGGCAGTGGGAGCTGTTGGTGTTCCCAGTGTTGGCACAGACCCTGTGAGATCCAGGAGCTCCGACCGCAGCCGTCTCGCTGCCAGGACCCAAACCGCTGCCAGGACCCAAACAAACCCCTGCCAGGACCCGAACCGCTGCACAGAGCCCCAGCCGCTCCTCCTGGGCCGCTGGTGGTGGTGGCAATGTGGCAGTCCCGGTGTTGGCACCGCGGTGGTTCCAGCATTGTCACCGTGGCAGTCCTGGTAGCGTTACCATAGCAGTCCCAGTGTTGGCATCACAGTGAAGGTGTCACCATGGCAGTCCCAGTGTTGTCACCATGGAGGTCCCGGTGTAGTCACCATGGCAGTCCCGGTGTTGTCACCACGGAGGTCCCGGTGTTGTCACCGTGGTGGTGAAAGTGTCAGCACCACAATGGTCCCCATCCAGGTGTCACCACATCGGTCCCATTCTTGTCCAGGTGCCATCAC
>NC_034409.1:729969-731587 GCF_002078875.1 Numida meleagris
GCTGGCGCTGCAGTGGGCGGGCATGCAGGCGTGGGGACAGCAGCGGCCGGGCAGCGCCCGCTCCCCGCAGCAGCACTCGGCCAGGTGCTGCCATCGCTGCTGCCGCAGAGAGCGGAGGGAGACACGGAGGATTTGGGGGGGTTGAGTTGGGAGGGGGGGGTAACCACAGGGCTCAGCCGGGCCGGGAGCAGAGCGGGGCCGTGCCCCAGCCCGCTTCAACGCGGCGCATTCCTCCACAACGCGGTCCTACCGCGCGCGGTGGGAAGGGTCCATCTCCTGCTCTGCAGTCACAGCCCCGGCTCCGAGCCGAGCGCGGGCGCTGCTCCACGTGCCAGGGCTCCGGGAGACGCCGTGCGTGGGATGGCGGGGCTCCCTGAGCCGCTCTCAGGCGTCTGACAAGCAGCTCTGGATGCGGTCGATCCACTGCTGGGCCAGCTGCACGTCCTGGGCGCAGAAATTGTAAACGCGTTTCGTCGTCTTCAGCTGTGGAGGAAGAGGAGGAGAGAGGAGGTGAGCGGGGCCCAGTGAGACCCCGAGCCCCCCCCTCCCCCCGGCGCAGCCCCGGGACCACGCTCACATCGAAGAACGCTTTCTCGTCCACCGTCTTGGGGGCCCCCATGGTGGGGGTTCCGGGCGTGATGGATTCCACCTCGGCCAGGTCGATGACGCCTTTGCACTCCGTGTCCATCCGGCTGTCGTAGTACCGCAGCTGGGGAGAGGTCCACGTGCGCTCAGCACCCGGGGATGGAGGGACAGCGGGCTGCCCCCCCCCACCCCCCAGCCCTACCCGGCTCCTTGGTACCTGGTGCTTGGTTTTATCCAGCACGAACCAGCGAGGCTTCCAGGGCTTCATGAAGGCTCCCTTCTTGTACAGCGAGCCCTCGTAGGACCTGCAGGGCCAGGCAGTGCCTCAGTGCCGTCTGCATCACCCCGGCACCACCGAGCTCCACCCACCGGGTACCCATTGCGCTGCCCCTCCCTGGGAAGGGTCCCCCCCTACACACACCCCGCCACCCCCGTGCCCCACGCCTGCCTGTTCTCGCTCTCCGACATCTGGAACTGGTTGTACAGCGTGCTGGTGCTCCTGCGGCCGCCCTGCTTCCCGCTGGACGGGGTGGATGTGCTGCTGGTGTCGCTGTCGAGGCTGAGGTTGAGGGTGGAGCCCACGCCGCTCTCCTGCAGGTAAACCCCCAGCGAGCGGCGGTGGTGCAAGAGCCCGGAGGACATCAGCAGGGAGCTGGGGGTCTGCGGGCACAGAGAGCGCAGCGTGAGGCCGAGGGGGCCGAGGGCAGCGCCGACCCCTCGGCCAGCCCCACCGCAGCCCTACCCGGCTGCCCTCCTGCCGAGCCTCGGTGCGCTGGGAGGCTTTGATCTTGTCCCACGTGTCCTTCCAGCGCTCCGGGACCTGCCCCAGCTCCATCTCCAGGTTGTGCAGGTCCTGCAAGGGGAGAGGTCAGGCATCAGCACAGGTTGTCTCCATCCTGGGAGGCACAACCGACTGCAGACCTGTCCATGGGGCACTGACCAACCCAGGGGACATCAGAGAACCACTGCATTATAGAACCACAGAATGGTTGGGTAGGAAGGGTCCTTAAAGATCACAGAACCATCACATGGC
>NC_034409.1:739406-741189 GCF_002078875.1 Numida meleagris
CTTGGGTTGGGTTGGAAGGGTCCTTAAAGAACATAGAACCATGGCATGGCTTGGGTTGGGTTGGAAGGGTCCTTAAAGAACACAGAACCACAGCATGGCTTGGGTTGGGTTGGAAGGGTCCTTAAAAAACACAGAACCATGGCATGATTTGGGTTGGGTTGGAAGGGTCCTTAAAGAACATAGAACCAAGGCACGACTTCGGTTGGAAGGGACCTTATAGAGCACAGAGCCATAGAATGTGGGGTTGGAAGGGACCTTATGGAGCAGAGCCATAGAATGTTGGATTGGAAGGGTCCTTGTAGGTTACAGAGCCACAGAATGTTGGGTTGGAAGGGTCCTTATAGATCACAGAGCCATAGAATCCCAACATGAGTTGGGTTGGAAGGGACCTCAACGCCTCTCAAGTCACCACCATTGCCGTGGGCTGGCTGCCCCCCACCAGTTCTCTCCCCTTGGCCCATCAGGTCCCAGCTCACCTCCAGCAGCTTGGAGATGGCGTCGGGCTCCATGCGGCTGCGGTTGTCGTAGCAGGGCCAGATGATTTTGCGCTTGGTCTGCGGCGCGCTGGTGTCCTGCCGGTCCGCCTCCTCCACGTGCTCGGGCTGCCCCTGCACCAGCTCCCAGTCGTAGGAGGGGCCCTCGGAGAGCGTCTCCTCGGTGTAGTAGTCCCACACCTTCAGGTTGGAAATGTTGCTGTACGGCCGCAGCACCTAGGGGACAGCCAGCGTCACGTCAGGGGCCCAGCGATGGTTTTCTCTCCCCGTGCTGGTGTTCTCTGCCCAGTGTTGCAGTTCAATCCCTTCACACAGAGCTTCCCCCATGGGTGATGCTTTCTGGACCGAGGGGACTTGAGGCTGTGGGCTGTCAGCACAGGGCAACGCTGGACTGGAGCAGCCAGAGCTGCTGCCAGAACAGGCCCAAAGGCTCTGAGCAGCTCAGCCCCAGCCTCACAGCGCAGCTCCCTGCTGGGGCCATGTGCTGAGCTCTCTATCCATGGATGTACAGTTCTGAATTATGTTGATGAGGGGCCTCTAGCCAGACCCCACAGCTCCAGCGCAGGGTCCCCCCCTGCCCGAGGCTCCCGGCAGTGCCCTGATGTGCCCTGAGCCCCTGGCCAGGCTGGGCACGGCTCTCACCTCCCCATCCTCGGGGGCATACATGTAGTTGAAGAAGACGGGAGCTTTCTTGTTCAGCCGGTCGATGTAATCCCAGATGGACTTGTAGACCTGCTGGCACTTGCGCTCGCCCTTCTCCTCGTACAGAAGGCCTGGGGGTGGGGGTGGGGGGAAAGCAGGGGGGGCATTACGTGGAGCAGGACACCAGGGTGGTACCCCAGTACGCCCCGCACGCTGCCCTCACCCAGCTCGATGCGCTCGTAGTCGGAGTCCAGCAGGAAGGTCCGGAACCGATTGGAGATGTAGTGGTAGCTGAGGAACTTCAGGTAGTACAGGCTGAACTCGAACTCCATGGGGAACTGGAGGTGGATCTGCAAGGAGCAGCGCGGATGAGACCCCGGCACCGCTGCGGTGCTGGTGCTTGGGCAGAGCCAGGAGCCCCGCGCAGAGCTCACCTGGTGCACGCAGTCTAAGAACTGCAGGAATATGGGAGCAAAGCCACTGCTCTGGCCAGCCAGCGTCTGGGCCCCGCGGTGGCTGAAGCGGTGCCCGAAGGACAGCCACTCCTTCTCCACCAGCAGGCGGAAGCCCTCCAGCGTCCGGTAGTAGGGGTCTGACAGGAGCTGCACCAAGGAGACCACCTGCAGGGACACGGGGGCTTGAGATCA
>NC_034409.1:741566-746303 GCF_002078875.1 Numida meleagris
TGGAATCCCCAAATGGTTGAGTTGGAAGGGACCTTATGGATCATGGAGTCATGGAATCCCCAAATGGTTGAGTTGGAAGAGACCTTATGGATCACGGAGCCATGGAATCCCCAAATCATTGGGTTGGAAGGGACCTTATGGATCATGGAGCCGTGGAATCCCCAAATGGTTGAGTTGGAAGGGACCTTATGGATCACAGAGCCATGGAATCCCAGAACGGTTGGGTTCTAAGTGACCCCCAGCCCCATCCCTGCCATGGGCCGAGTGCCCCCAACTCAGGCTGCCCAGGGCCCCATCCACAGTCCCAGGCACATCCAGGGATGGGGCACCCAAAGCTCTGGGCAGTAGTGCCAGGGCCTCATTGTCCTCATGGTGAAGAATTCCCCCCTAAAATCAGACCTAATTTTTCACCTCTTTTACCTTAAACCAGACAGCCGTCGTGACCAGCGGCTGCAGGGCTCCTACCTGTGTGGTGATGTCCCAGCCATCCTCCAGGCTGACAAGCACAGAGGAACCCGTGTCCAGAAGCTCCACCACCAGCACTGAAATCTGCAGGATCTTATGGATCTGCCAAGATGAGAACCAAGAGTTCCTCAGGAGCAGGAAACTGCTGGAGGCAAAGCAAAGGAGCCCCTTCTCCTGGAAACGGCTGAGCCGAATGATGCAGAGCACAAGGGCTGAGCAGAGCACAGCCATGGGTACCGTGCTCCCCCCAGCAGCCAGAGGGGCTGGGCCCCACAGCTCTGAAGCTGATCAGAGTTCTGAAGCAGCCATTGGTGCACACACTTTCTGGGCCACTTCATCCTCGTTCCTCTTAGTGGCCTTGCTCTCTTTGTGTCCCCCAACCCTGCGCCGAGCGATGCCGCAGGGAGCACCCAGACCCTGCTCTCAGCTTTTGCTTCACAGAATCACGGAATGGCTGGGTTGGAAAAGTCCTTAAAGATCATAGAGCCACAGAACCATAGGATGGTTGGGTTGGAAAGGAGCTTATAGATCAGAGCCATAGCACGGTTGGGGTGGAAGGGTCCTTAAAGGTCAAAGAGCCATAGAATGGTTGGGTTGGAAGCGTCCTTAAAGGTCAAAGACCCACAGAATGGTTGAATTGGAAGGGTCCTTAAAGATCACAGACCAACAGAATGGTTTGATTGGAAGGATCTGTAAAGATCACAGAACCACAGAACCACAGAATGGTCAGGTTGGAAGGGAGTCCAAAAAACCCCCAGCCCTGCAGCAGCAAATGGCAGCCCCTGACCCCTGGCACGGATCAGGATCTCCACAGCCCCCGGGAGCCACTGACCTGTGAGAGCCACTCGGACTCCTCCAGGGAGCGTAGGTAGGCGACGCTGGGGTCGGTGGAGGGGCAGCCGGGCACGCAGGCCTTCATCAGCTTCTTGAAGCTGGCCTTCACCTGCCGCACGTCGAACACCTCGATGGGCACCACCTCCCAGTGCTGCAGCGGGTCTGGCTTCACCCCCTGAGGGCACAGAGCAACAAAGAATCACAGAATCGTTAAGGTTAGAGAAGACCTCTAAGATCACCAAGTCCAACCCCAACCCACCCCCACCGTGCCCACGGACCATGTCCCCAAGTGCCACATCCCCATGGTACTGGAACACCCCCAGGGACAGGGACTCCCCACCGCCCTGGGCAGCCTGTGCCAGTGCTGATTGCTCTTTGGAGCAGAGATTGCTCCCAGATTCCAACCTGACCCTCCCCAGCGCACCATGAGCCCATCCCCTCTCGTCCTATCGCTGCTCCCTGGGATCAGAGGCCGACCCCGCATCACCACAACCTCCTGTCAGGAGTGGGAGAGCGCTGAGCTCTCCCTGAGCCCCTCTGCCCCACACTGCCCCATCCCACTCCCTCAGCCGCTCCCCACAGCACTGTGCTGCAGACCCTCCAGCCCTGCTGCCCTTCTTGGCCACGTGAGCACATTCAGCCCCGAGCACCCCCGGCCATTCCACCTGGCCCCCCAATACCTTCAGCTGCGACTTGTCCCCGATGATGTAGAGCGAGGCTCGGTGCTGCCGCAGGAAGCTGGCCTCAGCAGGCGCGCCGTTGTGCTGGGCGCCCAGCAGGTCCTTCCCGGCCAGGCGTGAGCCGATCTCCACGTTGAGGGCGTAGCTGCTCATGCGCCCGCTGGCCCGGATGCTGCCCCATTTGCCTGCAGGACAGCTGCTGTCACCCGGGGGTCCCGTGCACGGTTTGGGGGTGGGGAGGTCAGGGTCGCCCAGATGGGCGAGCAGCTCTCCGCAGAACGCGATGGCCGAGTGCTCCGACTGCACGCCAGCACCCGCGGAACGCATGCCAGGGACCCAGGTTTGCTTTCTCCCCTCTCTTTGCTGGGTGCTGCCGCGTGCAGGGAGCCGTGCCCTGCAGCCAGCCCCTCTCCACCGCCACCCGGAGCGCCAGCAGAAGTGCGCAGAGCCCGAAGCGAACGTGCGGGGCGGTGCGGGACGGCGCGGTACTTACCGCCGGCACCGCGCTTGGGTGGTGCGGAGGTGCGGTTACGGTGTTACTGGGTGTTAGTGGTGTGGGGGGGAGGTGTGGGTCAGTCGGTGGGTTAGCGGCCGGCGGGGTTAGCGCCCGGCGGGACCCTACCTCGGGGCGTCTCGCGGCCCTTCGGCGACACGCACTTGGGGGTGGACAGGGTGATGACCCTGGCTCTGTGACCCAGCCCTGGGGGCACAGGACGAAAGCGGCCTCAGCGAGGGCGGAGCGGAGCGGGACCAGCGCTCCCTCGCTGGGTGGGTATGGGTGGAAGGGGATGTGGGAGGGGGGTGGTGGGATGGAGCCGGGCATGGGATGGAGATGGCACATAGGGACGGGACGGAGATGGCACACGGGGGCTGAGGACGGTCCCTCCCGCCCGCCCTGCAGCTGCCCCACGCCCCGGAGCTCTGGGGGAGCACGGGGGGAGCGTCTACTCTACAGCTGCTGCCCGCGAGGCAGCGCTCGCCCGCACGTCCTCACCTCCGCGGCTAATAGTCCCGGGCCCTTCGTCCTTCCCTCCCATCACCTGCTTCATGAGCGATCCCAGCTTAGGCTGCCTCTTGTCGGAGAAATCTGCAGCACCAACAGAACGTCAGCTCCCAGCCTGGCTGCTGCGGGACCCTCCCCGCTGTGCCTCCCTTCAGTTTGGAGGGGAAGGGGCACGGAAAGAACCCAGCAGCAAGCGGGACAGCGCGGGGCTGCACCAGGGGCCACCAAGCAGGAGCCACAGCACAACGGCACCCAGAGCCCGCAGCACCAACAGCTCTGCCCCAGCAGCTCTGCCCCAGCACTGTGCAGGCACTTTGGACCAGGTGCACCACCCGGAGCTTCTCCAAACCCCAGCACCATCCCTCTGTGACCAGAACTCCTTCCTGCAGCAAGGAGCTCCTTGCCGGGTGTTCCCACAATCCCTTTGGCCTCAGTGCAGCAATGACAGGGTAGGATGGAGGGGACTGGCGATGGATGACAATGGAGCGTGGCCAGAGCCGCTCGGACAGCACGGGACACACACTTACCGCAGCGTCCTGCGCCAGACCCAGCACTGCTGCTTGGGTGCAAGAGCTTGGCTTCGGGGTCTGTCCCATCCCAACCCACCCCCCTGGATCAGGATCCAACCTGCAGCTCCCAGATGTAGGGCCGCCGGGTCCCCCAAACCCTATCCCCACCTCCGGCCTTGGGGAGCTCCGCAGAGCTGCTTCGGTGGATGTGGGACACGGGTGCAGCTGCTCACCCAGCACCTCCGACTCCGGGATGCACCAGACCCCGGGGGTCCCTGGGCAGGAGCCTCTGAGCCGGCCCCGCTCACCTGCGCTGCTCATGTGCGCCGAGGTGAAGCCGCTGAGTGTGTTGCGCCCGCTGGCGTCGGCGTAGTGGGGCATGGAGTTGATGACGGCCTGCAGGTATTTCTCCTGCTCCAAACTGGTGGAGTCCGTCTGCGAGGGGCCTGGGGGAGAGCCGGCAGCGTCACCGCACCGCCGGGGCAGCGGGAAGGGACGTGGTACTGCTCCAGTACGGGGTGAGGGGACGGGTACCTGCAGTGGGAGCGTTCTGGGACTTGAAGAGGCCCACGACACCCTTCCCGTGCAGCCCCCCCGAGCGCAGCAGCACAGCCTTGGTGCGGGAGTTGCGCCAGCACACCACGGGGAAGCGGTTCTGGCGGTAACAGCGGGAGATCCGCTGGATGGTGTTGTCCTGGATGCTCTGCGGCACGATGAGCAGCCCGGGGTAACTGCAGGAGAGAGCTGAGCTGCAGGGCGCAGCGCTGAGCCCACCTGTGCCCTCCCCAGGGCAGAGCAGAAGGGCAGGAGCACCTCCCTGCCCTGCTGGCCACGCTCTGTGCAATGCACCCCGAGGTCCCATTGGCCTTCTGGGCCACCAGGGCACACTGTTGGCTCATGGTCAATGTGTGGTCAACCGTCGGTCAACCGTTGGCCACCAGGACACCCATGCCCTCCACAGAGCTCCTTTCAAGCAGCATTTTGCAACACACCCCAGGGTCCTGTTGGCCTTCTTGGCCACCAGAGCACACAGCCAGCTCCTGGTCAACTTTTGGTCAATCAATGGTCAACAATTGGTCAACCAGGACACCATTGGCCATCTTGGCCACCAGAGCATACAGCCGGCTCCTGGTCAACTTTTGGTCAACCACTGGTCAATGATTGGTCAACCAGGACACCACTGGCCATCTTGGCCACCAGAGAACACAGCCGGCTCCTGGTCAACTTTTGGTCAACCACTGGTCAA
>NC_034409.1:746602-750682 GCF_002078875.1 Numida meleagris
TGGCAACCAGCACACCCTCCTGGCTCCAAGTCAGTCTCACCTCCGACAAATGGCGTACATGCGGTTCACCGTGGAGATGCGGAAGGGTTCATTCTTGGAACGCGTGAGACTGCTGCTGAGCGTCCCCAGCCCCAGGCGCTGGTAGTCGCGGCAGCAGGCGCGCTCCACCAGGTGGTTGATGGTCATCTTCTCCGAGGGTCTGATGGTGGTGGTGGGGGTCAAAGTGCTCCTGTCCATCTCCTCGGACACTGCGGAGACAACGGGGTTCTACGTCAGCGCTGGCACAGATGATCATAGAATCACAGAATGGTGTGAGTTGGAAGGGACCTCTCAAGGCCACCTGCTCCAACGGGTGGTGTGGGACCATGTCAAAGGCCTCGCACAACTCCAGGTAGGTGACATCAGTCACCCCTTCTTTGTCCACCATGGCAATGCTCCACCTAGGGATGCTCCCATTCCTGCTCCCTGTTCCCTTGGAGAGCTCACCCTGCTCCAGCACCCACCCAGCCACTCCCTCCCTGCAGGGCGCTCCCAACCTGAGATCTCATCCTCGTTGTCCTCTGGGAAGTGCTGGCTGCTGCGCTGCTCCCAGGCAGGCGGCGTGTATTTCTTGCGTGTCACGTATTGGCGGCCGATGGTTTTCTTGGCGTTTTTCACCAGGTTTTTGGAGAGCGTCCTGGAACAGGAGAAGAGGCTGAGGCCAGGTGACACCCGCTGACACCCGCGCGTGGCCGCAGCCCAGTGCTGCAGCAGGTCCTGGTGGTTAGAGAAACACCCGCGGTGACACCCAGAGCAAAGGAGAGACGGGAGCGCCCCGACCACCATCTGCAGCCGCAGTCAGTGCCACCAGAGGAGAGATGTCACCTGCAGGTCCCAGCACCAGGGAAGTGTGCTCCATGGGGCTCCGAACCCCAGATAAAGCTGACAGAGCATGAGGGCAGCAGGCTGGGCTGGGCCCACAGCAGCCTCCCATGGTGCCAGCAGCATCCTGGGCTCCGATGCCTGCGCTTCCATGTCTGAGCTCTCCAACACCCCTATCTGGTACTGCCCCAGAGAATCAGAGAACCACAGCATGGTTTGTGTTGGAAGGGACCTGAAAGATCCTCTGGTTCAGTCCATGTGCCACTAGAACAGGTTGCCCAAAACCCCATCCAACCCAACTCCAACACTTCCAGCAATGGAGTATCCCCATCCAATCCAACTCCTAACACTTCCAACAATGACTCCAAACTTCCAACAATGGGGTATCCTCACACAACCCAACTCCTAACACTTCCAGCAATGGGGTACCCCCATCCAGCCCAACTCAAACGCTTCCAGTAGTGAAGTATCCCCTTCCAACCCAACTCCTAATACTTCCAACTCAACTCCAACACCTCCAGCAATGGGGTATCCTCACCCAACCCAACTTCAGCACTTCCAACAATGGGGTATCCCCTTCCAACTCAATTCCTAACACTTCCAACCCAACTCCAATGCTTCCAACAATGGGGTATCCCCAGCTTCTCCGGGCAGCCCGGTCCGGTGCCTCACTGCCCTCAACGTGGAGAATTCCTTCATTTCAAGGTGGGCTCAACCCCTAGGCATTTCCCTGTCTGCCAGGGGCAGAACACAGAAGGTATGGAAGGGAAATCTTCAAAACCGTGCAGATGCCTAGGCTGTGTGCTCAGAACAGAGCTCCTGAACACATCCCCCTGAAGGTAAGAATGGTCTGCCTGTGTGCAGGACCTCAGGCACATTGTCGTCATCTCAGGGAGCTCCAAGAGGAACAAGTGAAGGAGAAGCAGGAAATCAACTGAGGAATGGCCACCTCCAGCCCAGGGTAACATCTGAGATGATGCTCAGATTTCCAGTAATTCACCTCATAGGAATAGGGCTGAAGTGAGACTAGCAGGTGACCTCCTTTGCTTTGCAAAGCAGACCGTGAGGAATCCAACCACTCCCTGAACTTATCAAGGGAAGAAAAGCTGTGGGACTGAGGAGTAACACTGTCCTGAGAACAAACGGCCACGTACAGAGGCAGGTTTCAAGTAGGAGTGCTTTGTAACCAGAGGAACGAGACCTGCAGCTAGCGTGGGGCACAGCTGGAAGGAGATCTGTGGGGTGGTGATGGAGCTGATACCAAGATTGAGGGCTGTGCCCAGGCCAGGAGCTGGGCCCTGCAGCTCTGGTGGTCTCTAGAGGTTAGTGGGAAAAAGCACAGCTCCCTGAGCACGTCCTGGGGCACGAGGCGGCCTGGAGAAAGGCATCCCCGGCGTGACCAACCCGCAGCCCAGGCAGCATGCAGAGCAGGTGAGAAGAAACCCCGGGAGCAGTGAAGGCTGCAGCCTGAGCCAATGCCACCTCGCAAGCTCGCGCCCAGAGGTGAAGGCATCTTACGTGGTCGAATGGCCAAGGTGCCCGAGGGACATGACCCCCACTGTCAGGCCCTGGAACATATCGGTCACCTGCTGGGAGCTGAGTCACAAACACACGGAGAGAAGCTCAGACTGCGGGCACACCAAGCACGAGCACCGCAGCACCCAGAGCCCAGCGCCACAGCAGCGGTTCCCGCAGCCAGCGAGCACGGGAGCTGGCCCCAAGGCAGCACCACACACAGAGCTCTTCCACGGCCCCGCAGCGCTCCCCGTCCTCCTGCAGAGCAGGGACCACACTCCTGTGCCTGCTGGGACCTCTCTGCCTCCTTCTGCTTCAGCCCGGGCAGCTGTGCAGCCCTGAGTGCTGCTCAACGTGCAGCACGTTCCCCTCCGTGGGAAAACCCAAAGGTGAGCAGAGATCCCGTGCAAGCTCTGGGACCCCTCGCTCCTGCTCAGGAGCCTGTGCCTGGTGTTTCCCTGCTGGAAGAGGGAGAGGACAACCCCAGCAGCACCTGCAAGGGCCGAGCACGTCCTCGGAGCTACTCTCCCTGCTCTGCTGCACACGTACCTGAGCGAGGGGTTCTTCTCCTTGGCCTTGGGCTGCATGGCTTGCTTGGGAGACTGGCCCACGGTGAAGGCAAAGGTGCCGTGCACATGCTGGGGGTAGCGCAGCTTGTGCAGGTGCTTCCTGAAGACCTCGGCGCTGTCCGAAGCCACCTCCTCATCGAAGGCAATCTTCAGCAGCTGTGGGGACAAGCAAAGAGCAGGCTCGAGAGAACGCAGAGAGCATCCTCCTCCAATTCTTCCCACTGGCACAGCTTGGATCCTAGCCAGAAGTGATGGCCCCAGGCAGGAGGCAGGCTGGGTGGGCTGCCCCACTGTCCCTCAGGAGCACACTGTGTTCCTGCTGAGCACTCAGCACCCGCATGCTGCTCCTGTGGTGTTCCCAGAGTACAGCTACAGCAGCCTCGAAGGAGCTGGGAAGCAGCGCCCAGGTAACCAGCAAGATGCTACTTCTACTACAAGAGGACTGCAGCTGGTCCTGCACCAGGTCCGCAGCCCTCCCCTGCAATGGGTCCTCAAGTTCCACCACCTTGAGGCTGCCTTTGGTCCCTGCCCACAAAACATCCCCCTGCCACTCCAGCCTGGGCAGCGAGGGACCTGTCCCAAGGGATGGCGGCAGCAACGGCCATGTACCTGCTGGGTCCCACCACCAATGTGCTCCCCAGGAGCAGCTCCACCGCCCCAGATGGTCTCACCTGGAATGTGCACGAGCGCAGCTGCAGGCCCTCCTGGATGAACTGATCCACCTGGGCCTGGATGTTGATCTTCTTCTCTTTGGTCAGCGAGGAGATGGGGAAGGATCGGATCACCACCTGCTCCCCCACTGGGTACAAGAACGGGAACGGGTTAGCCACATCCCCCTGGCACTCTGAGCCACCCCCACCAGGCAGTCCCATAGGATGAGAGGGCCAGAATCAGGTTAGAGGCACTACAGCCAGGCCATGGAGACCGGGAGATGCTACCTATGATGGGCATGAGGAATATATCATCTACAGAGAATGACAGAATGGCTTAGGTTGGAGGAGGGGGTCTTAAAAATCAAAGAATCGTGGAATGGCTTGGGTTGAAAGGTACCTCATAGATCATTAGAGCCACTGAGTGATAGAGAAGCCTGGACCTTATAGATCACAGAACCATAGAATGGTTGCGTTGGGCTGGG